>NC_134109.1:27567500-27883333 GCF_040939455.1 Microcebus murinus
TAACCCTTCCTCAGTCTCTCAAGGGAAAATAAATACACCTTGCACATGTGTCCTTGTCTCTTCTGCTGTGTCCACCTCCAGGTGGAGTGGAATGACAGAAAGAAGCAAGCCATGGAGGACTTGCTCCATTACCAGCCTGCCGGCTGCCTCTGGGCTGTGCCTCAGTTTCCCCTCAGTCTCACATGGTGGGAATGCAACATCACTGACGTCTGAGAGGGTGTGTGTTCTGTTTTACCTCATAGGACTGTCGTAAGACAATCTGGTCAACTATCCCTTCAACAAATATTTTTTGAGCACCTCCTATGTGCTATTCTTTTTTTTTTTTTTTTTTGAGACAGAGTCTCGCTTTGTTGTCCAGGCTAGAGTGAGTGCCGTGGCGTCAGCCTAGCTCACAGCAACCTCAAACTCCTGGGCTCCAGTGATCCTTCTGCCTCAGCCTCCCAAGTAGCTGGGACTACATGCGCCACCATGCCCGGCTAATTTTTTATATATATATCAGTTGGCCAATTAATTTCTTTCTATTTATAGTAGAGACGGGGTCTCGCTCTTGCTCAGGCTGGTTTTGAACTCCTGACCTTGAGCAATCCGCCCGCCTGGGCCTCCCAAGAGCTAGGATTACAGGCGTGAGCCACAGCGCCCGGCCTTCCTATGTGCTATTCTTGTGCTACTATTCTTGTTGGGAGGATACTGTGGGGTAAAAGAAAGCAAAGCCCCTGTTCTCATGGAAGCTATATTCCAGTTGTGGGAGAGACAGTTAACAAACAGGCAAGTAAATAAACAAGTAGAATCATTTAGGAGGTGAAAAGTGCTAAGGAGAAAATGAAGCAGAGTGAGGGGCTGTAGAGTGAGTGCAGGAGGGCCCTCTTGGATGTGGGACAGGAAGGATCTTTCTGGGGAGTCAGCATTTAGACAGAGACTGAGTAGGGAGAAGAAGCCAGCCATGTTAGGGGCAGGTGGTGGGGGCAGAAGGACAGTGTGCATGTCCTAGGGGGAACCAGGTAGGTGTTTCTGAGGACCAGTGAGGAGGCAAGGAAGGCTAGAGGGGAGGACTGACCTTGGGATGACCTTGAAAGACCTTGGGCAGGTGGGCCTTTGAGAGGAGATCAGTGGGCTCCGCAGCAATCAGGGCCTGCCAGGCCTTGTAGACCAGGGTAAGGACTTTGGATATTATCCCCAGTGGGAAGGGACGCTGCTGGCAGTTGTGAAACAAGGAGGCCAGTTAGAGGCTGCTGTGTGGCCCAGGCAAGAGACAGCAGGGGAAGGCTTAAGGGTGGAGGGTGGCAGTGGAGATGGAGAGAAGCGGTTGGATTTGGGATTCTTACAAAACGAATTTCAAAGCACCAAGTGCTCTCCCAAGGCAGAGTATGGTTCTTACAGTCTACAGCTCAGAGACCTTGGAGCCAGAAGCCTTTCCAAAAGTCACTTTTGTGGTCTCCCCATGGAGTCCCCAGCAGCCTCTGTCCCTGCTGCTGGAAGTTCGGCCTCCACCTCTTTGTCAAAATCAGGCAAAGGGCTCAGATCCAAGCAGGATCACCGGATGCACAGCAGAGCGGCCCTCAGCAGCCATTAATATTAAGCTGTCGTAAGTGGGTGGAAACGCAGGATGGTATGAGGAAGGCAGAGGGCATGTGACCTTGACGGCAGCTTCCCCAGAGACCCAGGAGACAGGTGGAGCCAGGGATTATGGCCACAGAGCATCCGGTCAAGGAAAGGAAAGTGGTGAGCTGCAGGGGCACCATCGGGATCTGGCCTGAAGACATTTCCAGATTCCTCACTTATTGGCTCTCCAAAGTAGGCAGCTTGCCCCTTGCTGGTTGAATGAACTTGGGCAATTCATTCTTTGAACGTCCAACATAAAATGGGAATGGTAAGACCTACTTCGCAGGGTTGTTGTGACGATTACATAACAATGTCTGTAGAGTACTATGATGGACGTTTACTATTCCATGGGCTAACATCTGAACCTGATTCCTATGTGGGGCAATTCCCCAACTTGGGTGTCCTGGTGGAAGAAAGAGATCTTTATTCTGCAATGAACCTGGGGATGCCAGACATTTGCTTTCCCAGCTAGAATGTGGCCATGTGACCTGGACTCCACCTATCAGAAGCAGCCACCCTGGACTTTGAATCTTGAGCCAGTGATACAAAGAAGCAAAATCCAGTGGTGGTTACAGCAAGATCAACTTTAAGAGTGATGAGTTAGCAACCAAATCACCCAGGGTCAGTGGTGGCAGCAGTGGGAGCTCTAGCATCTACGTAGGGTCCAGTAGAAGTAACAGTAATCACAATGGCTTCTTCATCAGACCAGCACTCTGGAAAGATTTGGGGCATTGGTTCTGGTCTCCAAACCACCCAGAGAATCTCTGAGCTGCCCAGTATCTTTCTCGTAAATTCCTTTTTTGGTCAAATCAGACAAATGTGAGTTTGTTTATAACCCAGAACTCAATCTATTACAAGTTATGAATGTAGTACCTAATTCTACCCTCCACCACAATCTAAGCTAGGAACATTAATTTGCCACAACCATCTAATTTGGACCAAATTCAAGCTATGATTGGCATGGGGCTACAGAGAGAAGGTTTGGTGAGAGATTTCTTGAAATTATGGGTCTATGTGTATGGCTGAAACTGATGGTTGTTGTCTCAATTACCATTCTCTCCTTAGAATCAGAACACTAATTTTATTCAGAGTGGTAATATCCCTAGATAATAGACTACATTTCCCAGCCTTCTTTGCAGCCAGAAACCTCTAAGACACTTAGCATACATTTACTCTTTCCACCTTTCCCTCAGCTTCCTGTCTGGAACACAGACATGATGGATAGTGCTTCAGCAGCTGTTTTGGACTGTGGTGATCTTGGGGATGGAAGCAGGGAGGATCGGAGTCTGGTGCTTGAAAACCCATGAGCCACCTCATATCAGCCCTGGTCTGCCCTAGTGAGCTCATTGTTTAAGCCACTGGTCTCTAAGCTCTGTTACTAGAGGCCACAAATGATTCTTCACCAACACCATGGAGCGGCATTTGAAATAAAATGTTTTTGACACAGTAAAGTGACTCCTAATGCTGGGGGCCACTTGAAGTCCAAGTAGGTCCTTGGCTTTGCGCAAGAAAGAATTCAGGAGCGAGCCAACCGTGGAAAGTGAAAGTGGCTTTTATTCAGAAACTACAGCAAGTCTACTCCACAGACAGAGCAGAAGCCAATTCTCCCTGTGGAGGAGAACCAGCCCGATGGCTCTTGTTGCCCCTGTATTTAAGCAATAGCTCAACTATAGGCTAAACAAGGGGAGGAATGTTCATGTTATTTCTTGGGAAGGGGCCGTGTTTTCTAGAATTAGGGCGAGGCCCTCCTTTTGACTACCTATGGTCAAACAGGAAGTGTTATGGCATCAGGTGCATGGTGGGAGATTTCTTCAAAAACTTCTATGGCAACGAAGTGTATGATGAAGCTGTAAGGTCAAGAGATGGTCAATTTCTCCATCTTTTTGATTCTCACCTGCTGGAACTTGCCCTGCCTCCATCCTGTTTTTGTTTTTTTTTTGAGACAGAGTCTCACTTTGTTGCCCAGGCTAGAGTGAGTGCCATGGCGTCAGCCTAGCTCACAGCAACCTCAAACTCCTGGGCTCAAGCAATCCTCCTGCCTCAGCCTCCCAAGTAGCTGGGACCACAGGCATGCGCCACCATGCCCGGCTAATTTTTTTCTATATATATGTATTTTAGTTGGCCAATTAATTTCTTTCTATTTATAGTAGAGACAGGGTCTCGCTCTTGCTCAGGCTGGTTTTGAATTCCTGACCTCGAGCAATCCGCCCGCCTTGGCCTCCCAGACTGCTAGGATTATAGGCGTGAGCCACCACGCCTAGCCTGTTTTTGTTTTTTTTTTTTGAGACAGAATCTCACTCTGTTGCCCAGGCTAGAGTGAGTGCCGTGGTGTCAGCATCATCATGCCCGGCTAATTTTTTCTATTTTTAGTTGTTTTGGCTAATTTCTTTCTATTTATAGTAGAGACAGGGTCTCGCTCTTACTCAGGCTGGTTTTGAACTCCTAAACTCAAGCAATCCTCCCGCCTCGGCCTGGCAGAGTGCTAGGATTACAGGTGTGAGCCACCGAGCCCGGCCCCTCCATCCTGTTTTTTTTTTTTTTTTTTTTTTTTTGAGACAGAGTCTCGCTTTGTTGCCCAGGCTAGAGTGAGTGCCGTGGCGTCACCCTAGCTCACAGCAACCTCAGACTCCTGGGCTTGAGTGATCCTTCTGCCTCAGCCTCCCGAGTAGCTGGGACTACAGGCATGCGCCACCATGCCCGGCTAATTTTTTCTATATATATCAGTTGGCCAATTAATTTCTTTCTATTTATAGTAGAGACGGGGTCTCGCTCTTGCTCAGGCTGGTTTTGAACTCCTGACCTTGAGCAATCCGCCCGCCTCGGCCTCCCAAGAGCTAGGATTACAGGCGTGAGCCACAGCGCCCGGCCCCTCCATCCTGTTTTGATCAGAGTAGTTTGAAACTTTGTTTTCAGACTTCCTGACTCAGTTAAACAATGCCTGCAATGCCGGAAGCAGTACCTGCCAGTTCCCTGTCTCATTTTGACCTGGGGGAAAATTGAAGGTCTGCTGTCCTAGCAGAGATCTGGTTTGTCCCCAAGTCCTGACAGCTAGAAATTGCTCGCTCTTGGATGTGTCTCTCCTCTCCAGCCTATTAGAACTTGATCCGCAGTGCAGATCTGACAGTCTCAGTCAATGTAACAGGGAGCTCTGGAGCAACAACTGCCCATGAGAGGAGCTTGAGTTGGGCAGAAATGGCCAGGCCCAGCACCCACACCATGCTCAGTCCCTCTAACACTGCAGTGGGGCTCAAAGGGGTACAGCTAGAGGCTTTCCCCTAACTGCACTCTTGCACCTGAGCAGTAAGTTCTTTCTTGAACGGTCCGCCAAGCAGTACAACTCCATAGCTTCTGTCAATTCTGTGTAACAAACGGCGTCTGCGTCTCAGGGGATTTATATTCTGCTTGGGGTCCTTGGGTCTGCCAGGCACAATGAGGCTTGGCTCTGAACTGTGGGTTGGTTCCAGGGCTGCTTCACACATCTCATTCTGGGGGCCACAGACTACCAAGGGATGCTCTTCTCATGGCAGAAGTCAAGGTGACCAGAGGCTGAGCCAAACCACGCCAAGACTGTTTAAAGCCTCTGCTTGGGTCAGGTCTGCTCACATTCCATCAGCTGAAGCTACTAGTCACATGGCCAAGGCCAAAGACAGTGGGATGGGGCAACCCCCTCTCTGTCCCGCTCCAAAACAAGGGAAGCTATGACAAGGGTGGAGAGGGGAGGAAGAATTGTGAATAAACGCACAACCTATCTGGCCAGCCATCTAGCACCAAAAGCTCACGCCCTTGGCGACTTCATCATAAGTGGCCAGTGCAGCACCTGGTCTGAGGTGTTACAGTACAGTGGCTGAAAACATGTCTGGAGGCAGATGGGTGGTGCTCAGATCCCAGCTCCAACACTTACAAGATAGGGATTTTAGGCCATTTATTTGGCCTCTGTAATTTGGCCATTACAGCCTCAGTTCTTTCTTCTGTAAAATGAGGATATTAAAGAATCCACATTTTAGAGTCGTGTGATGATTAAATTAAAGAATATATGTACAATGCTTGGTGTGGTGCCTGGTATGTGATAGATACTTGATAAATGTTATATTTCCTTCTAATCCTTACAGCTGCCCTGTATCATGGTTCCCTACCGTTCGTTAGCCTAAAGCCATGCATTCTGGAAATTCACCCCATTCCCCATGTCCTAAATGACTTCCTCTCTCAGACCACAGTTGCTTGGTTCCGGGATGGGCACCTGACCTAGGTCCCACAGCTAATGAGTCCAATTCCTGGAATTTCTGGATTTGGGACTGAGATTTGGCCTTAATCTTTTATTAGAAAGCACATGCCCAGAGATTCAGGGTGATAGGAGGGAGCTGGACACCATGGGAGTCCCTTCTGCAGGTGTTCCTGTGGCCCCGGTGTACCTCCCTGCCCTGGCCAAGGTTGCTCTGTAAGGTACCAGCATTCTCCATCAGCTCAAGGTGGGTTTCTGTAACCTGCCACTAAAGAAGGTCTTAACTAAGCCACTGCATGTCATCCGTTGTAACTCCCACTTTAGAGAAGAAGGGTCAGACAGAGTACGTGGTTGGCTAAGGCCAGAGAAATGAGTGGCAGAGATGGGGTTTGGCTCCAGGTCTGGGGCTCCAAAAGCTCTTTGTGGCTTTCCTCACAAGAGCCCAGTGTCATTAGCCAACCTGTAACCTCAGCAGGTCCATAGTTAGAGAAAAGCCAACTTGCTGACCCCACTAAGTGGCTATATGGAAGCCACATCTTCACTCGTCTCTTATTCTCAAGCCCACCTTGCCCTGGAGTGAAGTCTTAGTTCACTGGTCCCCATAAACTTCTGTTTTTCAGAGCCCCTTCCCCATGGCTTTCTGGCTTTGGGCTTCTGCCTCTTCCCACAGGGCACCTCTTGTGCACGGTCTGCCTCTCCGGCCTCCCTCTGTCCCCTCCTCTGCCATCCCAGCTCCACTCTGAGCACCTTTCTCCTTCTCCTCCTTAGCCCAGGGCTGCTCCCAACATTTTCAGGGGATATTCAAGCCTTCCAGGCCCCTCCACTCACCCCGAGTCCTGGCCCAGGCTTACTTTTTCCGGTCCGCAGCCTGCTGGGGCTCAGAGAACAGGCGAGACGCCCCCAGTGCCCCCAGGTTCACTGCTGGCAGCTGGTCGGGACCAACAAGATGTAGCAGGTCACCAAGAATCTGAAAAGTGCCTTGTCAGGAAATCTTACCCCAAACATAGCTTTATTATTATTATTACTATTATACAAGTAATACATGTTTATGGTAACAAATAAGAAAATATTGATAAACAAAAAAATATTAAAATCCTAGGGATAACTGCCATAAACATTTTATCTATTGTTTGACTGCTTTCTAAGCACATAAATACTTGTATTTATAAAAATGGGATCCCACTGCATACTGTTTTGTAAACATTTTTCCTGCCCTGAATAAGTTGTAATATACCACAAACATCTTCCATAGATATTCTTCCACACTTTTACTGAGTGGCACTCTATTTTCCTTTCTATGGATGTTCCTGGACTCGAGCATGAGTCCCTTCTACCGAAGGTGAGCAGAACCCACCTACAGAACCACTCAAAGCCTTGCCGAGGCCTTGCACTGGGGTGAGGCCGGGGGAGGCTCATGCCAGGGCCAGGCCTCATGGAGCGCAGTGGCTGACCAGGGACAGAGCACAGAGGCCAGTGTGTAGCCAAGGGCAGGACTGGGGGTGGGGTACAAATGGCAGTGTTCTGGGGAGACTTGGAGTGGGAGAAGAGACAGGAAGGCAGGTGGGGATGGAGGGCCAGGGTCAGGGTGAGCATTACTTGGCAAGATGTTGGTGGGGAGAAGAAGAGAAGGCTCCCAAGGAAGGCTCATAACATGAACAAAGGTGGAAAGAGAGGTCTCTTAACCTCTTCAAGACTCAGCTTTTCCTTCTGGAAAATGGGGACTTTTTTTTTTTTGAGACAGAGTCCCACTTTCTCATCCAGGCTAGAGTGCCGTGGTGTCAGCTTAGCTCACAGCAACCTCAAACTCCTGGGCTCAAATGATCCTCCTGCCTCAGCCTCCCGAGTAGCTGGGACTACAGGTGTGAGCCATGATGCCCAGCTAATTTTTCTATTTTTAATAGAGGTTGGGTCTCACTTTTGTTCAGGCTGGTCTTGAACTCCTAAGCTCAAGCAATCATCTGATCTTGGCCTTCCCAAGTGCTAGGATTACAGGTGTGAGCCACCGCGCCTATCCTGGGGACCTCTTTTGAGAACCCACCGTGCAGGGAGATTGAGAGGATGCAGGAACTTCATGGAGATAAAGCACGCAGACGTGCAGGGGCACCATGTAGGTGCTGGGTCTTCTCCTCCCCCTACGCCTCCAGGCCAAGATCACCAACAAGGCAGTGTGGTGTAGTGGTTAAGGACACTGGCTCTTAAATCACACAGTCCTGGGCTCCATTCCTCATCTACCACTCAGTAGCTGCGTGACCTAGCAACTTAGCTTTTGCCAGGCCTCAGTTTCCCCTTTTTGATATGGGGCATGCAAGGAAAACTTCCTAGAGGGGGCAGCAGTGGGGCGGGCTATGAAGCTAGAATGACCACTGGGACTCCCCATTGTCTGGCCTGCAGCAAGGGACCCCCACTCCTTTACTTGTGACCATCTCCTCTCAACGCTTTTCCACCAAACCTCGGGCATAGGACTCCTTTCTAGAAAAATCCCATCCCGCTCAACACCGCCTCATGTGCCTCAGCCACCCTGGGGAGAAGGCTGCCCACTCCGACATGGCCACGGCCCAGTTTTCTCTTGGCCTAGAATCACTTCTTGTCCCAGTGCAGGGGCTTGGGGCCAGAGTCTGGGCGGAGGAGTTGAAGAGGTGGGAGGAAAGACCCCAGCACTCCCTGGAGGGAGGAGGACTGTGGCAGGCAGAGGGGAAGGACAAGGCCAGCTGAACACAGAAACCCAGCCAGGGGCAGGTTTAGCCCCGCAATCCAATTCCACTTAATATCCCATAATAGAACGCTGTCAACATGAGTTTCCTGTTCAAGTGGATTTGTTAAGAAGGCTGGGGGAGGTCAGAGGCATATTCCGGCCCTCCCGGTGTGGGGGCTCCAGTATGGTGTGTAGGGGGGATGACTTGGGCACAAGGGCCCCCTCCTCACCGTCTCCCCTCTGCAGCCCAAACAGGCCCTCAGGAAGGGTTTGTCGCACTTGTCTGTACCAAGGCTTGATGGTCTCATGACGGCTCACGGAGGGGCCCTGGAGCCTCCTGGGTGTGTGTGTCTCCTCTGAGCAGCGTCCGGCCACTGAGGCAAAGAGTATGATTTTCATATGAGGGGACTCAGACCTTGACTAGGGGAGGTGTTCCCAGGTGGGAGGAAGGTATGAAGGGGGTGGGCACAAGGCTAAGCTTGGGGCAACCTGGGGGTCAGGGGGCTCCTTAGTGAGAACTCTGAAGATGTGACAACTCCGGGGCAGGGTATGTGTGACCCCACCTAGTTACCCAAACTGCCTGCTGTCTGCTCTTCTGCCTCCCTGGGTGAGCCACGGCTAAGCTGTCCTTCCTCCGGGCTGGGGCAGAGGCCTGACTTCCCCAGGGTCCCTTAGCGGCTGAGCTGCCCGAGAAGCCTTGAGGGGCGCACGTGAGCTTGCTATTGCGCGTCCCCGTGGACCAGGCACAGGGCTGGGGCTTTCCATGTGGTGTGGCCTCGTGTTCAATGGAGCCAGGCCAGGTGGCGCTGGGGTCCTGGCTGGGGAGAAGGGCTGTGTGAGGATGGGGCCATTACTACCTCACTTTCCTCATACACAGGGAGGGGCTCAGGGAGTTTAGGAGACTAAACCAGGACTTCACATGGTGAGGGACAGCACTGGGACAGAACAGAGTTCTGTCAGACCCCAAAGCCCATGCTGGGGGCATGGGGAGATGCCCAAAGAGTCCGTCACAGCCTTCGGAAACCCAGCCCGGGCTGGAGCTTGGAAGGGACGTTGGGTGTTCTTCCTGGCAGTGGCCAGGAGGGCGTGGGCAGAAGCTGAAAGGATGAGGTCAGGCCATGGCTCCTCTGGGGCCATGGGTGGGTGACAGTGAGCCCAGCGGGTAAGACCAGGGGAGGGGGGAGCAGGCCTGGGGCCGAGGAGGGCAGGGCTGGGCCTCCAGCCCTTTTGTGAGCCGTTTTAATTCGTGTAAATGAGGGTTTTTAATTTGTTATTCTGGGTTTTATTTCTATTACCATCTCATTTGCCTCTAAACCCTATTTCGCTCCAGCCTGGACCGAATTCCATTTGATGCATTAGGACTAATTCTCCTCCCAAAGGGTTAGATGTTTTCTCCCCACACAAAAGTCGCTTATTTTGGATAAAGAGACGATTAGATTTATCTTTAATATTTTAATGGCAGCTGGGATTAGCGGGCAAACAGCCCCAACTGGGGTTGTTCGCTGCGGATTAGGTCCTGATAAACTCTCAGATGGGGAGCCCCCCCACCCCACTCCACTTTCTGTTTTCCACAAAGTGCTTTTTATTATTTTTCGTTGAAAAAAAAATTCCCTTGTCTTTTGGAGCATCATAAATTCCATTTGCTGTTTTCTATTAAATCAAGTTGATTAAATTCGTTGTGACTCTTTGCACATAGATCTTTTTAATTTTAACGTCTCCAGCATAAAATCTTTAATGGTGCAATTCGAAATTGCTGCAATATACAGTACAGGCCCTGATAAAACAGATGGAAATGAGGTCCTGCCAGGGAGGGGGGTCCGGTAAGGAGGGGGTAGAGTCAGGAGAAGGCACAGACCTCTAGGAGAAGGCAGGGGACTGACTGTCCCCAAGGCCCAGAGAGCCCCGGGTTCTCTGTTCAGCCACTTCCTAGCTTCCGGGTGTTGGTTAATGCTCATGGAGTGCCTGCTATGTGCCTGACCCTGTGCTTGCCTTGCCAATAATCCTTACAAGGAGGCTCAGAGAAGTCACTTGTTCAAGGTTACATACTAACTCAGTGGCAGCTGTTGAGTCCAGATTGTCTTTGGCCAGTGGAGCCTCATTTCTCTTCTCAGAGCCTCTACTTGCTCGTCAGTGAAATGGGGGTGGCCAGTTGTGCCCTAACTCACAGGTGTTTGGAAAGAGTAGATGAGGTCCACAAAGTGCTTTGTGAATAGTACAAAGCTGAGCTCTCCTGGGGGTGCGGGGCATGGGGCTGACCCAGTTGGGGTCCACAGGCCCTGCCATTACTAGGTAGAGCTGCTTTGCAAGACCCTGGGAGCCCTCACTAACTCCAGGGTCTGGGCTACCCCCTCCCCTCAGCTCTCTGGCCCTCCAGCCTCCGGCCTCAGGCTTTTGCTCCCCGTCTCTAATCCTGACCTCATCAAGTCCAGGGAAGGGTTGATCCACAGGAGCAAATCCCTCATTCAGAGGGGCAAAATCAGCTTAATTTGCAGCAATTTGAAGCAGGTCTTTGCCAGGATTTGAATATCAAATTATCCCACAGCCTAGGCTGGCCTGGAAGGCCTCCCCCGGCTGCAATATGGACGGATGTGCTCTGGGCTCCCCCAGGGAGATTGTTCTGGGTGCGGAGGATGGGGGTGGGTGTCTGAGGGTGCTGGGGAAGGTGGGGGTCACCAGTCCGCCCCTGTTCCTGGAGGGCACTGCAGCTCCCAGGCCTGAGGAAAGGGATGTGATTAGAAACCTCCTGTTCATGTGGCTTACCTAGTGCTCTTATCAAATATACAGATTCCCAGGCCCCTCCTCAAACATAAGAAATCAAGACTTTCATGACTAGGAAAGTTTGAAAAAAATCTGGTGCAGCTCATTTAGTCTATCAACAAACAGTCACTGTGTACACACTTGGTACCTCCTACTATTCTGAGGCAATCGGCCTTCTCTGGTGTCCACCTCATTCATTCCCAGCCTCTAGCACTGCAGACCATATTCCCTTTGCTGTCTGCTCCATGTTGGCCCCAGATGTCTGAGTTAGCTGCTGCAGAGGGCTCTTCGACCTTCCCTTCCCAGTGAGCATGCCCATCTCCTCTGACAACGTGGCCCCTCTCTTCCTTTGTGCGAGCTCAGGCCTAGCAGACATCCTCTTACGTCAATCACACAGGCCACGCTGCCCAGACCTGAGCCCCTGGGGTCAGACCCCTCTCATGGGCATGTCTCAAGCCCTGAGCTGTGGGCTATTGAGGGAGACCGGTGTTGGGAGAAATGTGCTCGTCCCTGTGGGCCCTGCAGTGCCAAGGCAGTAGCCAGGCTGTTGACGTAGCCCTGCGCAGGCCCGCCTGTCTATCCAGAACCATCGACACAGAGATGGGAGCCCACAGCCGGGGAGGAAACAGACCAGTCAGCGGTCACGTACCAAGTAGTGTTACAAGCACTGGAAGAACCACAAGCACTTATTAAGCACTCACTGTGTGCTGGGCACAATCCTAAGTGCTTTTCCTCTCTTCATCCATTTCATCCTCACAAAATCCCGTATGGTAGGAACCATTAATACTATTACATACACCCATTTTATAGATGAAGAAACTGAGGCACAGAGAGATTAGTAATGTGCTCCAGGTCGCACGGTGCTAAGTGTGGACCTGGGATTCATACCCAGACAGTCTGACTCCAAGCCTGTCCTCTTCCCCACTTTGCTCCATCTCCATCTATCCATCTCTATCTCAAACTGTTTCTCTCTATATATACATTCTCCACAAAAGTGACTTGCCTTACATTCCCTACATTTAAAGGCATAATCCGAGGGTGTTTGGGGAGTAAAGAAAGAGCATTTAACCTACACTAGGGCAATCACTCCAATGCTTTTTGGAGGTGACTTCTTTATTTTTCATTGATGTTGTGGAGCAACCACTGCGTAGCCAGTACCAGTGATGCCGAGATGAAAAAGCCACTGTCCTTGTTCTTTTTTTTTTCCTTGAGACAGAGTCTTGCTTTGTTGCCCAGACTAGAGTGAGTGCCATGGCGTCAGCCTAGCTCACAGCAACCTCAAACTCCTGGGCTCAAGCAATCCTAATGCCTCAGCCTCCCAAGTAGCTGGGACTACAGGCATGCACCACCATGCCTGGCTAATTTTTCTATATATATTAGTTGGCCAATTAATTTCTTTCTATTTATAATAGAGATGGTGTCTGGTTTTGAACTCCTGACCTCGAGCAATCCGCCCGCCTCGGCCTCCCAAAGTGCTAGGATTACAGGCGTGAGCCACCGCGCCCGTCCTGTCCTTGTTCTTAAGAAGCTCACAAACTAGGGGCACGAACAACCTATAAGCAGATACGCTAAGTGCACTGATGGAGAAGGCACAGGGCATTATGGAAGCACTGGGGAGACCCCAAAGCTGGGGAGATCGGGGCAGGCTTCCTGGAGGAGGTGCACCTGAGCTGAGACTGGAAGGATGAACAGCAATCTCAGAGATACGTCCCCTCCACTGGGTCTAGCCAGTACGTGGAGGTTAAGGGAGCCCAGAGATCCTGCTGGGCACACTCACCCCTCTTTGTCTCCGCCAGTCCCTCCTCCATGGAGCCTTCCTGGCACAATCAAACCCCATCCCTTCTCCGACCCAGACAGGCTGATCCTCTCCCGGGAGGTCTGTGTCCCCGACGCCTATGTGTTCCTGGGAAGCAGGGCCTGAGCTCCTGAAGCCCCAGCCCCTATGCCTGGTGGAGTGCGTTGTGAGGGCCATGTCTGCCTTGGGAAAGCCCAGTGGTTTGATTTCAGGGCGCCTAGAAGCTAGAGCGAGAAGGGACCTGCACAACCACCCAAACCCACGTTGAAGGAAGGCACAGGAGCTGCCCCGGCCCCGCAGCTCAGGCAGGATGCCAATTCCAGGCTCCCAGTGTCCTCACGTTCTCTCTGGGGTGGTCTGGCCCCTCCTGGGCTGTGCCCCAACCCTCGTCCCCATGTCTGCCTTGCCTGATGGTGGCCAGGGTAGCCTCTCCTGAATAACGATGGTATTGGCTCAGATTAAGGGCAACTAGCTGGCTCTTGGCTTTTCCTTTTTATATAACAACTAATCTCCTTCTAATCAGCCATTATTAAATTATATTCCATTTTTAATTCATTCACAGATCACCGTTGGGACAGCTGGATGGATAATTGGTGAGAGATAATTTATGTAAATGAGGAACAGCAGAAGGTGGGGGAGAGGAAGGCCCAGGGCCGAAGCTGTGCCTGGCTGGGGAGGGGACAGTGGCCTGGCTTTGCCTGGAAATGGCTGCCTGGGGATGCTGGGGGACTGGGGCCTGCCGTGGGACCCCAGGGCTCCAGGACTGGTTGCCCCTGAGCATCCTCTTGAACGCTTATGGCAAATGGAGAGCTCAGTGCTTTTTTTGGCGGGGGTGGGGGCAGCTTTCAGATATCAGCAGTCCTACTTAGAAATGGATCCTGAGAGGCAGAATGCCCCAGAGAATTCTGGAGTCAGAACTGTGCTTGATTTCAGCTCTACCACTGTGCAGCTGTCTCAACTTTAGTTTCCACATCTGCAAACTAGGGTAACAATAGCACCTATCTCATACCGGTGTTGTGAGGCTTAAGTACCTGGTGCAGAGGAAGAGTCCAATACAAGCACATGATGGAATTCACCATGCTTTGAGGAATAATTTTTTGGAGCTGGCCTTTGTGAGAGGTGGAAGTGCGGGTCCTCTGTCCCCCTTCCCTCAGGTCGCTAAATAAAAAAATATAAAATATAAATTAAAAAAAAAGCACATGATGGCTCCTCTCACAATCATAAGGACTGTGTATATTGTCAAAATCTGCCTCTAACACCTGTCCTCAGGCTACGGCGCTTCCTTCTGGTAATATACATGCATATTTGAGGACAGTTCTCTGTACCACTGACAATAATTACGTTAGTAACAGACACCTTGGGGTGTTCCCCATGTGCCATGCTGGGCTAAGCACTTGCTCACTGGATCCTTAGAACCATATGAAGTGGGTGCTATTGTCTCCATGCTACACATGAAATACTGTGGGCCCACGCGCTCTCCTGCCAATTCCTTGAATGAAACTAATACAGAAGCCACCAAAGCCTGCTTGGAAAGGAACAGGAAGCTCATAAAAGCTGGAGCCCAGCTGGAGGCTATTTTGGGAAGGTGCCTTGGGGACTGGCAGACAGGGTCAGGGATGGCAGGGGAGGCAGGTGAAAGAGGTTGGACTCCCAGTCTCCCAGGCTGTCTCTTTGGGGCCCCAGCAATTGGGCACAGGTGGTCTGACAGTGCCTGATGGGCAAGGTCTGCATGTGACTGGAACTGGCAGGGAGGACCTTGGACCATTCCCAGAGGAAGGCAGGAGATTAAGGAGGGTTAGGGAGGGTGGTCCCAGAGGGTCCATGCAGAGTAATGGGATTAGCTCTTGGGCAGTGAGTGAAAGTTATTATCGTGTGGGGCCTCTGGCCTCCCACTCAAGGCTGCAGCTGTCACCCATCCCCAGAGAGAGTCACCAAGAGCCCTTTCCACTCCCACTTTGGGACAGGCTGGCACCCTCTGGTCCCCACAGGCTTTCCCGCTGTGGTCATCTGTCATGGGGCTGGCCTCCTAGCCTTAGCCTCCTGCTGGTCCTTGACAGACTGGGCCACCCACATTCAGTATGGCCTAGCATTGCCCCATGACTCAGTTTCCCCTGGCTACAGTAAGGATGCTTGAGACGCTCTGAGGGAAAACCTCTGAGGCACGGAGATCCACAGCCAGGGCCCCTGGGGTTCTGGTTCTGCTGTGCAGTAGCTGTGTGACCTTAGCTACGTCTGCTGGCCTCTCTGGGTCCGACTTGGTAAAATGGGTGGAGTAGCACGGCAGTGTCTTCACAGGGGAGGGCTGGCGGGGCGCAGCGTCCACCCCTTGGTGCTGGGCACCTCCCTGAGGTCGAGACCGCAGAGGGCAGCGGGCCTGAGCCCTGACGACAGGAGGGGACCGGTCCTACCGAGCCTCGCGGCCACCGTGAGGCGGGGAAGGGCGGGGCCCGCGGGAAGACGCCGCCCGGGGCCTTCCGGCCGCTCGAGGCTCCCTCTAGTGGCGACGGCGCGGGCGCGACCCCACGGCGCCGGGCTGAGACCGGGAGGAAGGCGAGGGGACCACCCGCCCGGGAATGAGGCGTGGAGCGGAGGGATTTCGAAGGTCCCAAAAGGCTTCCCGTCTTACCCGATGCATGACATCCACCCTGATGCGTCTTTCCTTTAGCTTGCAGGTCAGTCTGTCAAAATGGTAGGACCTCCCAGGGGGGGCAGCACATCAGGGACATCTTACCTGCGGCGTCCGGGCACCTGGCCCATCCCGCGTGCACAGCTGACGCCAGTCAGCCATACCTGGAAGAACCTGAGCTGGAGTCTGGGGCCATGGACAAGTCACTCCCCTTTCTAGCCTCAGGTTTTTCAAGGTAAACTGACAGGGTGGGATTTTCCATGGGAAGAACCCTTTTAAAAGTAAAAAAAAAAACAAAAAACAAAAACAATTACAGATTCCCTCATGGTAGTCCTTTTTCTTCCCATATTTGACTCAGGAGCTTACATAATGACCTCCACACGATCAGGCACTCGATAATGCTTTTACATGAAATGATACGTTATTGATCTCAACATCTGTATAAGCGTTACAATTTTTAAAATAAATTTTAGTTTTAGAACAGTTTTAAATATGCAGAAAAATTGTGAAGAGAGTACAGAGTGCCCATTTCCACTTCTGAAAAATAAAAAATGTGTATATGTAAACTTTTTTTAAATCTCTTGAAGGGTATATATAAAACTAGTTACTGGTTTGTTGTGGGAAAGGGGTCGGATGGCTGGAGGACGGGAGTGTGAGGGAAGCCTGCATTTTACTTATACCCTTTTGAATTATAGTTTTAAAAACTGTATTATCTATCTTGATAAATAACTCACTAAACATAACAGCACATACATATGTAAGAGATTCATTGAATCTCTTGCCACTCCTGCCAGCACATAGTAGGCATTTAATGAAATGCCAGCTCTTTTCTGTTCCTCCTGTCCCCAGAGCATGCATTAATGATTTGTGTTGACCCAACCATTTCCCTTTTACACTGTGAGCTTTAATTAGTAGGCACAATAAGTGTTTGCTAAATGACTGAATGATTAATGCCATGGAGGGGAAGATGTTTCCATGCTTTCATGGAGGTGAAGCTGAGAGCCTCCGTTGCCCCAGGAGGCAGGGAAAGGGTGTCCTGTGCCAGGGTTGAGATGGGGGTAGAGATTATGAGGGGAGGGCAGGGTGAGGGGACAGATCTGGCATGGGTGCGGTGGCATTTGACCACCAGTGGGAACACAGAGCTGTCCAGCAGGCCCCCAGCCTCATCCTGCCCTGTGCTAAGGAGAGTGGGAACTCTGTTTAGCGCCCGAACCATGACTGGGGCTTGAACTCAGGGCCCAAGGGCTGCCTGGAGAACCCCTCTCCTTTAGCTCTGCAGCCCCAAGACCCAAGGGAGGGAGGGCCCTCATTTGCCCTCTTCTTCCTGGTCTCTGGTTAGAGACCTGTGGTCACTTCATCTAGAGAACCCATATGGCACCTAGGGCTCTTTGTGTTTTCTTTGAAATTTTTTTTTTTTTTTTTAAGACAGTCTCGCTCTGTTGCTAGAGTGCCGTGGCATCAGCCTAGCTCACAGCAACCTCAAACTCCTGGGCTCGAGTGATCCTCCTGCCTCAACCTCCTGAGTAGCTGGGACTACAGGCATGCGCCACCTGCCCAGCTAGCAGGGCTCTTTGTGAGTGGAGAAGGACCCTCAGACACTGGCAGATGGCCAGGGGTGGTGAGGAGGTGGTAGTCAGAACACGCAGCATCCTGCACTTGGCATGTCCTAGGCAGCCCACTCACATTTTTCAGAGGTCCACTGCAGGCTGGAGGCCACCTGAAGCCTAAGGGGTCAGAATTTGGGGATATACTACAGCTTGAGCAGTCTTTAGGTGAAGCACCCCTGGCCACTGACCCACCCACCTCCACTGCCACCATTCCTAAATACACTGAACACTGACGTGGCAGATGCATAATCTCATTTAACCCTCACAAAGACCCAGGAAGGTCTTTAAAGAATTCTCTCCCCTGCCCCCAGTTGGAAACTATGGCTCCAAGAAGTTAAGTCACTTCCTGGGGTCACAGAACTCACAAAGGGCTGGTCCAGGATTGGAAGGCAGCCCTGCCTGCCTGTACATGCCTGAATGCCAGCCATGACCCAGCTTCCCCTCTGCCCAGCTTTGAGCCCCTCTCCCACCCAGGCTCTCAACAAGTGCCAGGAGCTCGTCACCTGGCCTTGAAGCCCATCCTTCTCCATGGCCTTCAGTTCTTACTGCTCCACTTCCCCAGAGCTGTCCCACCTGCCTCTCAGCTCTGCACCTCCCTCCCAGTCCACTCAGCTTCCCAGGAGGTCCACAAGGACCCCAGTATCTGGGGACAGTGGTGGGCAGAGGGCTCCAGTACCCCTCAGCTGGGCCTGGGGCTGAGCGCCGTGGGGAGGCGGGCGCAGTGCACAGAGCTGATCCTAACCAAGTTTGCCAGCCCAGCTTTTCTCATGGCTCCCACACAATGGTCTGCTTTGTGCCCACCTGCCGATAATGCTTAATTAGGCGAGGAGTTGATTAATTTGAGGTAATTGACAGCTAATTAGAGGCCCACAGGCTCATTAACTTGACATCTTGTCTTCGTGAATTGGCTGAGTAGGGTCAGGTGACGGGAGCCGTTGCTTCTCCCTCCCCAGCTCTCCCCAGCCCGCAGGCAGCAGCGATCACCTGGAGGAGGGCTGGGCAGACCCTGTGGTTCAGGTGGGGCAATCCCAAGGCCAAGGGTACAGGAAACCAAGGCAATGAAGGAGGAAGAGCCCGGATGGAGGTGTTCTGCCCTGACCCTGAGAAGGAGAGAGTGAGCAGGAACTGAGGGCTCATGGGCACCGGGGCAAAGAGACCTAAAGAGAGATGGGGATGTTAACTGGGAGAGGGGAAAACCTGGTGTCCATGTAGGAGGAGGGGCAAGGGGAAGCCTATAAGCAATAAGAACAGGCTTTGCAGTGACACAGACTTGGGGCTGGATCCCAGCTCTGCTACTAACCACCTAGGTGATAGTGAACAAGTTAGTTAATGTCTAAACCTCAGGCTTCTCATCTGTGAAATGGGAATAATAATTGTACCTACCTTGTGAGGTTGTTGTAAAAAGTCCCTGAAACTGAGTGCTCAACTAAATGCTAATTATTCTTGGTGGCAGGAAGAGTGACATGAAGAGTAAGTGGGTAGAATGGGCCTCAGGGTTGTGGGGAGGCAATGGAAGCCCCCTCTCAAGAGGAGCCACTGTTACCCTGTAGGAAACCTGCGTGCCTGATCTCAGTGGCCTTGTAGAGGGTGTGGGGAAAAGACCTTCTCATGGTTACCACCTCTTTAAGGGATAGATCAGCAATATATAGTAAAATTAAAAATGTACATGGCCGCCGGGCACGGTGGCTCATGCCTGCCTGTAATCCTAGCACTCTGGGAGGCTGAGGCGAGCGGATTGCTCAAGGTCGGGAGTTCAAAACCAGCCTGAGCAAGACCCCGTCTCTACTAAAAATAGAAAGAAATTAATTGACCAACTAAAAATATATGTACAAAAAATTAGCTGGGCATGGTGGCGCATGCCTGTAGTCCCAGCTACTCAGGAGGCTGAGGCAGAAGGATCGAACTAAATGTTTGATTTAGAACAAACTAACTAAATGTCTGTCATAGGGACTGGCTAAATAAATGATGGGACATCCATATAGTAGAATAGTATATAGCTGTCAAATGTGTATGTACCAATATAAACAAGATCCAAGATAAGTAAAATAGAAAAAAAAGCAAGGTGTAGAACAGGTGCAGCTCCACAAGCTGCTAACTAGTGACCTGAGGGTTAGGAGATGGCAAGGAGATATATTTTTCACAATCTGCTCGGTTTAAAAATGATTTGTAATTTTTACCTTTTTGAAAAGTGTTTAAAAATTAAAAAGCAATAGAACCTTTTTTCCAAAGGAAATCTAACTTGAAGTGTGAATATATAGGCAGAGTAGTTCTGGTTGAATTAAGGGTGGAGGCCCAGTCCTTCCTCCCCCTTTCCCTAAAGACTCCAAGAGGGTTTGAAGATCATCTACCGTTTATGGCTGTCCAATAGAACTTTCTATGATGATGGAAACATATGTAGTTCTACACTGTCCAATATGGTAGCCAGTAGCAGCACTTGAAATGTGGCTAGTGCAACTAAGAAACTGAATTTTTAATTTTACTTTTAATTTAGATTTAATAGCTACATGTGGCTAGTGGCTCCTAAGTTGGATATCACAGAAATCTCTTTAAGGGACCAAACCACCCAGCTGTTCTTGGCCTCCATCTAAGGGAATGCCCAACCCAGAGATTGCTGTCGGCACCACAGGTGGCCCCAGAGTTACCTGCAGAGTAGACACAGGCTCTTTGCTAGATGTGGGTGGTGCTGGAACCTTTGAATGATCCTGGGAAATTTGGTTATAGAAAGAACCGGAGATCCTTTCAGCAGAATCAAAACTGCACTGGATGGAAGCATGTCAGAGATGCTGGTAGCTCACTTGGATGCCAGTTATTTCAGGAAGGAGCATCTGAACAATCCATGAGTGAAAAAGTACAAGTGTGGCTTTGAGATCAGTGGTCAGCTCCATTTGGGAAGAATTTAAGTCATGCCTTAGGTGACCGGGGACCCCAGGTTCAGGCATCCATTTGGCAACTGTGCATTGGGCATTTGTGATATATCAGGCTCTGGAAAAACAGAGAAGCACAGACTTGGTCCTTGCTCATGAGGAGCCCACAGCCTGGGGACTGATTCTTCAGTAAAGGGTGGATAGATGATGATGCTCCCTCACAAGAGAACCCAAGTGTGGCGTGTCTGGGACCCTTGGAGTTTGGCTGACTGTCCTCCCTGATATTGATGTCGCCGAGTGAGGGCACAGGACAGGGCCCTCTGCCCTTATGCCTAGTTGCTGGCAGAGCATGATAGGCAGCTGGCAAAGGAACACACTGACCATCCTCTCTCCTTCCTTCTGACTCCACACCTCTGAGCCCAAGATGCATCTGGGATCCTCTAGATTCCTCTGTGTTATTGTCCCAAATAGTTTCCATGGGACTGTGATTTTATTTTATTTTATTTATTTATTTTTTTGAGACAGAGTCTCACTTTTGTTGCCCTGGCTAGAGTGAGTGCCGTGGCGTCAGCCTGGCTCACAGCAACCTCAAACTCCTGGGCTCAAGCGATCCTCCTGCCTCAGCCTCCCAAGTAGCTGGGACTACAGGCATGCACCACCATGCCCGGCTAATTTTTTGTATATATACTTTTAGTTGGTCAATTAATTTCTTTCTATTTTTAGTAGAGACAGGGTCTCGCTCAGGATGGTTTCAAACTCCCAACCTCGAGCAATCCACCGGCCTCGGCCTCCCAGAGTGCTAGGATTACAGGCGTGAGCCACCACGCCCGGCCAGGGGACTGTGATTTTAAACATAAAAAACATCAGCTTTCATCAATGTTCCTCTTTAGAGGATCAGAGAACATGACATTCTTTTGTTTTGAGGCATAGCTTACACCCAGTAAAGTGCACAACTATCAAATGCACAGCTTGATGGCTGCCAACACACACACACACACACACACACACACACACACACACACACACACACACACACACACAAACGCGCATGCGCGCCTATGTAACCACCACTCAGATCAAGATAATGTTTCCAAAACCCCAGAGGGCTCCTTGGGCCCCTTTCCAGTCAATTACCCTAAGGTAACCACCATTCTGACTTCTATCACCAAGATTAGTCCTGCCTGTTCTAGAATTTCATATGAGTGGATCACACAGTGTTTATGTCTGCCATAAACCTCTCATCATCCATGTTTGTGAGATACTGTTGGGTGAAGCAGTACATGGTTTGTTCTTTTCTGTTGCCAGTTGGCATGCCATTATACAAATATACAATTTATCCATTCTCTTGTTGCGAACCTCTTTCCCCCCTAGTTTTGGACTTGCATGAATAAAGTTGCTACCAACATTCTTGCACGTGTCTTTTGGTGGACCTTAACACTTGTTTTCACTGGGTATATATCTAGAAGTGGAATTAACGAAGACTGTATTCTTGAAGGTCACAAAGATTTGGTGACTCCACCTTTACAGCAGTGAGGCTCTGAGGTAGGATTAGGGAGTCAGCTTTGAAAGGACTTGTGGGGAAGTATGTGTCCCACGGCCATGCAGGGGTGAGGAACTTATGTCAGAAAAGACGCAGAGACAGAGCCAAGCAAAGAACCACAAAATGGTTCCCAAATCAAGGCCATAGTAACAGTGGCAGCAAAAGCGTGTCCATGTGAATGGAGGCTGGCTGGGAGGACAGGCGAGCAAAGAACAGAAATCTTTGTTTTTCAGGGTGAAGCATGTATAAGGAAGGGGCGAGAACAACTAGAGATCTTAGCAGATTTTTATCTATTTTAATTAACTCAGTGGAAAATAATTTTCTTCTCTTTCCCCTGCCTTTATTTACATAACCAATAAAGAGTTAAGAAAAATGCTTCCAGTAACTCAAATATCATGATTGCTTCTAAAAGTATTTTTTCTTTTCTTTCCTTTTTTTTTTTTTTTTTTGAGACAGAGTGTTGCCCGGACTAGAGTGCCATCCCGTCAGCCTAGCTCACAGCAACCTCAAACTCCTGGGCTCAAGCGATCCTGCCTCAGCCTCCTGAGTAGCTGGGACTACAGGCATGTGCCACCAAGCCTGGCTAATTTTTTCTATATATTTTTAGGTGGCCAATTAATTGCTTTCTGTTTGTTTTAGTAGAGACTGGGTCTCACTCTGACTCAGGCACGTTTCAAACTCCTGACCTTGAGCAATCTTCCCGCCTCGGCCTCCCAGAGTGCTAGAATTACAGGTGTGAGCCACTGAGCCCAGCCTAAAAGTATTTTTTCTAAAAACTGAGTATTTCTCTGCTAGAACATTCCCAGCCCTGTAGACGGCTCCCTTGAGTTCTTTCTCAGTCAGTCCCCTGACAGGGGTAACCAGTAGTATGATTTCTATCATCACAAATGACTTTGTGTCAGTTCTTGAACTTATATAGAATCTTATAGTTTATGTCAATATCGACAGAATATTTATTCAGTGTCAAATACATTGCTAAATACTATCAAACAGTATCTCATTTAATCCTCTTCAATAACCTGATGAAGTGGTTATTTCCCCCTTTAACTGAAGAGGAAACCAAGTTCAACAAGGCTAAGAATCCTATCCAAGGCCACACCCCAAAGCTATTAAGTAGTAGAGCCCGTATTCAAACTAGAATCTCCAACCATCCCATTAGCAGGACTGTCCCTCATCCTGGGAATCCCCCAAAGACCAAGCAAACTGGACAGTTAGTCACACTAATTCAAACCCCTTTGGCTCAAAAACTGGGCTCTTAATCATCAGGCTGGGATTTCCTTTGGCTTATGAGTTCATCTGACAGCACATGTGTTATTAGTGCAGTCTGAAGGCAGAATGTTTGTCTCCAAAAAACTCTGTGGTAACAGGATTTTACTTGTTTTTGTTTTATTTTGAAGAAAGCAATTTCATTTAAAGTAGATCTGAGTTGGGTAAGGATAAAATTTTTCATACTAAAAGGGGATTCTAGCACATCAATCCATCAAAGATTTTTTTCAGTATCCATGCACTGAAACGTTTAAGATAGTCCCTGACTTAACACATTGACTGCCACACTAGAAAAATATATTTTTACTTTTATTATGAAAATAGAAGAAAAGATGATCCTTTCTAATTTAATGAAAAATTTGTTATATTTTATTATTTTTATATATAAAAATTATATGCAACTTGACAAATAGTTCTCGTGGCTCCCAAGGTGAAGAGCTGTGGGAGTTACATATGCTTCATGAGGCCCCGGGCTCAAAACTAGTGTGAGTTAAATACAACTCACATGGCAGTTAATGTGTTAAAGAAGTTAATAATTTACTTGGGAAACTAAGAATACAGCTTAGGGAATAAATTAGAGGATAATAAACAGTAATAATAATTACCCACAGCTGAGTGCTTACCATGTCCTAGGGGCTTTACATATTCTCATTTAGTCCTCGAAACACAGTTGTGAGATGTGTACTGCTGTAATATGCTTACACTCATTTCAAATGAGGAAACCAAGGCTTGGTGGGGTGAAGTGATTTGGTCAAGGAAAAATTAATTGAGCTGTTTACTAAAGATTTTGGCATATCACTCATAAATGAGTGATACCTCCAAGAAATGTTTATTGAATGGGAAACCAATAAAAATTTTTCTTTCCCTGATCTTGAATATTCTACCCCCAATAAATTAGGGTAAAAATTTAAAAATGTGTTTTGGCTTGTTTCATTTTAGTAAAATGGAAGGTCAGGTCAAAATGGCATGTTTAGCCTTAATGGTTTGAGTGCAAATAGGCACAGCTTGTGACTGTGAACAGAGCCCCACCTTGCAGAAAGGCCCAGGAATGGACACAGGCCAATGGACCAGTGCAACCTGCTTGGACCCATAGTCAGTCCTGGCCGGAAATACACAAAGGAATTTGTCCCCTGGGTCCTCAAGGCCAGCTCCTCTGTCTCCCTCCAAAACACTCCAAACCTTATCCCCTCACTCAACCTTCTGACCCCGTTACCTATCTCTGCCTTCCAGGTTTGCAGGCCCTCACCCAGAGGCACCTTCATCATTCCTCCCTGACATGTCGACTTTCATTTTCCTAGGATGAGTCTCACTTGACAATCTCCTGCCCATATTTCTAAGCTCTCCGGGTCTCGTGCTATTTCTCTGTCCTCTCTGGGGTTTGTAACACCAATCATCAGCAGGTTTCATTAGCATGCTGTTTACCCGTCTTTCAGATCATTAATGAAGATGTGAAGTGAGACACCAATCCTCATGGCCCCCACCACATGCCCCCTCCCATGCCCGGCGCTGCTGGAGTCATTATCCTTCCTGGTGTGACAGGGTCAGAACCAAACCAATTTGCATCAATCTTTGGTGATACTGTGAAATGTTGCCTGCCCCACCATCCTCCTGTCGTAACAACTGCTTCAGCTGTCTCTTCTGGAGTGTGTCTCTCTCCTTTGGGGGGCTGACCAGATCTGGCCACCCCAGTTCTTTTGGCTGAAAGCCCCAGAGCTACCTTAATGGTCAGAGAGGATTCAAGGCTGTGCGTGGCTGATTTTTTCCTTCTTTGTTTAGCTATGCTGAGCTGGGCAGAAAGTAGTGCCCAGCTTCTTTGGAAAACAGGATGGACAAGTACACCTATTTGGTGGAGGAAGGAGCAGGTGTGGCAGACGTGGGCTTTTTCTTACTCATCATGACATCTATTTCTACTTAAGAAAATGAAGAACAAAGCTCTTTAGGACCCTCCAAGACCTAGTCAGATGCCTTGGCTTGTACATTCTGGGCACCCGGGGCTCGTGTGGTTGCATCTCTTCTGGGGGACAAGGCCCATTCTTCACTATTTTCTCATGTTATCTGGCCCTGAGGCTTCTGTCTCTTCTTTAACAATTCATGACTATGTGTCTCCTCTTGCAGGAAAACTGACTTTATATACACATTTGTCTCCCACTGAATCTAAGAATCACCTACACGCTCCTTGTGTCTCTCAGAGACCAACTTGGAAGAAAAGCACTTCGTTCTCTTTCCTGATGGTGCAGCGCCTCCAGCTGGCTGGCTGCGGTGAAAATAGGAGTAGGGTTCTAGACTCTCCCTTGACCCATTCCTGCTGCTGACCCCTAAACTCACCTTTTCTTCCTTCTCTTCCAATTGGGAAGGGGAGGGTAAGCAGGAAGAAAGCAGTGAAGGAAATGCTCATAAAAACATCTGAAGTAATGTTTTGCATGCCCAACAGCTGGAGAATTTCAGCCTGAAGATTCTACAGCAAAATTAGGCAAGATATATTTTTCTCAGGCTAAGGAATGGAGTGAGGAAAAAGACAGCTATTTTGTAACACTGAATACCTACTGACTGAACATTTTTCTGTTACTGGGCAAAGGCTCTGAGAAGTGTGGGGAGAGGTGGGACTGGCATGATTAGAGGACAAATCAGTTTTTTTTTTTTTTTTTTCTTTTTATCTATATGAGGCTTTGAATGACAAATCAGTTTTATTCACATTACATGTGATGGAGAAGAGATTCTAGGGCAGGGCTGGATGCTTGCTAGGTGCTCAGTAAATACTTACTGGTGTGCAGATTGATGAACAAATTTCATTACCACATACAAAGGTCACCAATGAACTATGCGTGTGTGTGCCTGTGTGCATGTTAGTTGGCTGAGCTGATGGATGGGGCATTTTAAGTCCTGTCTACCTGTATACTCAGCTCCAGAGGCTTTTTGTCCCTGTATTATAAAATCAACACATTCTGTAGAGAGTTTGGAAAATGTCGAAGAAAAAGAAATTACCCATCCTCCAACCAGGCAGCAAGCACTGTTAGCACCTTGTTCTAGGTCTATTTCCTTTCATTTTTTCCCACCCACACATTGGGGATCATGATGTGTTTATATCTTTCCATCTTGCTATTTTTATTTATCCTTATGACAAAATCATTTCTTCCAAGATATCACATCATAACCTCTCTGCAAACATACCCAATGGCTGTGTAATAGTTCACTATATGAATATACCGTACTTTACTTGATAGTTGCATGTTTGAAGAGCCTTTGGGCCATTTGGTTTTGGGTAGGTGGGGCTGTGAGGGAAGCAAGGGAGGAGGTTCAGCCATAAGAAGGCAGAGGCAGATGGTGGGACAGGAGGCCAAGGTGAAGCAGCTCTCAGCAGTTTCCTCTGCCATGAGCCTCTTTGCTCCTCAGAGAATCTCTGGTTCTGAGCCCCATGTGTCCCTTGTAGCCCTGCCCGAGGATCCACTGGCGGCCACAGCCAGTACTTCTCATTTCCACTCAGCCTCGAGTCACTGACTTTTTCGACTTGACTCTTCTCAGCTGCTCCTTTGTGTGAAGCCGCAGCCTCCAAGGCTTGGCTCCTGGGGCTTGGCTGCATCCAGGAAGGCGCAGGGATGTGACCTTCAGCCCCACTTGACCCTGAGGCCTCAAGCTGCAGAGTCAGGCCAGGCTCTCTCCATGGGCTCCCAGAGAGGGTAAAGCCCAGAGGAAGCTGCCAGGGGAGCTAAGGCCCGAGGGGACCCTGCTCAGCCCTGAAAAGGGAACTTGACAAACCTAAGACCACAGAAAACTATCTGGAGGAAGGGTGGAGGGCTGGGGTAGGTTATGACAGAATAAAACAGGGAAGTGTGTTCTTGTGTAGTGACTGGAATAGCATGGGTGCTCAGAAAATAGTAGGACCACAAAGCCTAGTGAAGCACAATGATTTGAGGCTTATGCCACGCCCCACATCAGCTCAGAAACCTGCCAAAGTCACAAAGAATATCTTTTCCTCCCTTGCTCATCAGCAACAAGTAGTTTTTAATGCCATGGTATCTACTTAGTGTCAATGCCCGCACAGGGTTGCCTCAGAGGGTAGAAGTACAGGGGTAGGAGAAATAGTAAACTGTTAGCTCTTCTGAAGGGTTAGGAAAATAGTACTTTGCTTGATTAACTGACTACTCAAGGTAAGCAAGAGTTACCATATTTTCCTTTCAGGGATTACCAATTTTTAACAAATATGAGTATAATAAAACATTAAATACATTGAATTCAATTTTATAGATCTATCAGTCAAGCAATTGTATATGGCATGCACCATTTTAAACACTTTGCAAGTACTCAATCTCTCCAAATACTCTCCTAGTGAGGTGCTGTTATTGGACCCACTTCATAAATGGGTAAGTCAAGGCACAGATAAGTTAAGCAATGTACACAATGTAGCTAGTAGATGGCAGGAATAGGATTTGGACCCAGGCAGCTTGACCTCAGAGTCTATGCCCTTATCCATGATGCTGGGCTGCCCTTAAACTGGAAAGGGTCCCAAGGTAACTGAGGCTCAGAGAAAAGTGACCTGCACAAGCTCATCCCTGCCTCTCTCGCTATCCAAGCTCTTACTATACCTTAGACCAACAACAAGGCTATGAACACTGAATATCGTGGTAGAGTTCATTCTTTTAAACAAATTCTTACCAAGTACCTACTATGTGCCAGGTACTAAGTTCTCTTTATAACCAAAGAACCTGTAGGAGACTGACCAAATCTGGATCAATTCTTTGACATCTCCCAAAAATTATTTAAAAAGCCAAATATTATTGTTATCCCTCTGTGTCTCAAGTAGAGAGGATGGAAAAATAACAATGTGACTCTGATTACTGGAGTTTTTTGGCTCTTTGGGTTCTACATAATTGAGTGTTTTCTGGTATTGGTGGTCACTTTTGGAAGCAGCAGGTATAGATCAAGACAGAAAGCAGAGGGCAAAAGAGATGAAAATATGTGTAAGCCCAATTCTGCTCAATGCTTGAGTTTAATTGAGATTCCAACTGCCACTCTCCCCTGCATTCCTTTGTCCCTGGCTATGACCAAGTTTATGGCTGTATCGCCCCAAGTAATCCCTGTAATGGGCTGCAATCCTGGGGGAGCTGTTTTTGTTCATTAAGTGGCCAACCTCTCTCTGAGCCACAGGGAGTGCAGCCAGTTATGGCTTCTTGCCCTGGCAGTTGATGGGCCACTTTTCCTGTTTAAAAAAAAAAGAGAGAGATCTTTCAGGAGAGAACAGGGATTGGGGAAGAGTCAAAGACACGAAAGTAATGGGGGCTAGAAATGAGGGCCAAGGTGAGGGGGGAAGTGGGTGCTCCTTCCAGGTCATGAGCTCTTCAAGGGCAGAATTCACTTGTGTCCTGTGTTGGCTCTCCCTGCAATGGTAACTAGAATTGTCTAGGGCTTTACGGTTTGTGAAGGGCTTTAATGCAGTTCCCTGAATGGTGCCACAGTTGCAGCTGCTCAGGATGCCACTAGTGTGGAGAGGTGGGAGAAGGGGTGAGGAGACCAAAAGGGGAGAATAGAAGGTGGGAAATGAACAGGCCAAGGCAAATAGCAAAGAGGGGGCTTCCCCTGAGGGTCAGGAATTCTAAGTGCTTTAGACTCCAGCTCAAGTGATGGGGACCAGGCTGTGCCCAGAGCAGTTCTCCTCTCTAACCAACTTCCTCTTCTCTCTCTGCCCATAGCCCTGATGTCTGCTTCTTGGAGTTGGGGAACCATTGCAGCAGCTGCTTGTTTAGAGATCCTGTCCCCTCACTGCACTGCCTGCCCCCCCCCCCCCCCCCGCATCTGCCCTCTGGTTAGAGTTGTGTGAAGCGGAAGACAATTTGGGGCTTATTAGTGTCCCAGGGAGACATGTAACTTGTGTTGCTGGGACCCAAACAGCAAGAGTCTTAGCGGCAAACTCCAGCCGAGAAAAGACTGAGGAATTGTCTCACCTAATTACAGGGAATGGCCCTCTTTGTGTTTGTGATTCGGTACGGTTGTCCGATCGCTTTTGATCGCTTTTCTCCATTTGCTGGCTCAGGCCATGCTGGAATTGTGCTAATTAGAAGAGAAATGGACAGAGTGATCCTGTCAGCCCTGGTTACTGGTGGGGACAAAGCAGAATATTATTCTGAGGCAGTGTTTTGTGAGGCCCTTCTTCCAGCTCTCATTAGGAGGAAGGGGCCCCCAGGAGGGGAAGGTTCCAAATGCCTGGCCTGGCTAATGGAGCATTGGGGTGTTCCTGTGCTAATTAACAGGCTCTGCCAGCACTCACGCCAACCAGGAGCCTCAGAGCTACACCTGGTATCATCTGAAGTCCCCAAATACTCAAGAAGAAAAACTGCCAGGCAAAGGGTAAGAAGGCTGGTGGCCTCTTCAGGCATAGTGAGGGACACACCTCCAAAGTGCCAAAAAGTCAGTTATAGTCCATCAGAACTTATGAATTTGGACCATTGTTTGTCTACTCTCTGGGGGGGAGGGTTGCAAGGCTCTCCAGTGAAGTGAAGGACAGACATGCAGGGATCAGATAGTCTTACAGCTCTCAAATGATTAAGAACACAGAAAATGGAGCACACTCAAATGCTTAGAGATGGAATTAGTTGAGAACTGGTAAGAAGCCATGTTATCTGATCTCTGGGACCAACAGTGACCTACCTGCCCATTTCCTCACTTCTTTACTTCCTGCTCTGCCTGTTCACTTTCCTGTGATGCCTCAATTCTGAAGGAAACAGAAGGGATCAGAGCATCCCATTGGAAATGGAATTTCTTGGCTTCATTACAAAGTTCCTATGGAAGTCGAAACACCATTTTGAAGCCACAGAGACAATAGGATGAGTTTCACCAGTTCCATTTCTACTACCCTGGTTTGGGTGAGTCCAGAAGAGCTATAATAAGCAAGAGCTAGAGAACCAACACCAAGGAGCAGTTAGCAAGTGTCCATTTAAAAAATGTGACAAAGCCGGGCGCGGTGGCTCACGCCTGTAATCCTAGCACTCTGGGAGGCTGAGGCGGGCGGATTGCTCGAGGTCAGGAGTTCGAAACCAGCCTGAGCAAGACCCCGTCTCTACTATAAAGAGAAAGAAATTAATTGGCCAACTAATATATATATAAAATGAGCCGGGCATGGTGGCACATGCCTGTAGTCCCAGCTACTCGGGAGGCTGAGGCAGAAGGATTGCTTGAGCCCAGGAGTTTGAGGTTGCTGTGAGCTAGGCTGACGCCACGGCACTCACTCTAGCCTGGTCAACAAGTGAGACTCTGTCTCAAAAAAAAAAAAAAATAAAAAAAAAAATAAAAAAAATAAAAAATGTGACAAATGGGTAACAAAAAGATAAAGAACAATTAATGATGGCATTTCAACATCAACATAATTAACATCCTGTGAACTTTAAGTGCTCTAACTATAGAAGGAAAGCCAAGAAAATCATCAGATGCCTAAAATATGAGAGACCAAAGAGAGCAAGAAGCAATGAGAATACCAGTAAGAAAAAACTTTAAAAAGGATTAAGGCTCCAATGCTATGTTTTTCAGGATGATGCTCCTCACAGCCAACAGATGCATTACAGGATAGCATTTGGAATGAGAAAGAGAAAGGGGAAAACAATCTTTTGGCAAATAATTATTTATTAGAAAAATAATCTCTAAAGACGTACAGTAGGACATTTATAATGCTGTCCCTGTTTAGTCAATCAGCCATGCTTTTCTAGATCACAAAAATATACTGTTCTCACCCAGATGTTTTCTTTGAAATAAAAGATGGGCCAATGATGGTAAGCAATGTACTTTCCTTAAAATGGAATGCTTTCTCTAAAAGGGCATTCTCTGGTCTAGAGCAGGTAAACTATCACAGGTGATAGCAGTAGCAGAACTTCTCTAGTTCTTGAACATGTTTGAAACTCACATTAAGGGATTTAGTAGGTGGCAGAGAAATACCTGTTTTCAATTCATCATGTATAATTGAAAGTTCACAAATAGGTTTTGAACCCCAGGTCAAAGATGACACTGAAGAACTAGATGTGTAGGAGACAGCTATAACATTGAGGAGCTTATAATTTAGAAGGCAGTAAGACATACACTCAGATCACTTAAATACAAGGTAGAGTGTGGTAAGAGTCACAGGGATGGTATACATGAATGTTGTAAGAATGCAGGGGGAAGGATCACTTAGAGCTGGATCACTGGGGCTTACATAGGCAGAGTAGGTTTGATAGGTACAAAAGGGATGCAAGACTCTCTAGGAACTCAATGGCATGAGCAAAGGCACTTAAGTGAGGAACTGACTGGGAACTGTTCAGATTAATGGGAACAGAGACTTCATATATGGGAGAGGAAGGAAACTAAACTATTAGGATTGGCCGGGCGCAATGGCTCACACCTGTAATTCTAGCACTCTGGGAGGCTGAGGCGGGAGGATCACTCAAGGTCAGGAGTTTGAAACCAGCCTGAGCAAGAGCGAGACCCCATCTCTACTAAAAATAGAAAGAAATTAATTGGCCAACTAAAATACATAGAAAAACTTAGCTGGGCATGGTGGTGCATGCCTGTATTCTCAACTACTCAGCTGAGGCAGAAGGATCACTTGAGCCCAGGAGTTTGAGGTCGCTGTGAGCTAGGCTGATGCCACAGCACTCTAGCCTAGGCAACAGAGTGAGACTCTGTCTCAACAACAACAAAAATTAAAAATAAATAAATAAATAAACTATTAGGATTACATGTAGAAAGTCCTAAAATGCCAGGTCAATAGATCCAGGCTTTATTAGGAGATGTGGGGAGGGAATATAGGTAGGTTTCTAACTACTACTTTAGGGAATTGAGCAGTAATGAGCAGGATGGCTGGTAGGATAGACTGGAAGCTGAGTGATCAAGATGACTATAAAGCCCCAAACAATTCACTAAGATATTAAGGTGGAAGATAGTGGGGTTATTTGTCATATGTACTTCTGATGAGCTCTTTGCTTTACATATGCAACTCAGCCCTTTGAGGAAAAACTCACCCTCCTATAAAAGGGACATTTATTATGAAGACATAGAAACCATCACACACAAAGTACAATCCTCTAAATCCTGAAATACATACACATACACACTGTACATAAATTTATATTAATATAAAAATACATCATTAACATTTCTAAGGACAACAAATACAAAACCAATAAATACTGCAATTCTAAAACATCTACTTTACATTAAGTGCTGGTGAATAAGATGACAATAAAAGGAGGAGGACAAAGCAGACCAGAAAACCAACTACCTGGCTTCTGGTTACAGAATTGAGTTGGTTTGGGGGAGGTATCCCAATCAGTTTCCCCAAACATTTGAAAGTGCCTGATGCCATCAACTCTCAAAAACAAAGCAAAGGAAGAATTGTACATTATGGCACTGTTTTTGGCCACACGCACACACACCCACTTCAACCGTGTTTAATGAGATAAGGAAATGTCAATAGTAAGCTTAACTTAAAATCAAACACTTTCCAACCTAACCTTCTATGTAGCACCCAGCAGAATGTTTTGCTTCTCATACTCATCTTCCGTGTCTGGTGTTCAATTTTTCTCTTTCAATAAGTAAAACTGCATGGCACAAATGAGAGAAAGATCCAACATTAATTCTAGCATGGGAACAAGGCACAAATGTCAGAAAATGGTTAATGGACCAGCTGTTAAATTTAAGAGTGCTGTGGTCTAGCACAGACACTTAAGACCAAACACTTGACCACAACTTTTCTTGTGTCCAAACACCATCAGACTATTGTCACAGGGATATTCTTTTCACAAAGTTTAGAAAACTCCATGTACTTCTTAAAACATCAGATGCTGGGGGCTGGCTTATAAAACAAATATGGAGAACATGTATAATCTATTTTATCCATGGGCTAGATTTTCAGGTTTTAACACAGAGAAGGATAACTGGTGAAGAACTCCATGAGAGTTGTATTTAAGTCAGGAAATTCTCTTTCTCTTTCTTATGTGTGTGTGTGTATGTGTGTTTCTGTTATACAGGTGAAGTACCTGATATGTGCTGTAAGAAGGGACAAAACACTGCCACATCCCATAGCATGTTCCTTTAAGGTCAATTTCAGCCTCTAGTTTTCAACCAAATGGGAACTGCCATGAGCCACCCCGTTCTGCTATCTTTCAGGCCATACTGACTTTCTTGCTTGAATCTGTAACATTAACTAGAACTTAAAAATCCTTTCTGTCACCTTCAGATTGGTCTTGGTCTAGAACCCAATGCAACCTTCATGGGCCTTTTACTACACAAGCTCATTCCAGAAGGAAATCACTACTCGGAGATCCCCTTGCCTGGAGTCAGAACTGGAAGGTGGGGCTGGGAGGTGGGGATGGAAGGCATTGGGGAATGGGACTATCATGAGAGGCGCAGAGTTTAAAAAGCAGGTGTACATTTTGAGCAGATTCTGGTTTCTCCAGCTGGGGATTCTTGGAACCTAGTATATACTGGAGAGTTCATAGGTCAGGCTGCATGGTCTGATCCAGAATCTGGTCTCCTCGCATCATAAATACTTCCTCAGAGATCAAGTACAACTCAAATGAACCCATTCAATCAAAATGTCACAAATGACTTTGCCATCACTGAATCAAATCAACTGTAAGATCCCAAGGCTCCTGAATCACTTCCGGAAATGATAAAGCAGGACTTTGATCTTTAAGAATGATATGCCCTCTGGTGTTACCAATATCCGAGGCTAAGAAGGTCAAAGTGTGGAAGCTGACTGAATAACTGCAATGATCCTTGGGTAGAGCAGATTCTTCTCTTGCTGCCGAGTGTCCTCAGAGGTGCAGAGTACCAGGACGAGGGGAGCGGGGCAGTCCTGGAGGTACACCCTTGGCCTCTCCTGAGGAAGCAGTGAGTTGTGCATCGTCAGAGCTGCACTGGGAAGGGAGCTTGGTTACAGTTCCCAGGACATCCTGTCCACAAACAGCTGCTACTTCTTGGGCTTCTCTAGAATGTTGAGGAATTTCCCCCGTGTCATCTCTCTGGCTGGAATCACAAAGCAAACAAAAGATAAGTGAAAATCTAAAATCTGGAAAAAGGATCACAGGAAGATTTAATTTAAAAAATGCAGAATGATTTAAATTGTATATCAAGTTGCTACCACGACAGATTCAATCACACAAACTTCCTAAAAAGGGGAAAAACAAACTACTATTGACAACTAAAACTGTACAGAGCTATTCTGAAGTTGGCAATTGCTATACAGGCCAACTGGGGAAGACTGTATCATCCACCTTTAAAAAAAATCACCAGGGAATTCCCCAAAAACCTCTCTCTCTCTCAAGAATCTAATACTCATGTTCACCATCTCAGGGGGTTTGCTCTAGGGGGCTAAAATTCAACCAAGATTAGAGTCTTCTCTGGGTTGTTGGTCTCTGGACATTTATAATCTCAAATCGAAATTAGAGATCATTTCCCCTATCTCTCAGTAGTGCTAGTCCCTGGATACTGTAATATAACAGGGTTTATATTCCCTCAGTGCAGTTCATCTGTGGATGGTGTAATAAAGTAGGGTTTATAGAGCTTTGGTCTTCTCTCTCTTGGCATTGTCAGTCCTTAGATATTTAATATAGCCAGGCAAGGTTTATGTGTCTTTCTCTGACTTTCAGCACCATCAATCTTTGAATGCTGTAGTTACAAGTGGGTTTATACAGCTACTTTCCTACATATAGGCTCCAAAATGAAAGTAAAACATTTCTCAATTACAAGTGCCATCCAGAAGCCCCCTGACTTAGCTCTGTCAAGCAAATCCTCAAAATGCATAGGTAGTATAACACCCCCTTTATCCCATCCCACAGGGTCATCTTTTCAGATCTCTTAAATGGATTTAACAGTGCAGAAAGTTTCTGATGGCTGGGCCTGAGAGCCAGACGTCTTCTGGAACCATGAGGTGGGAACAAAGCAGGCTGTTGGCCTCCCAAGAACATGTCTCCATCCTGACCAAAGAAGTGAGGTAGCCAGGGAGGCACCTTCAAGGAATGAGAAGGCCCTTTGCCCCTAGTCTCCTTGTTGCCTTTCCCGCGCTCAGAGCAAATGGTACTCAAATGAGCTCCCACTCCCCTCTATCCCAATCTAAGTTTAGCAATTCCTTGTTTACTTGTATAATGAAGAAATGATACAAACTCTGTCACCACAGTGAGGCTTTTAGTAACTTTAAGCTATACATCCCCTATCTTTCACTAGTTCCTGAGCTCCAACAAAAGGAAAGGAAATTCCATTAACTAGGAGTAGAAGCCCTAGTGCTGGATCTTGCCTCATGTGCCCATGACCCTGCCCTGGCCCAAATCAAACTGACCATTCCTTCTACTGTGGTTTTATACCAAACCCTGTACACTCAAAGTTCCTATAAGATTTGCATGCGATTACTTGTTTATGTGTTTGTCTTCCACCACTAAAATGTAAGAACTGAGGGCAGAGATTGTTTAGTATTTGCTGAATTAATGTTGGTTAGATGCATGATAATATATACAAGAACTAGAACCAAGTAGGAATACAATAAATTTTAATTTCCTTCCCTTCCATAGACAAATAATAAAACTAGTTAGTGGCTCTCAGTGCTCCATTCTCTACATTGTGAGCATCCTTTTTAATGTACTTTGCTTATTTGCAAGAAAAATCATTTCTCTTGATGGTAGTAATGCCAAGTTAATGGAGAGATTGGGGTCAAGGACTAAATACTCTAGAGGAAATCCAATCAAGTACTTTCTTGGCCATAGGAGGCAGCATGGACTTTTTCCAGAGAACACAGGATTTGAACTCAGTTAAGTTCCAGCTCTAGTACTTAGCTGGGTGAAATGTTGGGCTGGGTAAGATTTCTGAGCCTCAGTTTCTTCATCTTTAACAGGTAGCATGTTAATGCCATCTGCCCTATTTTTCTTTTGTATATAAACAATAATTAACATGCTTGGTATAATAGTACTCACTAACACAACACTTTTCAGAAGTGTGTAAGTAATTAAGTTCTCTTACTCTTACACTCGGTACTTTTTTTTTTTTTGGAAACAGGGTCTTGCTCTGTCACCCAAGCTGGAGTGCAGTAATGTGATCATAGTTCAACATAGCCTCAAATTTCTGGGCTCAAGTAACCCTCCTGCCTTAGTCTCCTGAGTAGCTAGGACTACAGGTGCATGTCAATACACTCGGCTATTTAAAAACTTTTTTGGAGAGATGTAGTCTCGTTATGTTGCCCAGGCTGGTCTTGAACTTCTGGCCTCAACTGATCTTCCTGCCACGGCCTCCCAAAGTATTGGGATTATAGCAAGAGCCATTGTCCCAGCTTGTACTCAGTACTTTCTTTTTTTTTTTTTTTTGAGACAGAGTCTCACTTTTGTTGCCCAGGCTAGAGTGAGTGCCATGGCGTCAGCCTAGCTCACAGCAACCTCAAAGTCCTGGGCTCAAGCGATCCTCCTGCCTCAGCCTCCCGAGTAGCTGGGACTACAGGCATGCACCACCATGCCCGGCTAATTTTTTGTATATATACTTTTAGTTGGTCAATTAATTTCTTTCTATTTTTAGTAGAGACGGGGGTCTCGCTCAGGCTGGTTTCGAACTCCTGACCTCAAGCAATCCGCCCACTTCGGCCTCCCAGAGTGCTAGGATTACAGGCGTGAGCCATACTCAGTAATTTCTGAGTGAATGAATAAATGGTGATAATGGAGACTTGCAATCTCAAAAACCCCATCCCTTGGAATCTTTTCCCTCAGCCTTAGGGCAAAAAAGTTTACTTATGCTTTTGAGTGAAGTGGGTCTCATTTATTTATTTCTACTGGATGGGTTATCTGTCTACTCTGAGTGCTTATTAAGGACTTTAAATAGGTAACAGATGATCCTGCAACATGGTTAGAAGCAGGTGCTCTGGAAACCAGGCATGGGTGATACAAACCTCTGCTGGGGAGAACAGGTCATTGTTCTAAAAGCCCTTGGCCTAGAGCACTGCACTGATCTCACTAATGATTTCTGTGTTGCCCTTCAGACCAACCAATTACTTATTGTTTCCTAAATGGGAGAATAACCAATATTTTAAGACTTAGAATTTTTAAAGACTCAAACTATTTAAGAGATAAAAAGGGTTTAAAAGGAAAAATAAATGGATATTCTGAAGTTTCTCCAGTGGCAAGCTCTCCTTGAATTTAACCAATCCTTTTTAACAACCCCTTTTCCACTCAATCATTCCTCCCCCTTCAACCTAATCCAAGTACACAGAGCTGCAGGAAACCACCGTAAAAGTAGAAGTAATTCAAAAGACATCATCTCCTACATGGGAGGGGAGAAAGTTTCCCTACTCGCCAGTCCCATATAGGAGATATACGAATGTGTGACACAGCTGCTCCCTAAAAGAGGGCTGTGCCCTATAAATCAGATCCTAAGCACCAACCCCTTTTTGTGCACAGAGAAATTGCTGTGGGTCAGGGGCTGCTCCAGAGCACGTGCCCTCCTGTTCACTTGTCATCAGAGATGTTAACATCTCTGATTAATTCATATAGCCCTTATTTTATTCGCCATTTCTTTACCCTTGCTCTCCTGCTCTGCTGCAGTGTGAAGATTCTTACCGACCTGCTACAGTAATCATTGCCTGCTAACGTCACCCCCCCAAACCTAGTGAAATTGTTTAGCGATGCCAACCGCGCTTTTAATTTGCAAGACATCAGACACAGAGGTAATTTATACCAACATCTGTTCATTTTTGACTTCTGAAACAAACTCGCACATGCTGCTACAAAATCCCATTAGGAGTAGGGAGACAGCCTTCTGCTACTATTCTGTATTCCTCATCTACACACACACATTTCAGTAGGGTTTTATATATAAATATATTTTACTAAAAAACTCCCACAAAGGGTTTCAAATCTCCTTGGGGAAAAAATCTTAGAGATGGCTACTGCCTACTTATAGAAGAGAGGAAGATATTTCTATTTCCCATGCCTAGCTCTGTCCCTTCTTCTTCCCAACAGTTACAGCTTGGTGTAATTCTAGAATAAATGGCCAGGGTAAGATTACATGTTCTTCAGCACTTCCAGTTCCTCCCCTCTCTTGGTTCTTTTTTCCCCACAATGTGTTATGTAGAAAACAATTCTAGGGACAAGATTGCTCTAGAGAGTTTTATCTAGTCAGTGAGATATGTTAATTATTTTCTGATTCTGGATTTATTTTCTAGGATTACAAGGTTCAACACCACTACCATTCTAGTAACTATGCCAAGAGGGATCCACTGGTCATCAACCACCATGGTGTATGTTGTGCAGAAAGGAAGCATGATCCTCATGTTAAGTCATGACTTATAGGTCCTCCTATGCTGTGTTTAGATCACAAATTGAAAAAGTCACAACTGAGACTGTTACCATAGGGTTAATACGTGAATTGCTGCAGAGTGTGTGGAGAGGAGACTACTCGTACACATTGAAAGGGAGCAAAAGGATAAACTACAATCAACTTCCGGTTTTACACTGTTTCTAGAGCCCTCTTTGTAGTTTCTCTAGGGCTGTCAGGTTCATGGCAGCTGTAAATACCTGGGTATACTTAGAGAGGTCAGGGCTGAAAGGAGGGCTCCATCCTGCTTTCTCTGAAGGTAGTGTGTGGTTTAATACAATCTCTTCTTTAGACTCTCCAATTCCTCCATCCTACATTTAGCCTTGCCTCTGGCTCCCTTTCCACAATGACTATCCCCAAACTGCCTTCTCTGCAGTAAATTTTCCGGTGGCTGGTTGAAAAAGATTCAGTGGTACAGATTGATTTCTCACTGGTGAGGGGATGAGGGATTATCAGAGCCACCCTGGTTAACGAGATTGGGTGCAGAATCTCTCTCGAGACCAGCCCTCTCTGCCAGGGCTTTGCACCTTTCGCCAATGACATATGGGTTTTATTACAGAAAGATTTTCTAGATTATAACTTTGAGGCAATTGCCTGATAAAATTCTGCTCAGTTTTTATGTGGGGAACAATACAAAGATTAAATAACTTTTTAATGAAATGGAAGAAACTCATAATGTTTGGTTTTCAATTCCAGTGCAAACTACTTTAAATATTTCTGTGCCTCAATATAATTAAATACACTTGTGAGTGAAGAAGAGTTACTTTCCACTGGTTTTCTCACATCCAGAAGAGCAACAACAGGCTGTTTTTAGGGGACTCTAACATGAGTGTCCAGGAAATAAAGGAGACAACATAACATTGTGAAAAGAATAGGACATCTAGGATTGGACACACTTGGATTTGAACATCAGCTCCTACACTGATCCTGGACCACCACAGGCAAGTTACCAAGTTATCTTTCTGAGCTTCAGGTTCCTCATCTGTTCCAGGTGGGATTAATAAAAAGGTCACATAGGATTCAGTAAATGCAAGCTAGTGCATAACTCTTTCATTTCAAACAAAAAGTTTATTTAAGCAACAGAATGCTTAATGGGAAAACTATTTAAGATTCATTTCTTTTAGAGTAATCTATCCCTACTTAAAGTATATTGCCCTATATGTAACACGTACACAAAAGTTATAAAATTGCCCTTGGTTTTAAAATGATAAATGAAAAACATTAAAATTGAACATGGTATGCAAGGATTTTTTTGTTGTTGATTTTTGTTAAGTGGTGAGAGCAAAATAACTTAATGAAATACAATGATAAGAGCTGAATGAACATGCCATCAATGGAGAAAGGGGTTATGTTCACAGAATCGGTATTTTTCCCCTATCCCATCTCCATCTGATGTTTATCAAAGCATATAACTGGCCATTAAAAAGAAAAAGGCAATGTGCTCCTGTACAAATGCTACTCTGCACAATAAAGGAATGAGGATGGGGTAAATGAAGAAGAGAGAAATCCATATGGTGGCAGTCAGGATATAGTACAACCAAGTTGTAGTTCTCTAACTGAGAAGGTATACTTGGCCTGTGGGAATGGAGTTCTGGAATGAATAGCAGGTTCCCTTTGTAGACACCTCCTGTCTGCTGCTGGAACATATCAATTGTATCTTCAAACTCTACTTCCAATTGTGCAGGTATGTCTGCCTCATTAATTGGCTGCCCATCAAATTGGAATCTGACCTGCTTCACTGATAAACTCTGTTGTTCATAATAGGCTTTCATTAATTTATTAAGTGGTATATGCCTGTTGAACTTAAACTGCATCATAGAACTATCCTGCCCTGCCATCTTCAGATTAATATAACCATTGTTCTCAGTCTTGACTCCTTCCTTGGCCTTTCTGCCAGCCATGGTGAGCTTTGGAGTCTCCTTAGCTGCTGCTTAAAAAAAGTACCAGGTCTGCACCAAGTTAAGTGCACATACAGCACCAGGAGTGGCAAAATGAGGCCTACCTATTTATTTTTTAAAAGATCTTCAAATGTAAAACAAATGGTAACATGACTGACTTGCATCTGTGTAACACATCTACTCTGGCAGATTAAGCCCTGCTGGAGTAATATTGGATATTATGTAGAGGCAGCTATCTTCCTTATACTAGCAGACACTTCTAACAAAGGAACACACGAAATCCTAGTTTAGTTTAAATCAATATACTAAAAGGCTATTTGGTTAATTAGCTTCATAGAAGATGTTTTGTAGAAATGATGCTGTTTGTTATAATTATGTTTTTTATTCTTCTTTAAAAATTACTTTTCTGGGCTGGGTACAGTGACTCATGCCTGTAATCCCAGTACTTTGAGAGGGTAGGGGGAGGATCACTTGAGATCAGGAGTTCATGACTAGCTTGGGCAACATAGAGAGAACCCCATCTCTTAAAAAAAAAAAAAAAAGAAAGAAAGAAAAATTAGCTGGGCATGGCAGTGCATGCCTGTGGTCCTAGCTACTTGGGAGACTGAGGCACGAGGATCGTTTGAGCCCAGGAGTTTGAGGCTGCAGTGAGCTATAATTGCACCACTGCACTCCAGCCAGGGCAAGAGATTTGAACATCTCTAAAAGATAAAAATTAAAAGAAAATTACTTTTTTGTTGCTTGAAAGCTTGAATGCATTCTAATAGCTATGACAAGAGGGATCTACTGGTCAGCCATTGGTGTGTGCTGTGCAGAAGAGAAGCATGATGGAGGTGGATGAATAGTGAAGTCATGGAGTACCTACTATGTACTGGATATTCAAAGACGTGTTTTATGGCAGAAAGAGATTCTTTTCACGTTGCCATTTAGATGTAGGTAGCTGTTAACAGGTATTGTGGTGAATTAGAAGAGAACAAAAGGAAACCAAAGTGATCTATAATGCCGATTTTGGTCTCTGTCACTATGACACAGAGCTGGCGTACAGCAGAGCAGCTCCAGGGTAGTCGCCAGACTGAGAGTCTTCACCAGAATCCAGTTCAGTGTCAGATCTCTGCATGAAAAGTATCACCAAGCAATCAATAATTCAAGCCAAGGACTAAGCACTTTTTAATGCCTCTAATATGAGAGCATCTGGCGCTGCTACCACTGTCAAGAACAGAAATAGCTGTGAAGTAATAAGCATTGTGTCATTGGGTGAAGCTTCATTCCATTAGGACCAGCAGGTGGTGTAACTATAATAAGGTCTGCTGACCATTCTCAATCAGCTCTTGTGGGAAAGTGCACACAAGTGAGAACTCATGTAAATCTTACTCTTTTCTAAAATATATAAAAGTAGCATTTGAAGGTCAGCAGAACAGCCTTGAGGCTTTTGCCTAAGGTTCTTTAGGCATAATAAGCATTTCAAAAAGGAGACTGAAATACTATACATCTGAGAAAAGAACAGTCTGGATGCTACATCTATGATCAAATTATCACAAACTATCAAATTCTCATCCTTGGAATTCTCAAAAAAGTATTTTTGGGAGCACACTTTCCAGATTCTCTTTCTATTCGGGGTTTTGGTATTCTAATAGGACTTTTTCTTCCAAAAGGGTGGGATGGCTAAGAACAATGTTTCCTCCAGTGACTTCAAAAATAGACAATTTTATATTTAATTTTTTCCTTCAATTCACAGTAAGGGTCATTTGCAGAGAATGTTTTATCCAAGAAGTAATGGGAAAAAGAAAATCCAGGACTCAATGTGCAGGTAAACAAATCTGGACAGTTCCAATATGGAGAATAATTTTAATGGCTTTTCATAACAGAAAAAAAGGGACAGAAATATCCAGCCAACAGATTTATTTTCAGAATATAAAACATCAAGCAGGAACATAAAATACGGGAAGTGTCAACCATGATGCCTGAAGATTGAAGGCAGAAGTAGAAGAATCTTAATTGTCAGGCATTTGAAAAATGTTATATTCAGGTGAAAGACTGTTTCTCCATCAACTCTTTGCCCTGCCTTCTTTTAAGAGCAAAACAAGTCTAGATTTCAAAAATGCTACCTTTCTTATCATCATCTTCCTACCAAAAATGAACCAAAACAGCAACAAACCCCGCCAAATTAGTGTTCAAGAAATGAGAGTTAACAACTTTCTATTTGTATTTTGTTTACTTTTCCAGGGGCCTCACAGGCCTATTTCATAGTTTCACTTGGTTCCCTTTTCAAGGGTGAAACTCATTTGAGTGAAAGGCAATGAAGTCAAAGCAATAGATTAATACTCTGCGGATTAGAACTTTTATTAAATACTCATAAATTTGTGCAGAACATTCATGCTTCAGGGTCCTTACATAGTAATAGATCCTGGTCAAACACTTATTATAACCAAAGGCCAGTAGCTTCACACAGTCTTAATATCCTCATCCATAACGTGAGAACAGTAATAATAATCTATCATGTAAGGTTAAGACAGAACAACAACTAGTCAAAGTGACTTGATCAGTACACAAAATATTTTGCTACAAGTTAGCCAGAGTAACTTAATTCATAGGCTACATTCTACTCTCAGGAAAATCAACCCAAATTCACTGTATAGATAATTTCAAATGACTAGGATATTAAAACAATGTTCCTGCTTTAAGATGCTGGCAGTAGCTAAAATCTAGGGAAGATGAAGGCCCAGCCTTCTTGACCCCCAGGGTAGGGAAAGAGTTACATCTTTACACTGAGAAGCCAATAAAAACCTCTCTTGATTATAATTTAGATAAGAACCACTGGATTGAATAATAATGTCTGAAACTCCCCTGGCTGTTTCACCTTGAGACGTCCATCACTGGGTTAAACATGATGCTAATTGCATTTGGATTGATTAATTTCTCTCACTCCTGTCTATTCGAATAACGCTTAACAAAATAATCATAGCACCCAGAGCCAAATCTTTTCCGTCAAAGGAATGAAGCCATCAGAACAGGCAGAGATGAAAGAAATGAAGATGACCCGTAATTACTGCTACGGTGATATCATTACCATATTATACAAAATGAGTATGGGGGGAAAGGAGGTGGAAGGAGGAGGGACTGCAATTATTTATTTATTTTTTAATGGAACCCCACAACCTAAGAATACAGATTTGACATCAAGTGGAAGACATAGAAATATAGAACTTTTAAAAAAATACAAATCTTGCTCATGAAATTGTAAAATCCAACAAACACTGAGGCCTGAGATACATCAAGTGTCTTGGGCTGTGAGCAGGTATTATTCACGCCACTATTTTTTCATCGCAATAACACTTTGTGTATGACTTGCATAGAGATTTAAGATGCTGTCTTCATACCACAAACATTCCCATGGTTATTGGAAAATTTTTCTTTAAGCCAGGAAATAATATCATTTCATTTTAATATTGTTAGAGGTAGCCTTGTTTGTAAAATTAGAATCTGAGTTTTAACTGCAGGTAGTTTTAGTTTAAGACACAAAAGAAAATGTCATGAATCTTCATGTATGGTTCATTGGATGATAATATGGATTTAATTTAAAATATGAGGAAGAATTTAATAATAGTTCCCTATAAACTATTTTTTTGCTGTTTGTTATGAACTTTTTAATACTTATGATAGAAAACCTATGATTGCACAGCATTTAAACCTTAGGTCTAAATCTACCATTTATTAGATGGTAGTCTCAGATAAATTATGCAGGCTAGCTGTGCCTCCATTCCTTTCTCTGTAAAATGGGGACCAGTTTCTATCTTTTAAAGAAGGTAATATATTTAAGTGCTCAATAAGTACTGGTACAAGAAAAAAATTTCCCCCTAAGATTAATTTTATAGCTATTTATAGAACCCCGAACAATGTTTTGGCTATTACATTTACTAAAGTTAATTCAACAGGCACTTGTAAAGTACCTTGCATACAGATTTTAACAAATATTTGTGAAATAAATAAATAAATGGGATACTTAAAAGGTAAATCATTATAAAAGGCAAGAAATAAGTGAGGGATATTTTTGCTATGGTATTTTAAAGATAGAACCAGCATTAAATAAAAAACAATCAAAACAATATTCAAACTGCTTTATTTAGCTTGGACAAAAAGGTGTATTTCTCTATTTTCTTGTTCAACAAATATTCCCAAATAAAACAAGCATATTATATATTTTGAATTTGTAACCATTAAGAGATAAAGACGAGAAATATTTTAAAAGAAAAAATAAAATATATATTTTTGCTAGGTTAAAACAAGAGACTAAATCATTTACTATATTAACTCATATTCTCTGCTTTCTTTCTTCCTGGTTAAGAGAGGCAATGTAATACGTTGAAAAGAGATTATTTTATCTGGTTTCAGAGTTAGATCTAGATTTGATTCAAATCTTAGCCCCCATTTCCAAACTTTAAGACCATGAGCAAGTAATTTACTTTTCTGAGCACGAGTTTTCTTATCTGTTTTTTGGGAATTATAAAATAGGCTTTGAAGCCTATTGTGAGATTAAATAAGGCAACGGATGAAAATCTTTTATAATACCTAACATCTAATAGGAAAGTCAATAAATGGCAGTGTTAATCATTTTTAACCTTCATGTCTCAGCTCAAATGTCACCTCTTCAGAGAGGCCCCCTCTGACCATTCTATCTAAAGTGAGTCCTCTTCAGTTACTTTCATATCAACTCACTTTCTTCCTTCATAGCACTTAACAAAATCTGAAATTAACTTAGTTTATTTATGTCTGTGCTCCATGAAGTTCTACAGAACCTCTTGTTGTATGCCCAGCAACTAGAACAATACCAGGCATGTAGTAGGTGGTCAATTATGTATCTATTGAAATAATTTATTCATAAGAGGAAAGAGAAACTCTGCTTCCGTGTCAATTCTTCAACACCATCAATAAGAAATTTTTGCTGAAGCAAAACTAACATGCATTTTACCCTTTGATCTAGGAACTCCACTTTAGGGTACTCACATGCCTATTCATTTTAGTACTATTTATAATAACTGAAGATTGGAAACAATCCAAATGTCCATCAATATGGAGGAGCCTGGTTGAATAAAATACGTTACAACCATATTACAGAGTACTGTTCAGCTGTAAAATGAAATGAAAAAGATACCAATATATTGCTATGGAGAGATCTCCAGAACATTTACTTAACATTATTGTTAAGTAAAAAAAGCAAGGTACAGAAGAGTATGTATAGTATTATATCTTATGTAGAAATTTAGGAGGGAGAATACATTTTAAAAATGTATATTTACTTATATTTTCAAATGGAAATAATGGAAGGATAAAGCTCAGTATTAGTTTTTACTAATATAGATGGTTACCTGGCGGTGGAAAATGGGGGGAAGGGATAAAGCTGGCAGATAGATACTTTGATGTATCATGTTTTACAGTTTTTACTTTGGGACACTATATAAATTTTTAAATATTAAAAAACAAAATCTATTAAATAAAAACAACCTCTAAAATTTGAAATAAACGGAAAGTAACTTGAATCTATAAAGTTTGGCATAACCACACAGTACAAAAGTAAATTTTAAAAGACATTCTGAGCAAACATCCCTGGAATTATATAACCTAAGGATATGAAAGAAACACAGAAATAACTTAAACTGCATCCTTGCTGTTTTATGTAGTTAGTTATTTTAGAGCTATTTTTAATGTAGGTTAAAGAAAATAATTATGTTAGCTATTAAGAACCAAGATTTTCAGCCTAAAAAGAGATCACTATTGGGGCTGGGTGTGGTGGCTCACGCCTGTAATCCTAGCACTCTGGGAGGCTGAGGCAGGCAGATTGCTCGAGGTCAGGAGTTTGAAATCAGCCTGAGCAAGAGCGAGACCCTGTCTCTACTATAAATAGAAAGAAATTAATTGGCCAACTAATATATAGAGAAAAAATTAGCTGGGCACGGTGGTGCATGCCTGTAGTCCCAGCTACTCGGGAGGCTGAGGCAGGAGGAATGCTTGAGCCCAGGAGTTTGAGGTTGCTGTGAGCTAGGCTGATGCCACAGCACTCACTCTAGCCTGGGCAACAAAGCGAGACCCTGTCTCAAAAAAAAAAAAAAAAAAATAGAGATCATTATAAAACCAAAAACGTTAAATAAAAACCCTTTAACATCTTTAATTTGAAGTAGATATATTATTGATAGGAACATTTAATTTCTTTCTCTTTTCAAAAAAATACATACTTATCAACCCTGTTCATGGAAAAGGCCTAGAGGCAATGATAGTCCAATAACAATGAATACTTTTAGTTCCTGATTTCTACTAAAAGAAACCAGGGTTCCTTGGAGAAATAGATGAGATTCCAAGTCTGAAGAAGTAAATGAACCGGGGATATCCTGACCTGCCTGAAAGCAAGGAGTTATCAAAGATTATACTAGGGTCATGTCAAACTTGAAGGGGCATCCACTAAAGATGGGACAGTTTTGAAGTAAAAAGGAATGACTGTAATAGATCAAAACATATCGAATACAAACATCTATTTTTATATATATATATATATATTTTTTTTTTTTTTTTTTGAGACAGAGTCTCACTTTTCTTGTCCTAGCTAGAGTGCCGTGGCATCAGCTTAGCTCACAGCAACCTCGAACTCCTGGGCTCAAGCAATACTTCTGCCTCAGCCTCCCAAGTAGCTGGGCCTACAGGTATACGCCACCATGCCCGGCTAATTTTATATATATATATGCTTAGTTGGCCAATTCATTTCTTTCTATTTATAGTAGAGACGGGGTCTCACTCTTGCTCAGGCTGGTTTCGAACTCCTGACCTTGAGCAATCCACCTGCCTCGGCCTCCCAGATATTAACATATTTTTTAAAAGGCTATCAGTTACTTTAACTCATTATTCTGAAAATTGACAAATAAAAAGAGGGAAAATCTAGCATTTTTCCTGCCATTCCTATTTGGACTATATTTCAGGGAAGATAAAGAGTTGCTGATTTAATAGACTATAATAGTAATAATTATTTTTTGTAATAACTATTAACATTATTACTATAATTATGAAAAGGATAAGACTGATAGCACCTAAACCCACTGATCTTCACTCAAACTGAACACACAGATGTTATGTGCTTCCTAATGTGAAGCAATAGAGGTATCTAGTACCATTATGAAGTATTCTTGCCAAAAAGACTGAATCCAAACCCAATCCATTCTGTAGCTCTATCAGCTTACAAGAAATTTCAGGGTAAAGAGGAATATATTGAATGATACCACCAGGATAAAATCACCCAAATTTAAAATGTGGGAAATCCTACAGGACTAACAACCCAGTTTCTTCAATAATTAAATGTCATGGGGGAAAAAAAACCTGGAAGAACTAGGGAAAGCAGTTATAGAGAAGATTAAAAGAGACTTAAGATTCAGGTCAACTAACGTGTAGACCTTGTCTGGATTCTGATCCAAAGAAAGCAATTTTGAGCCAAATTGGACGCGGACTATTAGATGTTAATAAGGAATTATTATTTTATTTTGTTCAGTGTGATAATAATGGTATTATTTAAAGGGGGGGGCGCTTCTTGGTTAGAGATATATACTAAAGTATTTAAGGAATGGATTTGCTTTAAAATATTCTAGCAAACAACATAAGCACAACAAAAGGTGTGATATAAGGGGGTGTATACAAAACAAGAATAGCAGAAAGTTGACCATTATTGAAGCTGGGGATGGGTACGTGGAGTTCATTATAATATTCTCTCTAATTTAGTTAGCTTAAAAATTTTCCACAATAAAGAGAAAATCTCACCACATGTCTCTCTGGAAATATAGTCTTTTTTCATTATCACTCCATATCATAATATAATTCATTCATACAGCTAGAAGCAACATGAATGAGTACTCAGGCAAGAGTAGGTCAGGGACCAGAGATGGGGATAATCAATTCTGCAGAGAGCATAAAAATGGATGGACAGGAAAAGCTTTAGAAAGGGAGTATCTTTTCACGTCATGCATATTCATATTAAATAGTTACATTCTTTGGATGAGGAACAAGTTACACACAACCAACAATCAAAAGCAGATGACTGGCCGGGCGCTGTGGCTCACGCCTGTAATCCTAGCTCTTGGGAGGCCGAGGCGGGCGGATTGCTCAAGGTCAGGAGTTCGAAACCAGCCTGAGCAAGAGCGAGACCCCGTCTCTACTATAAAATAGAAAGAAATTAATTGGCCAACTGATATATATATAAAAAATTAGCCGGGCATGGTGGCGCATGCCTGTAGTCCCAGCTACTCGGGAGGCTGAGGCAGAAGGATCACTCGAGCCCAGGAGTTTGAGGTTGCTGTGAGCTAGGCTGACGCCACGGCACTCACTCTAGCCTGGGCAACAAAGCGAGACTCTGTCTCAAAAAAAAAAAAAAAAAAAAAAAAAGCAGATGACAAGGCCGGGTGCGGTGGCTCATGCCTGTAATCCTAGCACTCTGGGAGGCTGAGGCGAGTGGATCGTTTGAGCTCAGGAGTTCGAGACCACTCTGAGCAAGAAAGAGTGAGACCCCGTCTCTATTATAAATAGAAAGAAATTACTTGGACAGATAAAAATATATACAAAAATTAGCCGGGCATGGTGGCACATGCCTGTAGTCCCAGCTACTCGGGAGGCTGAGGCAGCAGGATTGCTTGAGTCCAGGAGTTTGAGGTTGCTGTGAGCTAGGCTGACGGCATGGCACTCTAGCCATGGCAAACAAAATGAGATTCTGTCTCAAAAAAAAAAAAAAAAGCAGATGACATATTTTTTAAATCTACCAAATCAAACTCAGCCTTAGCCTAATAATAAGGAACTGCTACCTTCCAATCTTTCTCTCCCTAATTACTTAAGAAATCATACTGCCAAATCTAAGAGCATAATTTTCATGCTGTCCATAAAACAGCTATGAGGAAAGCTCCCTGGCTCAACATGCTGTTTCTACAAAATTCTCCTGGAGGTGGAAAGAATTAATCATTGGTCATTTATTTATTAAATCTTCTCAGAAAAAGCTTTTGAGGTAGGCAGCAAGACTAACTTCAAGATCTAGGCCAGTCTGAGAGCTAACAAAAGTTACAAAAAGGAACAGTTGAACTTATATTTTCTTTACACTAATCCAACTAAATTTCAACTATGTATACTTACACTATCAACAGTTGTGTATATAAGTGATGACATCACTAATACAACTTTACTTTGATTACTCTTTTACTTCACAGATGCTGATATATCCAATTTAAAACACATTACTTGCTCTAGCTGATAATTTGATTTTTAATTGTTTGCACTGTGGTTTCACAGACATATGGTTCATTTTCTCAACCTGATTGGACAATAAATTCATCAATGGAAGAAACTTTTAAAGATAATTTCCCTAATGGACTCGGTGGAAAAAATACATAATATACAGTAGTCATTTAGTAAGCCTTAATTTAAAAAACTTTTTCCTCTTTCAGAATCATGTAGCTGTACATAGGTACAACAATTTCTGTCTTCTCTTGCTTATGAATTTGGTTTAAAACCACATCACTATCATGTAAGAAACTGATTGTGTGACATGTCTACTTAGGAAGTCATGTGATAGTGGTTATTTTCCCTGCGATTAGAAATATTAGCTAGTTAACTTTTTAGAATAATTGATTTTGATGTTTCTGAATAATCTTATTTACATTCATGAATTACTAGTTTTAAATAATTAGAACATAAAGATATCCTTGGCCAGAAAATTATATTATACTCTGTATAAAAGTCTGTATCATTGAAATTCCAGAGCTTAATCTGTACATGGTTAACATACAATAAATGTGTTTGAAATGAAAGAATACTCTTTCAATGACAATACAACAGACCAAATTTAGGATCTTAAAAATAATTTATGAGTAATCAATATAGCAAAATATAATAGAGGGGGAAAATCTGCTTAGATTCTATATAAGTATTTACTATAATTCTTAATAATTTAAATTTAAAACATATCTTTTCATTTCATTGATTTTATTTGCATTCAAACCAAGACAGAAGTGAAAAGAAGTACTTTATATTCTGGACCGACTGGCCTCACAAATCAGAAGGTTAGAGTTCGAAACTAATTTAATCTGGTAGGCAACAAGTTCTTATTGTGTGCCGATTATATGCTCTTACAACTGCTGATAATGAGACATCAAAAGAGATTGGCCTTTTTTTTTTTTTTCTTTTAGAGAGACAGGGTCTCCCTCTGTCACCCAGGCTGGAGTACAATGACATGTTCATAGCTCACTGTAACTTTAACTGCTGGGCTTCAGCAATCCTCCTGCCTCAGCCTCCCAAGTAGCTACGACTATAGGTATGCACCACTATGCCCAGATAATTTTTCTTCTTCTTTTTTTTTTTTTTTTTTTAAGAGATGGGGTCTCACTATGTTGTCCAGGCTGTACCATTCTTCCCTTAGAAAATTCCTCCCCCCATCATTTGAGCATTTAAGTTTGCTCATCAGGAGTTGATGTTCTGTGTAGACACTATACTGGTAGAGAACTTTGCAAATAACGGGGTATTTCCCACCCCACCCTGCCAGACCCTAAAGAGAGGACCAAGTGGGAAGATCAGAAGAGATCCTATTTCAATACACTGAATGTCTTTCAAGTAGGTTAGTTAGAATTTATAACCCATATCAGTGGTTCTCAAACTGTAGTTCTTAGACCAACCACGTCAGCATCACTTGGGAATCTGTTAGGCCCCACCCCAGATCTACTGAGTCAGAAACTCTATGGCTGGGTGGTAGCTCACACCTGTGATCCTAGCACCCTAGGAGGCTGAGATGGAGGGATTGCTTGGGGTCAGGAGTTAAGAGACTAGCCTGAGCAAAAGCTAGACCCCGTCTCTAAAAAAATAAAAAAATTAGCCAGGGATGGTGGTGGCACACACCTGTAGTCCCTGCTACCCAGGAGGATGAGGCAGGAGGATCACTTGAGTGCAGGACTTTGAGGGTGCAGTGAGCTATGATGAAGCTACTGCACTGTAGCCAGGGGGACAGAGTAAGACTCTGTCTCAAATAAAAAAAAAGAAAGAAATTCTGGAGGTTGAGTCCAGAAATCCATGTTTTAGCAAGCCGTAATGCATGCTAAAGTTTGAGAACCACTAACCTATATTATCCAGGCTCTTATTCTGTCTCCAGTTTCCTGCAGCTCTAATTCATTACTAACAGAGGAGGCAAACTTTTATTTTATCAAAATTATGATCATAAAGCTTATTTCTTACAATTAAAGCAAAAAAAAAGGGGGGTGGCACTGTCTTTTAGAAAATATGAGCAAGTAAGGGAGAAATTAGGCCGGGCATGGTGGCTCATGTCTGTAATCCTAGCACTCTGGGAGGCCGAGGCGGGAGGATTGCTTGAGGTCAGGAGTTTGAAGCCAGCCTGAGCAAGAGCTAGACCCCCGTCTCTACTATAAATAGAAAGAAATTAATTGGCCAACTAATATATATAGAAAAAATTAGCCGGGCATGGTGGCACATGCCTGTAGTCCCAGCTATTAGGGAGGCTGAGGCAGCAGGATTGCTTGAGCCCAGTTGTTTGAGGTTGCTGTGAGCTAGGCTGATGCCACGGCACTCACTCTAGCCTGGGCAACAAAGCGAGACTCTGTCTCAAACAAAAATAAAAACAAAAAAAAGAAAAGAAAGGGAGAAATTAGAACATTCAGCCAAATAATTAGAATTTTCAACAAAACTTTAGCTCTATCTCTATTGCCATCTATTGTGCTCAGTGTTAAGGCTACAATATAATCCTTAACCTTGAGAATCTTAGCAGAAGACAGCCTGGGAAATAAATTATTATCAAATAATGTCATGAAAGCTATATGAGGAGTATAGAACACATTATGAAGACAGAATGGAGATAATTAATTCTGCAGAAGCCTTGGGATGGACGGACAGGAAAAGCTTTCAAAAGGTAGTGATGTTTGAATTGAGCCATTAGGAATGTACTATCTGGGTGTATCCGGGCAAGCAAAGAACAGCTCCTTTTCAAAAGCTTTCCACTAGGCTACTAGAGTAACAAAAATGCAAGTGAACATTATAAAATGGAATCTCAAAACAAGCCCTAAGTATCCCCTTAATTCCCAGCACTGTCTGGGATTTCTCATGGATAGATACCAAAGCAGTATTAGACATGGCCCAGCTTTTAAGAAATTAAACCACAAATAACAAATTTGGCCTATCCAAAATCTGACAGAAACTAAGCCAATTATAACCATTTTTCATCATATTTTGTTAGGCAAAAAGGTGTAGTAATCAAAAATCTAACCGCAATTAAGTCAAGTAACTTGCTTTTAAGTTTAGCTTCCTTTCAAGATTAAAGTTTTCACAAGATTTACCAAAAATGGAGATGTCTAACATGCTTTTATTAGAAAGCTTTATTTATATGCTTTTTTATTTAAAAGAAATAAATGATTTGTAAAGTCCAAATTGGAAGATGCTGTGTTATTGAGTTAAAAATTCTTGTGCTTGTAAGATCAACCTGATTCAATTCCACAAAATAGCCAAATCTTAAAGTCAGTTTTTTCCTTCTATATTACTGTTGATGCTAATAAACCAGCATTCCTATAACATACCTGACTAAACCTCAATTTTTTTTGCAAGAGAGAGAAAATGCAAAAGCCAGTTGTCCTAATTTGCTAAAAGATTTATTTTAACAAAGACTACTTATTAAGTCCCCCACTAACCTAACTCTAATTTGATTAAGAAATCCTATTTTTAACAAATAAACTCACAAATCCAGAACTGAGTCAAAAGCTATTTAAAAATGTGAATAACACACTTAAAGATTCCTACCACTAATCACATTCTTTGAGCCACTTTCTTAATGATTGCTCAAGTTCAGCTTGAGCTACTAGGTACATTCACTTCATCTGTATAATCAATGTCTCTTTGAGGTAATGTCAATAGAAAAATTAATTTCTATATGTCAGAAGCTGTTCAGCATTTTAAGTGTATAGATAGATTTTTTAAGTGTATCTATAGATTCTTTCTTCCAAAGCTACACTCTAAGCAAAAACAAAACAATATATGACTGAGATTTTAAAAAACAGCAAAACAGAGGATGACCTTTTGCTGTCATTCAGCTTTTCATGCCCCCAAAATAACCAACTGTAAACAAATTCACAATAAGCCATTCTTCTCCATTCTAGCTTAAGATATAAAATTTCAAACTCTAGAGTCCCTTGAAATGAAATCCAACACTGAATGATGAAAACAAATAGGGCTATGTTTTTGCTTAATGAATTATAGTTTCTAAATGACTCAGACAAATGAGAGACTAATAAATGGTTGAGTGACCTATCAGTTTAGTAAAATGTATTTAGATCATTGGAAGATATATATCATACTCATATTAAGTTAAAACTATATTCAAGGTGTTCTAAGGCAAATCTATGACACAATATACAAACATACCCCCACATCAAAAGAAGGCTAAAAATGATGATGACACAAAAACTTATAAATGCATATTCATAGCATCAGTCATTATAGCCAAAAAAGTAGAAACAACCCAAATGTCCACAACAGATGAATGACTAAACAAAATGTGGTATATCCATATAATGGAATATTATTTGACATTAAAAGCAATGAAATCCAGAGACAGAAAGTAGGTTAGTGGTAATTAGGGATGATGAGTAGGGCAGGGGGAGGAGAGTCAGGAGAAATAAGGAATGACTTCGAATAAGTATGGGGTTTCTTTTTGAGGTGATGGAAATATTCAAAAACCAGACTGTAGTGATAGTTACATAATTCTGTGAATGTAGAGTAATGCATTGCGTAATAACATTTCAGTCAATGAGGGACCACATATACAGTGGGGGTCTTGTAAGATTATAATAACTGTACTTTTTCTATGTTTAGATACGTTTAGATACACAAATACTTACCATTGTGTTCTAATTGCCTACAGTATTTAGTACAATAACATTCTGTATAGGTTTGTAGCCTAGGTATGTGGTAAGCTATACCATCTAGGCTTGTGTAAATACCTTCTATGATGTTTCCATAACAACAAACTCAACTAATGTGGAATTTCTCAGAATGTATCCCTGTAGTTAAGCGATGCATGACTGTACTAAAAACCCATTGACTTGTACACTTTAAGTGTGTGAATTTTATGGCGTGTGGAAAATATCTCAGTAAAGCTGCTTTAAAAAAAAAAAGGCAATGTGTAGAGCTGAGCAAAAATCAAATGCACAGGTGTAAAAAGTCCTTTGGGCTCAAGTCAAACCCTTGATAAAGAGACTTTCACAAAGGGGATCGATGGCAACAGAACCTGATTTTCTCCATTAACACAGGTACCTCCATACCTCTATCCTGAAGCACAAAAGAAACTCGCCTTTTCCTTTTGGCTTTATTCTTGTTAAAGAACTAACAGAAAATCTAACTAATTAATGTTCTTGATAAAAAACTTGGGTGTTGGGACATTACTGCCATATACCTGAAAATATATATACTTCATAAATTCAATTCTGTTTAAATTCAAATAACATCAGAATTTGTATTTATGGTGTACTGTTTTTAAAAACAAAGATACTATACTTTGAATTAAAGTAAGTACTGTACTTAGATTATTTGGGTACTATGAATAATTATTTGAAAAATGTTCCTTTTGTTTAACGACTCATCCCAGGAAGTCAGGATGCAATTAGATTTAATATAAGTAGATTAGATGAATGCAAATGCATTAAATACAAAAACACTTAACAAAGATTTAAACATATCAAAATCCACAAAATGAAAGATTAATGTTGCTATAAAAACTAAGTAATCCTTAGTACATGCAAATAATTGGTTAACTGTAATAACTGATTCAGCAGTCCTAACTCAGATCATGAACAATGTAGATAACTTTATACAAAAAGCATTTAATTGTAGACTTTCTATGTGCTCACTATTGTGCTACACTCTGAAGATACTAGGAGGAATAATACTGATAATTTCTTTTTTTAATTGATTTATTCAATACATATTTATTGAACACAACTTTACACAGGGTTAAGAGTCTAAACCTTTTTGCATTCACAGTTTGAAGCAATTAAAATATTCAGAAAATCATTAAATAAGTTAGCAGTTATTCCTATTGATAATTTCTCACAGGGTCCATAAGAGCTGTGTAATCATCACACTAGTTATTTGGTTGCCCTTCAGTACTGTGTGGCTATTTGAGTAGAATCATTTTCTGATCTAACCACCTTCTTATATTCTTAACATATTTATCAGGCAAAGTTCTTGCGTGTTCCAGTAAGTGCCATCTTTCCTTGGTGCTGGCACATCATGCTTCTTACCTTTTACTCAAAACAAGTTACACCCTGTGAAATGTGGCATTACTAATAACCTATCTAACAGAGGAAAATAAACTATCAAACAGAAAGTAAAAGAAATAAACTCACAACACATAATTGCCTCTTTGAAGAAAAAACTCACAACTACCCCTTTGTTTTGTTTAATTAAAACACCTGTGGCCTAACTTATTATCTTTAGTTTTTTCATAGCCTTGAAGAGCCCTAAGCAGATAGGAGGGGTGTGAACTCCCTGTTCCAACTTACTGCTTCAGTTCCTGCCAGAAACAAACTTCAAGTACTCAGACAACCTGGCCTCACAGAGAAAAGAGAAAATAAAGAACATCTGCAACAGCTTCACTGCTGCTTCTGTTATCAGTCTGTTAAAGAAGAGGAAAGAGAAATAAAACATTTTTACCCTTTAAAACTCCAAATAGCTTTCCCTCGACTGCCTGGCATTTTCACCCCTTCATTCATGCACTGTGACCACTCACTTCCTTTCTCTTTCACACTCTCTATCTCTTTTTCTCAGATAAATAAACATTTACTTCTGTATATCCTAATTTCTGTTTGAGAAATCTTTCTCCACCTGCATACAAATTTCACACCCTTTCACCCTGCTCCACACATCACATAATATAACCTGTTCAGTCCTAAGTGAAGTTTTTCTTTTATGGTTCATGCTATTTGTGTTATCTAAGAAGTCTTTGGCTATCCCAAGGATGCAAAGATTTTCTCTTACGTTTTCTACTAGAAGACATCTTATTATAGTTTCAGTGTTTACATTTACATCTATAACCTATTCTGAGTTAATTTTTTATGTTGTGAGGTAAGGTTGAATGTTCATTTCTTCTCACACAGAGATCCAATTGTTCTAGCACTATTTGTTGAAAAAACTATCCTTAAACTATTTTGGCATTTTTTCCAAAAAACAATTGACCACATGTGTGTGGGTCTATTTTTGGACTCTTTATTCTGTTTCATTCATCTCTACATCTCTATGTCTGTTTTTTGTTTTTGTTTTTTTTTTTAATTTTTTTTTGAGACAGAGTCTCACTCTGTTGCCTGGGCTAGAGTGCCGTGGTGTCAGCCTAGCTCACAGCAACCTCAAACTTCTGGGCTCAAGTGATCCTCCTGACTCAGCCTCCTGAGTAGCTGGAACTACAGGCATGCACCACCATGCCCAGCTAATTTTTAAAATATAAATATATATTTAATTGGCTGATTAATTTCTTTCTATTTTTAGTAGAGAAAGGGTCTTGCTCTTGCTCAGGCTGGTTTCGAACTCCTGACCTTGAGCTATCCACCCACCTCGGCCTCCCAAAGTGCTAGGATTACATTCTTCTGTATATAGCTCTCCAATTTTCCCAGCAGCATTTATCAAATAGGGTGTCCTTTTCTCACTGTATGTTTTTGTTGAGTTTGTCAAAGATCAGCTGGCTGTTAAGTATGTGGCTTTATTTCTGGGTTCTCTACTCTGTTCCATTGACTATTTTCATACAAGTACCATGCTGGTTTTGGTTACTATAACCTTGTAGTATAATTTGAAGTCAGGTAATGTGATGTTTCCTGCTTTTTCTTTTTTGCTTAGAATTGCTTTGGCTATTTGGGCTCTCTTTTGGTTCCATATGAATTTTAGGATTGGTTTTTCTAAATTTGGAAAAAATGACTTTCTTTGGTATTTTGATAGGAATTGCATTGAATCTGTGGACTGCTTTGGTCAATATGCTCAATTCTTCTGATCCAGGAGCATGAGAAATTTTTCCATTTGTTTGTGTCATCTACAATTTCTCTCATCACTGTTTTGTAGTTTTCCTTGTAGAGATCTTTTGCCTCCGTGGTTAAATGTATTCCTAGATATTTGGGGTTTTTTGTAGCTATTATAAATGGAATTGACTTGATTTGGTGCTCAGCTTGATCATTATTAATATATAGAAATAAATACTACTGATTTTTATATGTTGATTTTGCATACTGAAACTTTATTGAATTCATTTATCAATCTAGGAATCTGCTGGTGGAGTCTTTAGAGTATTCTAGGTATATAATCACATTGTCAGCAAACAGATAATTTGACTTCCTCTTTTCCAATTAGGAAGCCTTTTATTTTTTTCTTTTGCCTGGTTGCTCTGGCTAGGACTTCCAGTACTATGTTTAATAGAAGTGGTGAAAGTGAGCATCTTTGTCTTGTTCCAGTTCTTAAAGGGAATGCTTTCAACTTTTCCCCACTCAGGATGATGTTGGCTGTGAGTCTGTCACATGGCTCTTATTACTGTGAAGTATGTTCCTTTCATGCCTAGTTTGTTGAGGGTTTTTTATAATAAAGGGATGCTATATTTTTCTTTTCTTTTGAGACAGAATCTCACTCTAGGCTCGAGTGCCATGGAGTCAGCCTACCTCACAGCAACCTCAAACTCCCGGGCTCAAGCAATCCTTCTGTCTCAGCCTCCCAAGTAGCTGGGACTACAGGCATGTGCCACCATGCCCGGCTAATTTTTTCTATATATATCAGTTGGCCAATTAATTTCTTTCTATTTATAGTAGAAACGGGGTCTCGCTCTTGCTCAGGCTGGTTTCGAACTCCTGAGCTCGAGCAATCCGCCTGCCTCGGCCTCCCAGAGTGCTAGGATTACAGGTGTGAGCCACCGCGCCTGGCCTAGTTTTTCCATTCTTTATATACTTCACTTAGGACAATGTTCTCCAGTTCCATCCAAATTGCTGCAAAACGCATTAAGTCATCTTTTTTCATGGCTATGGCTGAATAGTATTCCATGGTATACATATACCACATTTTTTAATTCACTCATGAATTGATGGGATGCTGCATTCTATCAAATGCTTTTTCTGCAGCTACTGAGATGATATGGTTCTTGTTTTTAATTATGTTTATGTGGTAGATCATGTTTATTGATTTGCATATATGTTGAACCATCCTTGCATCTCTGGAATAAAAGCCACTTGATCATGGCATATTATCTTTTTACTGTGTTGTTGAATTCAGTTTGCTAGTATTTTGTTGAGGATTTTTGTACCTATATTCATCAGGGATATTGGTCTATAGTTTTCTTTTTTTGTTTCATCCTTGCCTGGCTTTGGTATCAGGGTAATAGTGGCTTCATAGAATGAGTTAGGGAGGATTCCCTCCTCAATTTTTTGAAAGAGTTTCAGTAGGATTGGTTCTTTGTATATCTGGTAGAATTCAGCTGTGAATCCCTGTAGCCCTTGGTTTTCTTGGGGGGCAGCTTTTTCATTACTTAGTGAACCTCATTACTCATTATTGATCTGTTCAAGATTTCTATTTCTTCCTGGCTCAATCTTGGGAGGTTGTATATTTCCAGGAATTTATCCATTTTTTCAAAGTTTTCTAGTTTGTGAGCACAGAGTTTTTTATTTTTTTTTATTTTTTTATTTTTTTTTATTTTTTTAACACCGAGCAGACACATGCATTGAGCACAGAGTTATACATAACAGCTCCTAATGATCTTTTTTATTTCTGTGGTATTAGCTGTAATGTCTCCTTTTTCATTTCTGATTGTGTTATTTGCAAACTATGCATCTGATAAGAGACTAATACCCAGAATCTACAAGGAACTCAAACAACTCATCAAAAATCCCTCCAAGTAACCCCATTAAAAAGTGGGCAAAGGTTGTGAACAGACATTTTTCAAAAGACATAAAAATGGCCAACAAATATATGAAAAAAATGCTCAACGAATCATCAGAGTAATGCAAATTAAAACCATAGTGAGATAACATTCTACATCAGTTAAAATGGTTATTATTAAAAAGTGAAAAAATAGGAGCTGGATGTGGTGATATACACCTGTAATCCTAGATAGTCAGGTCGCTGACACAAGAGGACTGCTTGAGCCCAGGAGTTCAACACTGCAGTGAGCTATGATTGCACCACTGCACTCCAGCCTGGGCAATGGAGTGAGATCCCTGTCTCTTAAAAAAAAGAAAAAGTAAAAAAAAAAAATAACAGATGTTGGCAAGGATGCAGAGAAAAGGAGATGCATATACACTGTTGGTGGGAATGTAAATTAGTACAACCTCTACACAAAACAATATGGAGAATTCTCAAAGAACTAAAAATAGACCAGGCCGGGCGTGGTGGCCTGTAATCCTAGCACTCTGGGAGGCCGAGGGGGGTGGATTGCTCGAGGTCAGGAGTTCAAAACCAGCCTGAGCAAGAGCGAGACCCCGTCTCTACTATAAATAGAAAGAAATTAATTGGACAACTAATATATAGAGAAAAAATTAGCCGGGCATGGTGGCACATGCCTGTAGTCCCAGCTACTTGGGAGGCTGAGGCAGCAGGATTGCTTGAGCCCAGGAGTTTGAGGTTGCTGTGAGCTAGGCTGATGCCACGGCACTCACTCTAGCCTGAGCAACAAATCGAGATTCTGTCTGAAAAAAAAACAACAAAAAAACAAAAAAAAAAACCCAATAAAAATAAAAAATAAATAAAAATAGATCAACTATTCAATCCAGCAACCCCACTACTGGGTATCTACCCAAAAGAAAAGAAATCATTCTATGAAAAATATACCTGCACTTGTATGTTTATTGCAGGATTATTCACAATAGCAAAGATATCGAATCAACTTAAGTGTCCATTAATGGATGATTGGATAAAGAAGATGTGGTATATGTATACACCATAGAATACTACTCAGCCATTAAAAAAGAATGAAGTCATGTCTTTTATAGCAACAAGGATGGAACTAAAGGCCACTATATTAAGTGAAATAACTCAAACAGAAAGTCAAATACTGCATGTTCTTACTTATAAGTGGGACTAAATAATGTGTACACATGGACATAGAGAATGGAATAATAGACACTGGAGACTTGGAACGGTGAGAGGGTGGGAAGGGGGTGAGGGATGAAAAGTTACTTAATGGGTACAATGTACACTATGTGGGTGAGGGTTACAATAAAAACCCAGACCTCACTGCTACGCATGCACTATGTCCACGTGAAAAACTGCACTTGTACCCCATAAACCTATAAATTTTTTTAAAGTTAGCTTTTTAAAGGATTTTGATTGGAATTATCTTGAATACATAATCTAGAGATAATTAACATGTTAACAATAATCAGCCTTCTGATCCATAAACATACTATACATCTCTATTTATTTAGATTTTTAATTTTTCTCAGCAATGCTTTGTAAATTTCAGTATACATGTCTCATACATACTTTGCTAAATTTATTCCTAAGAATGTCATGTATTTTTAATATTACAAATTATACTGCTTTAAAAAATTCATTTACCAATTGTTCATTGTTGGTATGTAGATATACCATTGATTATTATATTTTGACTTCATACTTTGCCAAATTTCATTTATTAATTTTAATAGTTTTATTGATTCCTTAGATTTCTATGTAAATGATCATATCATCTGTAAATAAAGTCCGTTTTATTTCTTTCTTTCCCATCTGTAGGCTTTGAATTTCTTTGTCTTTCCTTATTTCACTGTCTCAGCCTCCCAAGTAGCTGGTCCAGTGACAGGGAACTCAGTACTTTTTGAGAGTGAATTTAATTTCTGGACATTTGGAAAGTTCTTCTTCAACACTGGGTCAAAACAAAAACAAAAATCCAACCTCTCTCTAACTTCTCCCCATTGTTCCTAACTGCCCTCTGGAATAGGACAAGGATCAATGGCCATGGTTAGTCAAGGCAAACAAAACAGGACATAACAAGTCTAATCAAAGTAAGGAAGCTGGTCTTGGTGGCATGTGGCTATAAGGTAGGAAGATTGCTTGAGCCCAGGAGTTCAAGTCCAGCCTGGGCAACGTAGCAAGACCTCATCTCCTAAAAACAAAACAAAACAAAACAAAACAAAAACAAACTTTTTTTTAAAGTAAGGAAAAATAGGTGAAGCATTAGGGACAACTGAGTACATAGACAGTGGTCCCCTGAATACTTGAATCCTTTAAGAGCAATGAAACTCACCCCCTATCATTCTCCTTGATACTAAAATTCTGTTCAAGCCCAAAGGGTTTATAAAAATTGTACAATTCTTTTGTGCATACAGATATTCAGTATTTCTTCAGATGAAACACACAATAAGGAGCAACACCATGTGATTCTACAGCCAAACATGGATGATCCATTAAAAAGACAAGTGACAGCTCAACTCTCTCTCCAGGAACATTTGTCACCTACGCCTTTATCCTTCAGGGATTTGAGTTGAATGACATTTGCTGAAGGTTGATAATTAGTTTTTCTTTCTTTCTTTTCCTTTTTTTTAAAAAAGCATAGGAGGCCAATGTTGGCTTCTTCCCCAGGAGAGATACTAGCCTGAGTGGTTTTGGGAATATTCGCCTTGATCAGATTTGCACTATGACTCTTGAATGCATACACCATTCCTGCAACACCTGCTCTCCTGACAGGCCACCCGGGACTGGCAGAAAAAGGATCCATCAATTCCACTCTCCCTGGAGAGATCACCCAGACCTAGTGCTAAATGTACAATTCAATGTAATGTTAAAAAAGCAAAATTCCATTCACCAAAATCTATCAGTTACCAGAGGTCAATATTTAGAACACTAAAAATGGAAATTAGCATAGAATTTTATTTTTTTCTAACTGAATTGCAATCCAACCAAATACTCAGAGAAGTTCCACCTATATCAAGGAAGAAAAGATGGGAAACAGTGAAGTTCCTTAATCAAACTGTGTTACCAACATATTATTAAGGGCTTGAATTTTGGGTTCTATTCTCATTATGAGGTATAAATATACTTGCTTCCCACCCAGAAACTGAATTATTTATTTTGGGTTGTAATAAGTTTGGGCACACAGATTTCATAGCACAAAAACTGAAAATATATAAGCAATCACATTTTAATTCAAAGATCTTCTATTTTGGGCCTATTAATATACAATGCCTGGTTTGATTTCCATTTATTTTCCTATTACATGTTTCCTATTAAATTTTTGGAGCCCTGTCTTCATACATGTTACAACATCCAGTATCTGTCTTTCCTATTATCTATTTCACCTATTTTTAACAATTGGTAAGTTATTTTTTTTTTTAAATTAAAGTTGTGATTTTTGTCTGAAACATGTATATGTTTCAAAAATCAAATATGTGGCCGGGCACGGTGGCTCATGCCTGTAATTCTAGCACTCTGGGAGGCCGAGGCAGGCGGATTGCTCGAGCTCAGGAGTTCGAAAGCAGCCTGAGCAAGAGCGAGACCCCGTCTCTACTATAAATACAAAGAAATTAATTGGCCAACTAATATATAGAGAAAAAATTAGCCAGGCATGGTGGCGCATGCCTGTAGTCTCAGCTACTCGGGAGGCTGAGGCAGAAGGACTGCTTGAACCCAGGAGTTTGAGGTTGCTGTAAGCTAGGCTGATGCCACAGCACTTACTCTAGCCTGGGCAACAAAGTGAGACTCTGTCTCAAAAAAAAATAAAATAAAATAAAATATGTGATTCCATATGGTTTGTTAAGAAAAACTGTAGCTCTTCATTAATTCCTTCTCAGTGGCAACGACTTTTACCCTGTTTAGCTGATTATTTTATATTATCTTTATGTCCTTAAGCAATTAAATAATATGCCTTTATTACTACTTATTGATTGTTCAATTTGAGGTATTATCTATTGACTTCTCCCAATATAGGACGTGATGGTGTGGGGGGAGGTTGTCACCAATACAGGACGATTTACCTGTTTTGATGTACCTGTTTTCTCGTGATGATTTACCTGTTTTCTTCATCCTTCTCCTCCCTTAATTCCTCACAATATACATACAAGCATCTCATCTCCTGTCCTCTCAGGGTTATATATAGTAACTTTACTTAGATCAATATTCAGTTTCTACATTATTATAATTATTATATAAACATTATTTATAACTAAGCCATGTAATAAACTATGATCACTTTTCCTTTCTTGCACTTTTTTGTTTTGTTTTGTTTTTAGTTTGCTTGGTTTTCTCTATACTTATCTCTAATTCTAACACAGAATCTATGTCTGCCTGCTGTCCAAATCTCAAGATATTTAGATGTATTATGCAATTTATCAATTTCATCTTCCTGAAGACATAATCTGTTTTCTCCAGGTTGGTTTTTTCCCATTCATTGCCTTTGGTCTTTATCTTTCATGTTATGGGTTTTCCTCAAACACTGGTAATCTTTAATTATTTTTTCCTATGTAAGAACAGAAGACTAAAAAGCTGCTTGGAAACTCTGAGCATTAGGAGTTTGCTTGTTGACTGGAAGCTTCACTGGAGTATGAGCAGGTTGTTTAGTTGTAGAACTTTCTATGTCAGTGCCTTTATTCTTCTTGGGCTGGTCAGATTCCCTAGAAAAGTGTCTTCCAAATCTCCTGACTGGAGGGTGAAGGCCTGGCTGTGAGGGAGGAGTGGTCTCAGCATAGAGTGTGCATAATTCACTACAATTTCAGTACAGACCTCATCTTCAGCTGGTCTGATATCCACCAGTTGAGGAATCAACTGTTTTACCCTCTCTAGAGACTAAAGCTCTGGTGTTTTGTGGGTAGAATAAAGCAGGTGATATAGGTATCCAACTCCTTCAAACTGTAATTAATCCTTCTTATTTAAACCATCTCCCTCTTCCACCTGGTACCACCAATCTTTAGCCTTTTAGAGTATTGTGAACTGGCTTGGTTCTTGGCCTTCCTTCCTCACTTTAGTATTGTTTTTCATAGGTCTGCTAAGTTCATGTGCTTTTCAGCTTCCAAAATTTTGCTGCTGTCTTCTTTCACGTTCTCTCCTTGAGAGCTTATATCTTTTTAAAAATTATATTTTATTAACATTTGGGAAGGAAATTTGTGCATTAAAATCATCATTATCCTGGAAGTACTCTCTCCCCACATTCATTTTTCACTTTAGATACTTTCAGCTTTCTCCATGATTGTAACTGTTTTATCATCCCCCACATCCCCCCATCGTGATATTGTCTTTACATTCCTAGTGTTAGTTATACTCCTTCTAGAGAGCAACAGACAACTAGCAGACTGTTGATAGCTCCTGGAATAGTAGCAATGGGAGGAAAAAAATTGTAAGTACCTATCTGTTCTCTGACTGCCTTGCAGGCTGTTTCCATTTCTTATTCTGTAAACATAAAATGATTCCATCTACTCAACAGGCATTTGTACAGTACTATTCTACAATACACAAAAGTAACATAAAGCATGGTCAATGACTACAAGGGCCTTACAATTTAATTGAAAAGACAAGCATAAAGAACAATTAAATGGTTGTTAAGAAAGGTGCTAAAGAAGACAGGAATATAAAAGCTCAATGTGGCTAAAAAAATTGGGAGAAAAAATAAAAAATGAAAAGTGAGGCCGGGCGCTGTGGCTCACGCCTGTAATCCTAGCTCTTGGGAGGCCGAGGCGGGCGGATTGCTCAAGGTCAGGAGTTCAAAACCAGCCTGAGCAAGAGCGAGACCCCGTCTCTACTATAAACAGAAAGAAATTAATTGGCCAACTGATATATATATAAAAAAAAATTAGCCGGGCATAGTGGCGCATGCCTGTAGTCCCAGCTACTCGGGAGGCTGAGGCAGAAGGATCACTCGAGCCCAGGAGTTTGAGGTTGCTGTGAGCTAGGCTGACGCCACGGCACTCACTCTAGCCTGGACAACAAAGTGAGACTCTGTCTCAAAAAAAAAAAGAAAAAAAAAAAAATGAAAAGTGAAGAGAGTATTAGTCACAAAGGAAATTAGGAAAATTCTATGTGGCTAAGAGAGTGGAATAGCAATCATTTTTTTCACATTCATGTTTTGTTGTCTTCTAATTACTATCATTTTCTTTATTTTGAAAATTTGTTAAACCTTTTTATTAAGTAAAACTTATTAAATCCCTTTGGGAAAAGCAACCAACAATATTTTGGAGGGCATTTATATCTAAGTTAATCAGTGGCTCAGGTAGCATTGTCTAGGTGGTGAGAGCTACCCAGACAAGTGCAAAAGTTGCTTTGAGAGAAATAAACGTCTATTGAAAACCAAAATGAAACAAAATGAATTTAATTTGTGAGATTTAAATTTACACAAAGCTATTACTCGCTGTACTAATTATTCACTTATTGTCTCTCAGCTCCTAACTCATCCTTCTTTGCCCTACCATGTGATACTGGAGCTGGACTCATCAGGCAGCAGGCTACATATCTCCTCTGCCACCTGGCTTGATGTTAAGCTTTGCCATTAAAGGGGACTGGAGGAAGATTGCAAAGCGGAAGCAAGAAGAAAGAACTTTTCTTCCTTCTTGCACTGTGTGGTTTTTCTGTGCAGTGACCAGCAGGTTGGCATGCAGGGGTCCCAGCATTGTTCACCTTTGCAATGGTGATCTTCACAGTTCAGTGATGGGGCTCCCTCCCTCTGGCAGATTCTTCACTGTCATGGGGTAAGCTGCTCCTGTAATACAGGAACAGAGTAACCTCTGGCCACAGGCAGCTTGTTCCTGGGGCAGTGTGTCTTCTCCTCACAGGTCTGCATTTCACCCTTGTGGGGGGACCTCCTCTAAATTTCTAAGTTCCTTCATTGTTCACTCTCCTTCAGCCCTAGGGGTTAGCAGCATTCTGCAGTTGCTAACTCTGTATACCTTTGAGTCTTCTTTTACCCTTTTAGAAGTTAAGCACATTTCACCTAGTTAACAATTCTTTATTTTAAATTCTTCCTGTTCAAATTACTCCTGACTGAATCCTTGCTGACAAAATCACCCAAAGCCCAAATAAACAAAACACAATGTGATACCAATTAAGGCTTATCCCAAATCCTAATGTTAAAAAATGAATTCTAGCAATTACTGTTATAAATCTAAAGAAATTCTCTAATCAATTCTAAATAAGACAATCATAAATATAAGATTACCCAAACCATGAGTACTAAGCACTGAAGAACAACAATAAAGAACAAACTATGTCAGGGAAACTTTTGTATTTTGTTGTGATAAAATTATAAGATTAGTGGCTGACAAGAACCCAATAGATGAAATAACCTGATTATAAGAAAGCATTTAATACTGCTTCTCCTGGCATCTTCCTTGCAAAATTAATTAAAACTAGGCAGGATATATGAGTCACATGAATTGAAAACTGGCCTCAAGACCACAAGGAGTGATTACAAACTGCCTTAAATCACAGTGAGGAAAATGTCTGGTGGAATGTCCACAGTATTAGATTGCTTATAATCCAGTATTTCCATTAGTGCTTGAGAAAGTGGAGAGTAAGTTAATTAATGTTCAGTAGACATTAACTAGAAGGGATTTCTGAAAATCAGTATGGCCTAAAGTATAAAAGAATTATAAAGGTGAAAAAGATATACTTTTTTCAAAAGGTAAACTCTTTCCTTTTACTATGAATAATATAAAAAGCAATTTTTACCTAGTAATCTCAAAATCTTGATATGCATATGGAACTACATAAAGTTGATACCTAATTCCCTTTAGTTTATAAAGATTATAAACTATACAGAAGGGTATTTTGGTCCATAAATAATCCTTTGCACATCTACATTATACAGCAGCTTGAGTTAATGCCAGAATGGGCTGGTTCCTTCTGAGGGGTATGAAGGAAGGATCTGTTCCAGGATTCTCTCCTTGGCTGGTAGATGGCATCTTCTTCCTCTGTCTTCTCTGTATGCGTGTCTGTGTGTCCAAATTTCTCCTTAACATAAGGACTCTAGTCATATTGGATTAGGGGCCACATTAATGACCTCATTTTAACCCGATTACCCCTGTAATGACCCTATCTCCAAGTAATTCTGAGATACTGGAAATTAGGACACCACATATCTTTTTTGAGAGAACAAAATTCAATCCATAATAGACATCTTTTAAAAAATCTGATCAAAGTTACGGATTATTCTCTGTAGAAAAATATACATATATGCCTATACACATACAATTTTATTTTTAATTTCAGGAGACTCTGAGACTCTAGGTTAAGAACCATGGCTACAGAAATTTCCTGAATAAGCCAGACACCTGAGCATTACCCATACTCATACAGAAGCTTAAATCAGTAATTGTGTAAGTAGTAACATACTGCAGATAATTCTAATGGTACTGTGTTTTGTACATACAAAGGCAGGCAAGAGATACTTTATTGAATGAAGGTTATGCTAAGGTCACCAGAAAGCTTTAGGAAAGCAAGATACCAAGAAAGTCTTCTCTCAAAGTGATAAAGTCAATGATAGTCTTTATGTTATTTAAAAATTTTAGGGATAATTTGGGTCAGATTTTTTTTACTGAAGAATTTCTGGTATTAAATCTTTCTTATAATTAAGTGAAAAGATATATACTGAAAATTATTAATACAAATAAGAAAATACATTTTACTTGCATTAATCCATTAATGTCAAATAAGGTTTAAAACATGTAACTTACAATAGTTGAAATCCAACTACTAAGAGTACAGAGCCTTTACATGCTTGCTTCCCACGGCTCCAGCAACCCTGTGTTGTTGGTAAGGCTGGAAGGAGATCTGAGGCCCAGCAATATGGCTGGAAGCAGAGATTAGAGAGACATGGGAGGAAAACTATAACCATCTGGATGTAACATCAGTATAACTTGCAACATAAGAAGGATGAGAAAATTCTGAAATTTTGTGCTATTTGGCTTTGAGAAATAGCACTCAAAATTATTAAGGGCCATTTGTGAACTGTGGCAATCAAGTTAAATACATTTGATTTCTGATTTCTAGAGATAAATAACTTAAGAGGCAGTAATGATAGGAAGTGATAGGACAAACAAACACCTTAACTTTTTTTTTTTTAGGCAGTCTTGCTCTGTCTCCCCAGATAGAGTGCAGAGGCATCATCATAGCTCACTGCAATCCCAAACTCTTGGGCTCAAGTGATCCTCCTGCCTCAGCCTGCCCACCTCCCTCCAATAGCTGGGACTACAGGCATGTGCCATCATGATTGGCTAGTTTTTTCTATCTTTGGGTGGAGAAAGGGTCTCACTTTTGCTTATGCTGGTCTCAAACTCCTGACTTCAAGCAATCCTCCCACCTGAGTCTCCCAGAGGATTACAGGTGTGAGCCACTGTGCTAGACCCACCTTAATTGACTTAATAAGAAACATTTCCTTTATTGCTGCAAAACAAAGTTAAATAATAAAGTGAATGTCACAAGGACAAATCATCAAAAATTTGATCACTGATGTATCTCTGAAGTTGAAACAAAGAATTAGGAACATTTGCAACACCATCTGGCAAATGATGCACAAAGTCCTTAATTACTGAGACCAAGAAATTGTACATTTTCTCTTCCACAGGAAATCCTCAGAGCCCAGGTGTAGATCCCACTCTGCATGGTGACAAAAATTTAACTCTGCCTGGAGGAATAGGCAGATAATACTTGGAGAGGAATGGGACTTAAAACAGCCTGAAAACTAAGTGGTTTTCTAGATAAAATTATAGAAAAAGGCTAGGTCAATGTTAGGAAGGCACTTTTGTGAAGGCCTGGGGAATATGATTGTATCTTGTAGGACTCAAGGAGACAAAGAACTTTTATATGAAGTATCACAAGAATGGAAAAACACTAACCACATGTACTCACCACTAAATTGGTACTAACTGACCAACACTTATGTGCATATATGGAAATAACATTGATTGGAAATCAAGCAGGTGAGAGGGGGAAGAGAGGATGGGTAAATTCACACGTAACAGGTACAATGCACACACCATCTGGGTGATGGGCACACTTTGACTCAAACGGTACAAAAGCAATTATGTAACCAAAATGCACCCCTGTAATATTCTGAAATAATAAAAAAACTCCCCAAATAAGCAGAAATTTCAGTTTTGATCAGAAAAATTAAATTGCACTCTGTTTACGGAATAATCACAAGAAAAAAAAGAACCTTTATAAGCAGGAATATGACATGATTTCCTTTGTTTTTAAAGAACTATCTATGGGCCGGGCACAGTGGCTCATGCCTGTAGTCCTAGCACTCTGGGAGACCAAGGCGGGCAGATTGATCAAGGTCAAGAGTTCAAGACAAGCCTGAACAAGAGTGAGACCCCGTCTCTACTATAAATAGAAAGAAATTAATTGGCCAACTAATATATAGAGAAAAAATTAGCCGGGCATGGTGGCGCATGCCTGTAGTCCCAGCTACTTGGGAGGCTGAGGCAGTAGGATCACTTGAGCCCAGGAGTTTGAGGTTGCTATAAGCTAGGCTGACGCCACGGCATTCACTCTAGCCTGGGCAACAAAGTGAGACTCTGTCTCAAAAAAAAAAAAAAAAAAAGAAGTATCTATGGATATCCAAAATATGTAATCAACCCAGTTTCCATCAAGAGATGAATAAAGAAAATGTGATATATATACAATGGAGTACTATTCAGCTATAAAAATGAATGAAATCCTGTCATTCACAGCAACATGGATGAGTCTGGAGGACATTAGGTGAAGTAAGCCAGGTACAAAAAGATAAATATTGCACATTCTCACTCATGTGTGAAAACTAAAAAAAGTTCATCTTTTAGAAGTAAGAGTAGAAAAGCCATTATTAGAAGATGTACATGGTACAGGGGAGGGGAGGATGGAGAGAGGTTGGTTAACAGATACAAAGTTACAACTAGATAGGAAGAATAATTCTAGTGTTTTATAGCACTGTAGGGGGTGACTATAATTAACAGCAAATTATATATTTTCAAATAGCTAAAAGAGTAGATTTTGAATGTTACCAACACAAAGAAATGATAAATCTTTGAGGTGAAGAATATACTAATTACCCTGATAATTACCCTGATTTGATCATTATACATTGTATACATATATTAAAATATCATCTGGTACTCATAAATATATGGAATTCTTATGTGTCAATTAAAAATAATAAAAGCAAACAAAACACACACACACAAAATAAACAAATAAAAAAAGAAGTATCTATGATAGCAGAAGACTTTTTTCACCATTGACCAAGGTAACTGACAATGCTACATATACCTAACAAATGTTCAACTAATACTTGATGATAGACTGACCAACTAAAGCCTTAGGAAAGGGTTATTAGAACTGTAGATTGACATATAAAAGAGTTAATACAAAAAGCCAATACTGGGCAGTCACATCAACATAACAAAAGTATTTAAGGCTTGATGCTTGTTTTTTGTTATTGCTAAAAAATGGGTATTATGATCTTTAACTAAATGATGCCAATTGGTTTTTCCTACATTAATATGACTTTATCTGGCTTAGAATAGGAGGACAAAGCAAATCAATAACGTTATTTAGAGGAAATAAAGCCAAGTAAAACTACATTTAAAACATCAATGTTTATTTCCATCTGTAAGCCCTTTTCTTGCTGGGCTGTACAGTCTCCAATCATCCCTGAAATACAAGTGATTGGGCTCTTCTGGGCCCACCAGTTAAGGGGAGGGAACATTTATCTACCGTCAATTCATGGGACACTAATCTCCTTCCCACTCCTCTGATTACAAGCAAGCAGGATGCTGGAGGAAAGGCCCCAACAGAAGCTTTAAAAATAAATAAATAAATCCAGTCCCTTCTGCTCCAGGAATACAGAAAAGATTGGCATTAATACAAGAGAAAGTGATCTGCCCAAACAAAAAGCCAATCCAAAGGAGGAGCAAACCCCACAAGCTAGTTTGGTATTATTGCTAGGAAGATAGCATGCTTGTTAAAAATGTATATTTTAATTTTCTGTACTGCAAAAGGCTCCAATTTGCTTGGGGATCTAGCTAAGCTGCCATTTTCTACTACGACAGAGTCTAATCTTTATTTAATGGATTTAGCATCTATCTTTACTAGAGTGGTCTCTAAGGAAAAGGGGAGGGGAGAATGAAGGGGCAGAGAAGAGACGATCAGATCCCCCCACCCCCTTTCATCCATCCGGCACTCATGTTTGTGTTCAAAATTCAATTACCTCCTTATTGATACTTCACAGAGATATTTAAGCTGCAAACATGAAGCCCTGATTTCCCAAGGGGCCATGCCCCTCTCTATTTCACTGCTCTGCTTCCCCCAGGGTGAATTCCTGAGGCGTCCATATTAATAGGTAATCAGTCACAATTCATTTATTAAACAGCTAGCAAGGTTTATCAGCCTGCCCTGATTAGCCCGAAGAAACCACTGAATTCCTAATTTATTTATGGAAATGTAAGTGTCTTTTTGAATTTCATTCAGGAGCTGCAGGAGTGTTTTGGTTTTAGCATACTGAAATCTAACAGGCAGCACAAGCAGCAAACAAGATTTCCAGGAAGCAAAAGAGGGGCTGCTTGGCACTAGACGGCAAAGAGCCAGGGACATACACTGCAGAGATTCTTCTGGCCACAGGATTTGAGTCCACATAATCCTTGGATTAGTACTTATTTGATTGCTTTCTGTTTACATAAAAGAGTTTGAAATGTTGTCACTAGGCAGCCATTACTATCCACTGTAACAAAAATCAATCTCAGGGATGCTGCTTTTTGATTGGCAGAAAAGTGGCCCTTAATGGAGTAGAATTGAGGACCTTGGTGAGTTAAAAGACAATAATTCTTAGCAGAGTTAAAACCACCACCAGGCTGGAATACAAACCAAAGCCACTATAATAATACTTTTCAAGTATCCATCTTAGAATAGTAACTAAACCAGACCCTGTTAAAATCTTACACTGTTCTAGGCTGCAGGGACAAAACAGCTTTGTGTATAATTTCCACAATTCTAATCAATTAACAATTCACCCAGAATTGCCCATTACTAATTAAAAGGCCAATACAGATTAAATAAAGCTCTTAGGAGCAACATTAAAACTCATCCTTACTGCCCCAACAGGTGCAATTAGAAAAGAACCTGTTTTAGGGATATAAGTAGATCACATAACCTAGTCTTTTGCTTCTAGCCCGAATTAGGATTGACTTCTTCTGAAAATGATAAAATATAAGAAATGTAAATAATGTAGCCAATGTTTCAGTTCCAACAAAGAATGCTGTCAATGCTTATCTTTGGTTATCCACAGCAAATATTTTCAAATCCTAATCTTCCTTCCTCACAGAGTTTACTGTGATTAAGAGCAACCTCCCCATATAGCCTAGCCAGTGAAAGGCAAACCATAATCATGAGAAATACATCAGACAAATCTCAATTGAGGGGCACTCTATAATATATATGACCAGCATTCCTTAAAACTGTCAAGGTCATCAAAAACAATGAAAGTCTGAGAAACTGTCATGGTCAAGAAGAGCCTAAGAAGACAGGACTAGGCTGGGCGCGGTAGCTCACGCCTGTAATCCTAGCACTCTGGGAGGCCGAGGCAGGCAGATTGCTCGGGGTCAGGAGTTCGAAACCAGCCTGAGCAAGAGCGAGACCCCGTCTCTACTATAAATGCAAAGAAATTAATTGGCCAACTAATATATAGAGAAAAAATTAGCCAGGCATGGTGGTGCATGCCTGTAGTCCCAGCTACTTGGGAGGCTGAGGCAGAAGGATTGCTTGAGCCCAGGAGTTTGAGGTTGCTGTGAGCTAGGCTGACACCACCACACTCACTCTAGCCTGGGCAACAAAGTGAGACTCTGTCTCAAAAAAAAAAAAAAAAAAGACAGGACTACTTAAATATAATAAGTAACCTGGATGGGACTTCAAAAAAAAAAAAAGAGACAGACAGACAGACACATCAGGGAGGGAAAAGCTAAGGAATTCTGAATAAAGTATAGACTTTATTGGTTCATTAATCATGACAAATGTACTACATTAATGATAGGGAAGACTTAAGTGTGGGATATATGGGAACTCTCACAATTTTCCTATAAACCTAAAGCTATTCTAAAATTAAAAAATTTAAAAACAATTAGTGACAACTTACAATCTAAATCAGAAGGTGACTAAAACATGAATAATTTTTATGTTTTTACAAAAGAAGCACTATACTTTCAAAAATCATTTCCCATTAAAAATATTTTTGGAATATTGAAAAATACATTTATAAATGAAAATTTTCATATATGTTTATTTATTTTTACCTAACAGGAAGAGCAAAATATATTTAGTTATTAACATATTTAGTTATCAGCTTTAAATGTATTTTCTAAAAGATATTACCACTATGCAAAATGTCAATGACTATTACAAATTACAATAAATGGGAACCCCCTAAAATACATGCGCATGTGCGCGCTCTTTAAGAAAAAACAAACTAGTTCTAATATTAAAATAACATAATTGGGAGGGGTGTCTACTAATAAAATCATAATGTATTCTTCAAACCAGACATTAACATTCTTCAGATTGTATGATATTACTGCCTTTCTCTCCTTGCTTGAATCTTCAAGAAATGATTTGTATGTGCTCTTGCTAAAGACAAAACATAGACTCAGGTCAGGAGCACTAACTCCTCCCAATTCCCAAATTAGTAACTGCATACATTAGGATTCTGTTAACAACGCCAAAGTGAAACATAATAAATTTTTCCTTTAAGGCCCAATGTCTTTAAGTGTCTGATACATAAAAATACTATATATGGCTCTAGCTTATAAAATACTAGATATAGAAAAGTTAAAACTCAAGTGCATCATAGTAACATAGCATAATATACTATAAAAGCAATGGCTATGGAGTTACATAGCTTGGATTTGATTCACAGCTCTTGGGCTTGCCCAGACCTTTGCCAACTATAAATTGTGGTCAATGGTCCACCTTACACGGCTGTTGTTACACTTTAGAGACTATGTACCTAAAGATGACCCACATAAAGTGCAGTGCCTATTAGTAGGTACTCTTTTAATGATGGCTGTTGGAGCTATGATTACCAATGTTTCTCAGCAGGTACCTAATAAACTATAGGCAGAACACATGAGGAAACAAAGTTAATGGAATAGTTATAAAAACAATGTAGAGTCCATCACCATTAAGACAGCACACTTAAAGACAATGCACCCATCTGATACACTCAACAACCTATGTGGAGGGCACAATGGTTATTTATCACCTATATTTCATAGATGAGAAAAGGAAAACTTAAGTGGGTTAAGTGACTTATACAAGGTCACTAGCTACTAATAAGGAGTAAAGTCAGGACTTGAATGTAGTTCTTAGGACTCCAACTGATTACTTTGTTAGTTGGTCTCCCATTCTGCATGTTTTGTCCTTTGGGTGGTAACTCTTCACGTCTATGGCATATTACTCTAATCCATGTCAAATTCCTTAATTAAAACCCCCATAAGCCACAGCTTTCTTAAGCAACAGTGCTTTCATCAAGCACTACCATTTTAAGAAAATTTCAATATTAAAAAAGGGAGACTATTCAAATAACATTTGATTTATATTAAAATAACCAGTAAAAACAGACTGGTCAATCACTTTAATTTTTTTTCTTTTTATTTCTTCTCAACTGTATCCTAATCTCATCAATAAATTTCACTGACATTTTTGTCCAAAGCAGTTAGTCATTATCTCAATCTTGACATATACATACTCCTAAATATAAGAGAAAAAAAAAAAACAAAAACACTGCCTAAATCCTTCCTCAATAGTCTATCCATTAATACTACCCTAAAGCAATACTACATTAAACAAACTTCCTCTTACAGACTATCATTCTGGGATTTTATGTAGAAAAATAATCTTGTTGGTTCATTTAAAATAGTAATACATGAGACAACAAATGGACAAAAATAATAAAATCTTCTTTCTGGTCTACATGTCCAAGTATGTGACCTTTTTTTACTCCCACTGAAAAAAATTGCTAAGACTCACCCCCATGTACCCACACTTTAACTAGAAACTTCAAAGGGAATACTGCCATCTACTGAATCACATTCATCACCATCCTTTTTCTATTCCAGTGATACTTCATTAAATGACCCTCCAGGACCAAAATCTTTAATATTAAGGGCATTTATGTTAAAAACAAACCTTTAAGGCACAAAAAGTTGTACACAGCTGCCCATGACAAAAATACCCCAGAAAACAATTCCTACTACTCCTAACCCATTATATAATGCCTGATCAAGAAATATTATAAAATCTGGGGGGTTAATTCCCTTCATCTTAAACATGATCTTTTACTAACTGGCTGGAAAATTATTGATGCTCAATACCTTTTTCCAAAAGCTTCTCCTATCAAACCAGAAAGGCTATAAGAGCTATCATCTTAATTTAAGGATAGACTGACTATTAGACTTTAGTGTAAATTTGTTTCAATTTTTATCACAACCACAATTTGTTTTTTTTTTTTAATTTAGTTAAGTCTTTAAAGTATAACATATATTATAGGAAAAGGTATAAATCATAAGTATGCATATGAGGAAAATCACAAAATGAACACACTCATGTAACAACCACATATAAATACGTAGAGAACCATTACCAACACTCCAGAAGCCTCCCTCATCATTCCCCTCCCAGCCATCACCATAACCCCAATGCAGCCATTATTTTCACTTATATCATAGATTAGCTTTCCTTGCTTTTGAACTTATATAAACAAAGCTGTACAACATATACTCTTTTGTGTGTGGCTTCATTCACTCAATGTTATAAGACTCATTCATGTTGCATGTAGCAATAGTTTGTTCATTTTTTTGGCTATATAATATTCTATTATATTCTTACGCAGGAAGTAATTGTATTATTTCTTCATTCTATTGTCAATGGATTTTGGATTGTTTCTAGTTTGGGTCTATTAAGAATAGTGCTGCTCTGAACATTTTTGAATGTATCTTTTAGAAAACAAACATAAGTATTATTATTTCTAGGGTATCTGTCTAGCACTAAAATTACTAAGGCGTATGGTACATATATAATCAGCCTTAGTAGATACTGCCTTTAACAGTTTTTCCAAAATGGTTGTACTGATAATCATTTGCCATTTAAACCCTTTTTTTTTTTTTTTTTGAGACAGAGTCTGGCTCTGATACCAGGGATAGAGGGCCGTGGTGTCAGCCTAGCTTACAGCAACCTCAAACTCCTGGGCTCAGGCAATCCTACAGCCTCAGCCTCCTGAGTAGCTGTGACTACAGGCATGAGCCACCATGCCCGGCTAATATATATATATATATAATTTTTTTTTAAGTTGTCCAGATAATTTCTTTCTATTTTCAGTAGAGACGGGGTCTCATTCTTGCTCTGGCTGGTCTCAAAACTCCTGACCTTGAGCGATCCTCCCACCTCAGCCTCCCCACCCCAGCCTAAAGCCGTCTATTTTTCAGCAAGGGGACAATCTTTCAATTGCAAATTGTTCACAGTTAAAAGAATTTGAGATACTTGGAAGCACATAGGGAGTACTTAGGGAAAGTGAGGTCAGATAGCGGCTGAAATCATAACATAAGACCTTCCCAGACTCTTAGACTTTGATCTTAAGTCCAAGAGTTGCTAGAAGCCTATTTTGTGAAGAGAAGAATCTGTATTCCATGTCACTGTACCTTAATACTAATTTACCCAAAGGTTTCTTCCATCCAGGTTCTTCTAAACACTCTCTTAAACTTAATCAACACCTCAAGCTCCCAGATAAAGATATATTTTTATCTTTATCTTTAACAAGCTAATTTGTTTTAGTTAGAATTTTTATACCATAACTTCTTTCTTAACTGATTGCATGGACTGTGTTTCAAAGTAAAGAGATTTCTGAAAAACAAGAATATTACTGGAATTACTATAATGAGAACCTCTCCCTTAAGGTTTCTCCTATGTGTAGTGACAAAGACCTTTGTCAATAACTGCAGAATACCATGCCTAAGCTCATTCATGTACCGATCAAACCTGGTGCAGTCTTATCTCATCATGATGTCTCAACTTAAAGGCAAAAAGGAGACAGCTGCCAGAATATTTTAATACCTATGAATTTAGAGAATTGCTCTACGTCAGTCTAATCATTTTGCAGAGTTATAAAAATATCTGCTACAAAAGCAGTGCTATAAGTATGTGTCCTTATGTAGCTGAGGGTAATAAAACACTGCACAGCCCTGGGTCAAAATCTGCCAAGCCAAAACTGATATATATCAGTGCTACTGTGAATTTTTAAAACTGTTCTGCCTAATCTTTTTAAAGGACTCTTGTTTATTTAAATAAGAATTAGCTGCAATAGTAAACAATTGCTTCAGTGCTTCCACCATGAGTTGTGCCTAATGAAAATTCAGAAATCATCACAGCATGTCATAGGAGGTTAGCATTTAACATGTAAAAGACTAAAAAAAAATCAATATATATTTTAAAATTAAGGGTCTTTGAGATTCTGATGGGTAGTAAATCCATTCAGCATAGAAAACACAAATAATCAAAATCATGGTCAAAATGGAGGTCAAACTCACTCTAAGACAGAGATGCTTGACAGTGGCTACTTTTTTATCTCTTTGTTGCGACTTACAGGCTTAGCAGTGTAGACCTCAAAAGTTGCTGCGGCTCTGTGGTCAAATTACCATGGATGCACGGTTACTTTGCCTCTGTAACTGCTTAATTACTGATCCATATGTGGAAGAACAGACAAACAAGCTATGCTTTTTACTTACTAGCAAACTGGGCTACCAGCAAGGGAAATGAATATGAGAAAAAAGGATTTGCACAGGTTAATCAAATAGCAACTGCTACATGAAATGTTACATTTTTCATGGAATCTTACAACGAGGAGGAAATCAATTTACCACTGATATATAGGACTTGCTTCTTTTATTCCAGTTTAAAAATCACTTTTTTTGGTAAGACTCTTCCCAACCACCTTTAGTCTACTTTATTCTTTCATTTCTGTGAACTTCTATGCTACTGGAGTGGCTCTTGGTACATGCTCTCTTGTACTGTGACCAACCTTTTTACACATTTGCCTTGTCTCTCTAATAAGATGATAAGTGCCTTCAGAGGAGTTTATGTATACTTGATACCCAGGGTCTAGCACTTTGCTTTTCATAGTAGGCCATAATAAGCTTTTATTTATTATGATAATATCCAAATCATAAGAAACAGACGTGAACACTTGGTAGGGACCCAGATGTTAAAGTAAATACGAGGGAGGACCAGGAAATTATTTCAAATCTATGTTGGGAAAGAATAAAGGGAAGAGGAGAGGTAAAAGGGACTTATTAATGCATTGAGGGAAGTAGATTATAAAATCAGTATATAACAGAAAAAAAGGCTTTCAATTAGGACTATAATGGACTTCAAATCCTTTTGGGCTTTCTAAACAGGTTTTATTCTTTTTTCTTCTTTTTCTCATAATTTTTAAGAACTTGAGATATAATTCACATAACAAAATTCTTCACCCCTCCTTTTAAAATTATCATAATAGGGCCGGGCACGGTGGCTCACGCCTGTAATCCTAGCTCTCTGGGAGGCCGAGGCGGGTAGATCGTTGGAGCTCAGAAGTTCAAGACCAGCCTGAGCAAGAGTGAGACCCGGTCTCTACTAAAAATAAAAAAAAATAAAAAAATAAAAAAAAAGTTAATTGGCCAACTGAAAATGGAAAAAAAAAAAAGGAATAAAAAAATTAAAAAATTAAATTATCATAACAAAATTCACCATTTTTAAATGTACCATTCATTATAGCATTAAGTATGTTTGCATCATTGTGCAACCAGTCTCCAGAACGTTTTCATCTTGCACAATGGAAACTGCACCCATTAAATAATATTTTCCCATTCCTCTCAGCCCCTGGCAACCACCATTTGGCTTTCTGTCTCTATGACTATAACTACTCTACTTACTTCATACAAGTGGAATTATACAGTATCTGTCTTTTCATGACTGGCTTATTTCACTTAGCATAATTTCCTCAAGGTTGTGTGTCAGATTTTCCTTCCTTTATAAAGGCTGAACAATATTCCATTGTGTGTATATATCACATTTTGTTTATCCATTCATCTGTCAATGAACACTTACACGTTTGCTTTCCCCTTTTGGCAATTGTGAATACTGCTGCTATGAACACAGGTATACAAATGTCTCTTTAAGTCCCCGCTTTCAATTCTTTTGGTTATATATTCAGAATTAGAATTACTGGATCATATGGTAGTTCTATTTTTAATTTTTTGAGGAACATACTGTTTTCCATAGGAGCTGTACCATTTTACATTCTTACTAACAGTGTACAAGGGTTCCAACTTCACCACAGCCCTCAGCAACACTTTTTATTTTCCATCTTTATATCTCATTATGGTTTTGATTTGCATTTCCCTAATGACTAATAATGTTGGATATCTTTTCATGTGCCATTTGTATATCTTCTTTGGAGAAATGTCTATTAAAATCCTTTGCCCATTTTAAAAATTGAGTTGTCTTTCTCTTGTTGAGTTGTAAGGGTTCTTTATATATTCTGGATACAGTCCTTTATTAGCTGATACACAAATGACTTAAAATATTTTTTCTGATTTTGTAATTGTCTTTTCACTTTCTTGATATCTCTGAAGCACAAAGGTTTTTAATTTTAATGGAGCTCAATTTTTTTCTTTTTTTGCTTGTGCTTTTGGTGTCATATCTAAGACACCACTGCCTAATTCAAGGTCATGAACATTTATGCCTATGTTCTAGTTTTAGCTCTTATATTTTGGTTTATAATCCATTTTGAGTAAATTTTTATACATGATGTGAAGTAGGGGGTCCAATTTTATTTTTTTGCATGTGGATATTCAATTTTCCCAGCACCATTTGATGAACAGACTACTTCCTCCCTTTCCCCCATTGAATGATCTGGGCATTCTTGTCAAAAAACAATGAACTGTAAATGTGAGGGTTTATTTCTGGATTCTGAGTTATATCCCATCGATACATATGGCTATTCTTACACCAGAACCACATTATCTTGATTACTGTAACTTCGTAGTAAGTTTTGAGATTGGGAAGTATGTCTTTCAACTTTGATCTTTTCCAAGATTGTTTATTTTGAGTCCCTTGCATTCCATATGAATTTTAAGATTAGCTTGTCAATTTCTGCAAAACCAGCTTCCTTCTTAACTTAAATGAAGGACAGGGGTACTCTCTACACATAAAGGGTCTATAGTCCTAATGAGGTTCATCATGCCAACTGGGATCTCCCCACTGCTTGAACCCACCAAAGACCAAAGCACGTGTAGGTTGTAACACAGTCCATTTTGCATACACTCATTTCACACACTGGTGGTGAACAGAAACAAAATCCAATGTAATCTCTAAGGACATAATAATCTAAGCACAGAACTGTCTTAAAAAATATTTATTAGATCTCATTTATAACAAAAATCATTGGCTGGTCCGAAGGTAGTGAGTTATCTCACGTGATTGTTCACAGTCAGTTACAGATTGAACTCCTTGTTCTACTACTTTCCCCCCTCCTCACTACTGCACTTGACTAGTCTTAAAAAAAAAAAAAAAAAAAAAATCATTTATTCTTTTTCCAATGGTGTCACAAAATCTTCTAGAGAAAATGAGACTGCAACATGGCATAAAATTGTGACTAGTTCCATTACACAAGAATTGAATTTTTCTTCCCAATGGTTATTGGCCCAATAAAAGAAAAAATATAGAAAAAATAATTTAAAAAATTGAATTTTTCTATACTTTTTATCCACCACCCCCAAAATTGGAGGAAACCAAGTTATTCTGAACAATCAATCCATAATGTTACTCGTGTCTGAATTCAAGTCTTTAATATCTGTGGGATTTGACTATGAAAGCATTAAAGTCAATATAAAACAAGAGTTTAACTGCAATTTTGCTAAGGAAGAAATCTGAACAGCACACACTGAAGGAGCAAGTCATTCAGCTAGTTATGGAGCCTAGTGGTCCACCCAGCACCTGCATCCCATTGTGGCTATGACATTCCCTATTGGTACACTCACACATAGTAAAAAAAACACTATGGAATTTGAATAGGACTAAAAGTTTCTACAAATTTGGAATAAAGGATGGATGGCATGCTTTTCTTGGAGTTGGCTCAGATCTATGACATGAATAGTTTCATAATATATCCAGCAGTGTGTGGGAATGTTTTAGCAAGTATGCCAGCTTTTATCAAAAATGTTCATCAATAGAAAGAAAAAAAAAAAAACTTTACTGAAAGTTGAGAAGGCAGTGAGGATGATTCGGGAAACACAGGACTCATGACCATAATGTGATTTAAGAGAAAATATACAATTAAAGGGTTCACAAAAAGGAAGGATTATAAGTCTTAACAAGAAATTGGGTTTTTTATTTTTATTTTTTAGAGACAGTCTCACTCTGTTGCCCAGGCTAGAATGCTGCAGCATCAGCCTAGCTCACAGCAACTTCAAACTCCTGGGCTCAAGCAATCCTACTGCCTCAGCCTCCTGAGTAGCTGGGACTACAGGCAGGAACTACCATGCCTACCTAATTTTTTGTATATATTTTTAGTTGTCCAGTAAATTTCGTTCTTTCTTTTTTTGGTAGAGACAGAGTCTCACTCTTGCTCAGGCTGATCATGAACTCTTGAGCTCAAACTATCCACCCGCCTCAGCCTCCCAGAGTGCTAGGATTACAGGCATAAGCCACTGCGCCCAGCCCTTAACAAGAAATTGTTGAACAGGTAAAACTCACTTATATTTAAAAAGGAGGCTTTTATAAATATCAATCATGAAAGAGGAAAAGCAAGCACAACAGATTAGACAACAGATATCTATTATGTAACAATTATGATAAATGTTAGAATTCAGTGGTGAAAACCCCAAATGGCTAGATATTCTCATAGCAGTTACAGAGTTTAAAGTTAAACTGGGCTGTAAAGTTAAACTGGGCGCAGTAGCTCACGCCTGTAATCCTAGCACTCTGGGAGGCCAAGGCAGGTGGATTGCTAAAGGTCAGGAGTTCGAAACCAGCCTGAGCAAGAGTGAGACCCATCTCTACTATACACAGAAAGAAATTAATTGGCCAACTAATATATACATAAAAAATTAGCCGGGCATGGTGGTGCATGCCTATAGTCCCAGCTACTCGGGAGGCTGAGGCAGAAGGATTACTTGAGCCCAGGAGTTTGAGGTTGCTGTGAGCTAGGCTGACGCCATGGCACTCACTCTAGCCTGGGCAACAAAGCGAGATTCTGTCTCAAAAAAAAAAAGTCAAATGGATTCTTCCACATTGTAGTAATATGCAGTCTTTACAAAAAAAATTAGGTTTGCCCTACTAATCTGAGAACCCCAGGAAACAAAAGGAATGTCTTTCCAAATACTAGTAAGCCAATAAAATCCTCAGAGACAGGCCAAGGTGTTTTGGACTGGTTTTATAAATACTTTGAACCAGAAATGGAGAAATGTCTAATTTCTCAAAAATTTGAATGTCAAATTCTCCTCATCATGGACAACGTGGAAGGCTATCCTTAACAGCCATGGTTTGCAATTCTAAATCCCTAAGTGATGTTCCTTCCCCTTAACACTTCTGACTTTTCAATTAGGGTATAAGACATAAGCTCAAGGCACATGACTTTGGCATACTTTCTCTGGCATCATAAAACGCCACAGACAAAGACATAAAGCTTGTTACTAGCCAGCTTTAAAAGAGGTATATCCGTGATTATATAAGAAATACTATGGAATTTCTCACTGGAAATCAGGTGATCCAAAAGGATGAATGCTTATTGGTATGCCTTACTGAAGGAGCCAGTATATGACTTGAAGGAGATTATTTTCACAGACAATGAAGAGAAGTAAATTGTTAATACTGATGAGGCAAGAGCACACTTAAAAATGCTATGAAAGAATTGACACAGTGAGAAGATTCTGAGATAAGTTGACAAAGAATGGCAAAAGGGACAACACTGAAGAATTAGATGAACTTTTTCAGGTTTTCACAAATTTAGTCGAAGTTCTAACATGAGAAACTACTAATTGACACCATAACCAGTTATAATCAATAAATAGAGCTTTAACTAATAAAATTTGCATTGATTTTGTACCAGGGAATAAAAGCAAAACACAGCTACCATTTAGAGTTCTTTATAGGGAAGTTTCTTCCATTAGTGATTCAACACATTGCAGTGTAACATTTATTTCAGTGGAAGAATTACTTTAGTTACTTACAATTATGGAATAGTTTACATCAAAGGCCCAAAAGGGTAACAATTTTTTTCACCTATACTTTACTATATTTTAGAGGAAAAATGATATGCTGTGAGTTACCATGAACTTGGGAATTCACAAAGTTACCTCATGAATGCCAAGGTCCTATCTTAAAAGTAACAAGTTGACTCTCTAATTTACCACAGACATGCCAGATGCTCATTTTATAGGCAGATTTCACAAGCCTTACATTTAATGAGAAATTGTCAGTTATATTTGGCAAGGGAAGACTATCTCTCAGATGTTGAGAATACCGGTAGAAGAATCTTTTTGCTTCTTTCTTCCTAGGTAAGACTAAGTGAAATAATTTGACAGTTAAAAATAATTTGAACAAAGAATGAAATCCTGTCATTTGCAACAACATAGATAAACCTGAAGGATTTCATGTTAAGTTAAATAAGCCAGACAAATACCACATGATCTCACTAATCATATGTGGAATCTAAAGAAAAAGTTGGTATCACAGAAGCAGTGAGTAGAACAGTAGTTACTAGAGACTACAGAGGAGGGAAGGGAGAGGGAGGAGATAGTTAACAGGTATAAAGTTATAGTTATGTAGGAGGGTAGGGCATGTCAGCTCATGTCTGTAATCCCAGCACTTTGGGAGGCCAAGGAGGGATGATTGCTTGAGGACAGGAGTTGGAGACCAGCCTGAGCAACATAGCAAGACCCATCTCTAAAAAAAAAAAAAAAATTAGTCGGGTGTGGTGGCACCTTGGGAGGCCGAGGAGGAAGGATGCTTGAGCCCAGTAGTTCCAGGCTGCAGTGAGCTATGATCATGCCAATGCATCAATTAAGAATTTTAAAAATTAAAAAAAATAATAATAACTTGAACAGTTAAAACTGCTTCATAATAAGTTCTTTGTTAAAAGGTTAAGTGCACTTGCTAAAATACATTCATTTTATTTCTTTCAGAGTAAGATGAGAAAATACGGTACTTAAAAGACACAAAATAGTTTCAACAATCAGAAAGATGTTCTGTTAACCAAGCATCCTCAAACTACGGCCTGCGGGCCACATGTGGCCCACCGAGGACATTTATCCAGCCCGCCGGATGTTTTTGCCACCGCTGCCTGTCCTGCTTAGCAGCCGACTTCTCCCAGACCCACAGTGCGCATGTATGGAATGTGCAGTCGCACTCTCAAATGGCCCTCCAATGGTCTGAGAGGGACAGTGAACTGGCCCCCTGTTTAAAAAGTTTGAGGACCCCTGTTAAACTATAGACATGATTCACAAAGCTTATAACAAGTTGATAATTTATAATGCAAAGCATTTTACCTATTTCAAATGCTCATCCCACTTGTGCTAGCTAGCTCCAGGGAACTGATTTGTGTAAGCTTCGGGCTCATTCCATACTCTATCTATAGTAAGAAACTTTGTCTGACATTTGCTTAATGGATGCACAATCTTCTGATGGCTTAGGAAAACTCCTAACCTAACCTGATTAGAAAGCTGAAATATCATTAAGAGAAGTAGGCATGGGTCCAGGGGTCAGCAAACGTTTTCTGAATTGGGTGAAAAAAGTAAATATGTTAGGCTTTGTAGGCCACATTTAGTCTCTTTTATATTCTTCTGTTTTTTGTTTTATTTTTACAACCCTATAAAAATGTAGAAACCATTCTTAGCTGACAGGGAATAAAAAAAATTAAAAAACAGGCTGTAAGCCATAGTTCATCAACCTTTGGTTAGAGCAGTACTGTCCAATAAATAGAGCAATGGTTACTGCTCTAAACAAATGTAGCTACTGAGCATTTGCTAGCATGACTGAGGAATTAAATTTTAAATTTTATTTAATTTTAATTAATTAAACTTTAAACAGACAAATGCAATTAGTGGCTACTGTTTTAAACAGTACAGGTCTAGAGGACCACCAATAACCCAGAATAGCCCCAGAAATCTCTGTATACCTGTCACCCATGAATCTACTGAAGGCTTGGACAAGAAGTAAATTGCATATAAACAGTTATTAACAATGGCCTCCAATTATTAAATTAAGGATTGGGGATCAATTCAAATAACTAACAAGGAGAGAAAAAAACACTGTATAAGAAACCTGAAACAGGTTGGGCACTGTGGCTCATGCCTGTAATCCTAGCACTCTGGGAGGTGAGGCGGGCGGATTGCTTGAGGTCAGGAGTTCAAAACCAGCCTGAGCAAGACCCTGTCTCTACTAAAAATCGAAAGAAATTAATTGGCCAACTAATATATATAGAAAAAATTAGCCGGGCATGGTGGCGCACACCTGTAGTCCCAGTTACTCGGGAGGCTGAGGCAGCAGGATTGCTTGAGCCCAGGAGTTTGAGATTGCTGTGAGCTAGGCTGATGCCATGGCACTCACTCTAGTCTGGGCAACAAAGTGAGACTCTGTCTCAACAACAACAACAACAAAAAGAAACCTGAAACAAAACTAGTTGGCATTTTTCTTGAATGAGGTAAAGCAAACTTAAAAAAAAAAAAAAAACTAGTTGAGATTTCACAGTTTATTAGTATTTGTATTAGTATTTGGGCAAACTGAAACTCTGAAGTGTTGAGAGAATGGGTCTAAAGGGCTTTGAGTTTTAAAAGACATGTAATATTCCCATTTTTTACAGAAATAAAAATTTCTACCATGCAATTTACACATAGATTCTCCTATTGAAGACAGATGCAACTAAAATTAAGTTTCTGTTTGCCTGAGAAGACAACTGATCTCTCCCATCACTGACCTGAAATGCTCCTGGAAAACTGCTTTGCTCACTCATCACAATGCCACTCCCAGTGAGGGCCTTAAAGTTCATGAGGCACAAACTTGCTTTGTTAGCCAAGCTGTTATACAAGAAAGCTAAGTCCTCATTTCCACATGCTGACAAATCATTTCCCAAGTCCATTTATGCATTCAAAACTTGATTCCTGGAACTTCTGAAGTAGAAAATTAGGGGAGAAAACACTCATTCAACTTTAGAGGAAGCCGCCAGTCAAGGCCTTAGACAACACTCATCAAAGGCTGGATTGTTTTCCCCACCTATCTGGGACATAATATTTCTTATTTAATTAAGCAAAGAATTAAAAACACACAGTGGGATAATATATCACTACACATATGTCCAGCGGATGATGCATGAGAAGACTCACACTATACCTCTCAAAAGTTTCTCCTCCAGCATTTCCTATTTTAAAACAATCCTAGGCTGGGTGCGGTGGCTCACACCTGTAATCCTAACACTCTGGGAGGCCGAGGCGGGCAGACTGCTCGAGGTCAGGAGTTTGAAACCAGCCTGAGCAAGAGTGACACACCGTCTCTACTAAAAATAGAAAGAAATTAATTGGCCAACTAATATATATATAAAAAATTAGCCAGGCATGGTGGCGCATGCCTGTAGTCCCAGCTACTTGGGAGGCTGAGGCAGAAGGATTGCTTGAGTTTGAGGTTGCTGTAAGCTAGGCTGACACCATCGCACTCACTCTAGCCCGGGCAACAAAACGAGACTCTGTCTCAAAAAAAAGAAAAAAAAACCAACCATAGACTAAGAGCTAATATTCCTGAAGAAAGGAAAATCACTTTATGAGAAATCAGAGGTTAAATTGTGGAATATAAATCACTGAATACAACCAGTTGGTATGATAAGTATTCATTCATAAAGTCAAATTCAAACTATCTACTAGGAGTCTTGAATTGGTACATACATACAATGAAATTCCATGCAGGAATTAAGAAACAATGAAGTAGATCTATAAGTACCGCTCTGGAAAGATATCTAAGATGGACAGTGGGGTGGAAAAACAAGTCGCAAAACAGTATGTATATTATAATCTCATCTGTGTGTGGTAACATATGTAAACTTGACATGTAGAGAAAACGTCCGGATGTGTTCATGGAGAAACTGTTGGTGGTGGTTACCGGTGGTAAATTCAGCAGATAAGGTTTTTATTTTTCACTTTCTATCCTTTCAAGCTATTTTAAAATATTTTTTAAATCAAAAGCTTATATTACTTGTATAAAATTAAGATATTCCTTTAAAAGCCCAGAGAGTCTCTGCAGTGGTTCCCCAAAAGACTAAGATGTGGCCCTTCTTTACTATTGCATTATTGATAATTTAAATGAAAAAGTCAAAATTCCCTTTTGTACTTAACATCACTATCACATTCATAAGGCAGCTTTTGTTAATGAATTTCTATAGTGGGCAGAAGAGAAAATATTCAAATAACAGTATTATGAAACTGAAAAAAAAAATAAAGCACACTTCAAATAGAGCCTTGGTAGGACAAGGCAATCCACAAGTGCCAACCAGCTCCTGGGCTGTAAAGACCTCAGGAGAGCCATCACATTTCAATTACCATCACTAACATTACTTATTATTTGGCCTGCTTCAGTCCCTAAGGAAGGCAGCTTGTGATGATAATACCCAGCCTCTTCTTGTAAAACAATTCATTAGGCAAAGCAGAACAGCTGGGGCAGCCACGTGCGAGTTCTTAAAGCACCGCCCCACTGGGACCTCTGGCCCAGATTTCCCTTTTCATGAGAGACAGCCACCACCCCTCTGACAGCTGTAGAGTCCTCCAGGGACACTTCAGGTTTAATCAGTACTTCCTGCACTGGAGAGGGTCATTTGATTTCTAACATAAACTAATGGCACTCCCGCTTTCAGCAGGTTACACCAGACATCAGATAAGAGGCTTTAGGGCATTTCTATCTTGTTCTAATGCTCGAGAGTTAATGAGGCAGCAAAAGATATTGTCATAGAGCCCGGTGTAGCTATATTATCCAATAAACGGACTCTTTCCAAGACAGGTTTAATATGGATCGAGGAGGTAAAGAAGGCTGGCTTAATATTGATCCTATTCAGAGGATGAGAATCCAGTCACCGTAAGTAGGGCAAAATCATGCACATTCTGCAGTAGACAAAATGCTACAAGGAAGGTAAGGAGTTGCCTTTAAATACTAAGAGTAAAATGCTGATTTTTACCATTTTAAGCAGCATAAACCTAATAGATTTATTTGGCATTTTGGGCTAAGTTTTTTTTTTTAAACTTCTAAATGAATCTACCTATTTTCATGTACTTTGCTGAAAAGTGTTCCTAGGAATTAGATTTTTAAAAAGTTAGCAACAAAGCTATTGTAAAAACAGCTTTATATTATACTAATGACATAATATGTAATTATATTATACATATTATATAATGTATTATAAAAGGGATTACAGCTTTTTTACTGGCTGCAAAGCACATTTTATTATGCTAAATGGTAAAGATTGCCTTTTTTTTTTTTTTAATTTGGAGACAGAGTCTCACTCTGTTGCGGGGGCTAGAGTGAGTACCATGGCGTCAGCCTAGCTCACAGCAACCTCAAACTCCTAGACTCAAGCAATCCTTCTGCCTCAGCCTCCCAAGTAAATGGAATTACAGAAATGCACCACCATGCTCAGCTAATTTTTTCTACATATTTTTAGTTGTCCAGCTAATTTCTTTCTATTTTTTTTAGTAGAGAGAGGGTCTCACTCTTGCTCAGGCTGGTCTGGAACTCCTGAGCTCAAACAACCTGCCCGCCTCAGCCTTCCAGAGTGCTAGGATTACAGGCGTGAGCCACCAAGCCTGGCCTAAAGACTGCTTTTAACTTCTAAATATCACCAGAGCCTGTCTCATACAGGGCTTTAGAAATTATTCATTCATTTAATAATATTGATAGCCTATTATTAATATAATCAAAGCTATGTGAGACACAGTGAAAAAAGAAACCCTTGGATCCACTAATCCACAAAGCTGAATAAAAGAAAATATTATTTAAACAATCTTTTTCTTGTACTTAGAATATGTTTTGGTAAATATACAGAAATAAAAAACCCAAGTGTTTCTCCTCTCCATACTAGAACTATCTATGGCAGGTTCTACTCAGCAATTTAAAAGCTAACCATTTTTTGAGTGGCTTACTCCCTAAAGAGTAAAAAAGAGTTGAGATTTTCTAATATTTAACTCCTTGGAGAAATAATAACAAAAAACGTCTGCAGGCCGGGCGCTGTGGCTCACGCCTGTAATCCTAGCTCTTGGGAGGCCGAGGCGGGCGGATTGCTCAAGGTCAGGAGTTCAAAACCAGCCTGAGCAAGAGCGAGACCCCGTCTCTACTATAAACAGAAAGAAATTAATTGGCCAACTGATATATATATATAAAAAAAAAATTAGCCGGGCATAGTGGCGCATGCCTGTAGTCCCAGCTACTCGGGAGGCTGAGACAGCAGGATTGCTTGAGCCCAGGAGTTTGAGGTTGCTGTGAGCTAGGCTGACGCCACGGCACTCACTCTAGCCTGGACAACAAAGTGAGACTCTGTCTCAAAAAAAAAAAAAAAAAAAAAAAAACGTCTGCAAAATCCCTTAAAAGGACATGTTGGGCATGCATTTACTCATTTATGGAGCACTAAACATACTTAACATGGTAAAGAAGATGAGATAATTAACAAAGCCCAAGTCACACACATTAAGTCCATATGTACACCTCTAAAATCACTAATTTTGAGCTTTCTCAATATAACCATCACCTCATATCCTACTGATCCTTGCATAGGTCTCTTATCCCCTACTATTGCAGGGACTCAATGATGCCTATCCTAAGACCTACTCTCCCTTTTCTCTTTATTAATAGAACCTAAAATGTTACCTGTCGAAACTACTATATCCCAGAATCAAAGATTACATTCTTTTGCAGCTAGGTCAGGCCAGGTGATTAAGTTCTGTGGGACTTCCAGGAAGGCTGCTTAAAGAGAAAAGAGTCAGCTTTGTGGGACCTCTTTTTTGCCCATCTTTCTTCCCACCTTCTGGCCTACAACTCAGGCATGATGGCCAGAGCTCCAACATTCAGGAAGTATCCTTTAAGATGGAAGCCATACACTAATAGAAGTGGAGTGGAAAGATATAGAAGGCTTAGTCTTTGCTGACACTGTGGAACTGCCCTACCCATTAGGCCTATCTACCTCCAGCCTTCCTTTTTGTGGAAAAATAAATGCTACTTTGTGTAATTATTTTGGATTTCTGTTAAATGTAGTCGTGTTTTATCCTAACTAATAGACCATAATCTTTTAGCCCATAACCTTGATAGTACCTTAAGTTATTCATTTCAAAGATACTTCAACAACACCATAGCAAACAAAACTGAAGTTTTGTAATACATACACCCAGTTCCACCCTGAATTGTATTCTTCTAGTCACAGGGGCTTGAAATTTTGAAGTCATTCTGACTCTTTCAGCTCTCAAGTCTGTTACAGTTTACCTACTTGCCCCCACCCTTGAATATTTCTCAACTGCCCCGTCCTCTGCAATCACACTGTCCTATCCAGTACAAGTAGTTACTGTGTTCTTGGACTGCAACAGCCTCCTAGCCAGTCTCTTGGACCTACTTCCACACCCTTCAGTTCTCTCTAGGAACTGATAATCAGATTTGACAAAATGATTCCTCAGCCTGTTCCCTCAGGCTTTCCACAATCTAGCTCCTCCTCTCTTTTCTAACCACACTCTTTCATACTCTAACCAATCCATTCTCAAAAATTGTTTCCCAGTCTGAAGTGTATTCCTTCTTCTCACTTGCAAATATTAGCCATCCTACTTTAAGTTTCACCTCTCTCAAGAGGTGTTCTCTGAATTCCTTACCTCGGGGGTGTTCTCTGAATTCCTTACCTTGCTTTTCCCTCTTTTATCTGCATGTGCAGAACACATGCTAGGAAAGGGAACATGGTGTGAGAAAGGCCAGATCAGGCAGAGATGTAAAGACAAGTTAAAGGTTTTTTGACTTTATCCTAAGAACAATGGAAAGCTACTGATGGATTTTTAAGGAGAATGAAAAGAGGTCATGTGTTAATTTGTATTTCATAAATATCACTCTGTGGAATGGAGTAGTTATTGGAGAAAAGATTAATTCTACAGGTAATTTGATTGAAAGAAGGGAGAATACCAGAAATAAAGAAGCATGATAAAACAGGCTTGTTTCTGTAGAGGGAGAACCTGAAGCTCAATATTCCAGAGGAAAATGATAGTTATTTGAGTAAATATGCGCTCACTGTAGGAAAAAAATGGTAAATATTTATTAAAAGAGCTGCTGTTGAGCTGGGTGCAGTGGCTCCCACCTGTAATCTAGCACTCTGAGAGGCTGAGGCAGGAGGATCACTTGAGGTCAGGAGTTCGAGACCAGCCTGAGCAAGAGTGGAATTTAGTGCTAAATGTTCTCCTATTAGAATGTAACAGCATTTGCAATGCCTGAACCTTGACTGGATCTTGGTTTTAACAAAAAAAGCTATACAAGATTTTTAGGGACCACTGGGGAAGTTTGATGTGGAAGGGTATTAGGTATTTTTTAACTATTATTAATTTTTCTTGGATGTGAAAATAGTATTATTATTATGTAGGAAACTGTCCTTTTTCTTAGGAGATGTGTTCTGAAGTATTTAGAGGTAAAGTGCCATGATGTCTGAAATTTACTTCTAAGTGGCTATGGAGAGAATATATATTATATAATATATATATATATATATATATATATATATACACACACACACATATACATGTGGAGGGTGGTTCACTGGGTGTTTAAAATTTTTTCATAATGAACTATTATAGGAAAAAACGACTTAATGCTACTTCTTCTTAAGGGGCTTCTTTCCCAACCTATTTGTGGCATTGATATTCATTTACTTTATAATTTGAAATAAAAAACTTTTTGAAAGCAAATTTTATTCAGGAAGTATGGAAAGTCTATTCCACAGAAAGAGTAGAGGCTAGTTCTCCCTGTGGAAGAGAACCAACCTGAAATAAGTTTTTTTAATCTACAGGTCCAAAAAAGTCTGAAATCCTAAAAAGTAAAACATTACATGAGGATTTTCACCCAAGAATTATCCCTTCTGCAAGTTAACAGATCAATACTCCAGCCTTCCCTTTAGTTTCAAGTCTGGCTACTCTTGGATTCCATTCTCAGCCTGATTAAGTAGGCAGCTACCTGTCCTCTTTCAATATAAAGACATGTGACTGAATCATTCCCAGTGCCTATATTTATTAAACCTTTAACACAAAGTTATCAATCCCTGCTATGGAGCCATTTCAAAGAATAGTAGGTACGCAAATTAGTATGCAAATAATCTTTTATTGTGTTGCTCTTTTACTTTTTAATGACATTTCCTCCAACACTATGAGACTGTTGGCTAATTAAACTCTTGTTTTTACCGAACTTGACAGCTCACAGCAACAGAAACAGAAACAGACAACCATAAACTATTTTCCTTCCAACCTGGAGAAAAAACGCTTCCCTGTGAAGCTAGATAAAATACTATACTTTCCCCACCTATCATACTATTTTCTGGGAGGAGATATTCTTAGTAATATCACATTTTTCAACTTCAGCAATCAGAAAGTTTATTTCCATCATCAGACCCAATTAGATAACTCACTCTTATTTTTAACTTATTGAGTGGGCATACATGTGAACCTCCTTAACTTTGTCCAAACTTTCTGTGACTATAATCAGATTGTATAAAATTGATAAAAGACAAAAAATAAAGGTCTAAATCAAAATGGATGTCAAGTACTTCCAATATGGGTATTCACTAAAGAACATAATTTCTTAAGTTCATAAAACAAAACAAGGAGTTATAGCACCAAGAGGATAACTTGAGGTTTTGTTTGGTTGTTTTTTTAGGTTATTGTATATATGTTACATCAGACATAGAAAGTCGTATACTAGTTGTCCCAAACCAGAAGTAGGTAATAATGTAATTTCACAAGTTTACTTCATAAGGAACACTGTTGGCATGATAGGAAAAAAGAACAAGAGTACACAACTATCTAAACAGTTTAGATATCTAAATACTTTTGGTATTGTTGAGTATACTAAAAGCCACTGAACCATAAACATTAAAAAGATGAACTTTATGGTATGTGAATTATATTTCAATAAAGCTGTTATTTTAAATAATCTTTGTAAAAAAGGAATTTAAAAAAAATAGGTCCTTGTTCTAAAGAAGAGCAAGAACTGACAAAGGGGCCTGAGTAGATTATTCCTGTCACCCAAAGAAAGTATTAATAGTTTACTCCTTGCTGAGTAAGAAGATACTTTACTATCACAGTAGCAAAGATAAAGAATAAAAACCATAGATAATTCCAAATCTCATTTTAGCCATAATTTTCTTTAGCCATACTTTTCACTACAACTTCTGGAAAGATGCCAAAAAATTTTGTATCATTTCATTTCCTTTAATCTTCCCACTCCCTTCTACTGGTAGAAAGATAGCTATGATCAGTTGTGGTCAAAAAGGAATGCAAACAGAAGAAAGAACAGAAGCTAAAGGCATGGAGAAATCAACTAGATAACTTCCTACATTATTTGGAATTGTGGGCTGACTAAAGGTTGAGATTTATGATGCATTCATCCCCTCATTGTTAAACTGTACTGCCATCTACTCTTTTAAACTAGCTCACAGAAGTACTGAGGATATGCAAGGACAGTTTTGATTCTTGAGGGATTTGTTTGACTATCAAATGTACTAGAAGAAAAGTATTTGTGTTTACTTTTCCACCTATTTAAAAAGGAGTTCTCTTAACTTCAGTTTCTTTCAAAATGAGAGAAATCCTAAAAGGCTTTTTAAAGACAGGAATCTTAAGAATTCCTGTCTTAAGACTGCCTTGCTCATGGTAAATTGTTGTGTATACACCACTTAAACAGTTGGGAAAGAGCCAATAATAGTTGAGAATTAAGACAAGACAGATACAGTCTTCACCTTGACTCTAACTGGCTCCACTCCAGAGGAATGAATATTCTGAAAGAGAAACCCCTGTGCTTTAATTCTAAGCAAAGGAAAACAGAGGTTGGGAGGAGACCCAAGTTCAATTATCAACAGTGATAGTAAAGTCATCTTAAAGGACCTGTATAAAATGAAATTAGAAAGGACTTTTCACTTCCACTGTATTAATACAAGTTGCATTTTTATTTAGGAAATGAACATTGTCCATGTTGTATTTTCAATACACAGTTATCCTAGAAGATCACTTAACCTCAAACAAACAAACAAACAAGAAGGGCCAAGGTCCAGTATCAATTCCTGTCCCACCATTCCTACCTAATCTCCTGGCACGTTAATGCAAATCAAAGCAAGCACTTCAGTGCTGCTGGTAGTGAAGCCTGTTCCTTTCCCAAGAGAGGCCTGTAAAACAGGACAGTCACTGACAGCAGTACAATTACTGACACAGATACAGACTTTATGGACATGTTTATCTCTGCTGTAAATCCACACTCTCTCTCCACTCCGATTCACGAGTCATAAAGAAATTGCAGATAATGAAAAAGTTGGGGAAATTTACAGCATGTCGGAAACCTCAGACAGCCAGAAGAAATTAAAGAGCTGACTAGGGATAAATCACACAGGTACAATTAAAACTTCCCATATACCTCCTTCATTTCCAAACTGAGGCACAATCCAATGGAACTGATGAAAAGTTGAGGTCATGACTCCTCAGGCTGTAATCATTTCTTAACTAACTGCATGTTAAAAATTAGCCAATTCACAGGTCATGTGTAAATGCTGATTTCTTGCTGCTATCTTGATTTCTTCCACTCTCCACTAGAAGCACCCACAGAGCAATTCTGTCCGTAAACAGGCCAAATTGCAACAAGCAATAAATGGAAAGGTGATGTCCCCTCTCCCACTGCCATCTCTGTAGGTGCAAGACATCTTTTACCATTGCCACTGTGGACTGAGCATTAAAATGAGAAAGTGGAGCTACAATGGGTGAATGAAATTGGAGGTTTCTTGCTCCCCAATAAATAACCATTCTGAAGGTTTCATTTGATCTCTTTTCAACATTCCAAAGGAGATTTTAAAGGACTGTTATATCTGATACTAGAATAAGATTACTTCTGGAGATACCTGTTTTTTACTAGTGGACTGAGTTAAATGGCTCATACTGTTATGTAACCATCTCTACATGCACTGATATGTTAATTAATGTGCAATTCTTATCCAAAGATAAGAATTATTGTCTATTTCTTAAATAATAAAGTTTAGCAGATTCTCACTATTGAACACTAGAATAAAGTGAGTTACATTTGGTACTTCTATAAGGTTTTTTATAACATCCTATGTGAAGGAAAAAAAGGAAGATTCTATCACATGCTGCTGTCTTCTATCTTTCCCAACTTATTTAGATACAACTAGCAGGTTTTAAAAACATCAACCCAATCAATTATAAGATCTCTCTGCAAAGCAGAAATACAGAACACAGATTTTACTAACTTCTACATAGACTAAATCAAGACTGTCAATAAGGTTATACACAAGTCAATACTAATCTTTGTGCATGTCTATAGGATTAAGCCTCAACCAAATTAGCTCTAATACAATTTTGAAATTTTGAGCCCTGTCAAGAAATGAAGAGACATGGGGGACACAATTGACATGGTTTCGATTTTGTTCCTATTTGACCCCTTGATGATTTGAGGTCCATTTTACACTTCAGAGAACCCAAATGTCATTTTCATTTTATATATTAAGATTTTATTCTCTATGGAATAAAAAAAGTTCTAAGGAAATGCTAAGAGTTTCAATCCAGACAATCACTACCACATAAAACTTAGGTCATATAAAGTACATGGATCCCAATTCTACTCACTCAATAAGCATAAGACATGGTCTCTGATCTGCTTTTGCTTATAATGAAAAGTTCCTTAAGCTTCTAAGTGTTAGATCAGTGTCCAGTATCAACAGGAACTGTTAAATAGAGACAGTTTTATTTACAAACTCCAGGAGGCAAATCATACTTTATCAAATGAGTATTTGAGTGAAGCCCAAGAAACTTATCCACTGTTATTATTCAGAGAGGGCAACAATACCCCTGGACTAAGAATCCAAAGACTTGGATTCTAGTCCCAGTTTTGCAAATAACTAAGTATGTGACTCTGGGCAAAACACTGAAGCTCTCTGAACTTCAGTTATCTCATCTGATCAAATGGGAATAATAAAGAATGGTAGTAAAAACTAAATGAGAAACATGTAAGAAACATAACAGGCTCATAAATGTTACTTGCTTTTCCCCCTTTGTGATCTCATGATACATGATTCAGATTCCTGGTTCTGTCACTAATTAGCTTTGTAACTGTCCTTAAGCAAGTCACATAAGATCTTTAGGCCTCTGTTTCTGCATCTGTAATATTAGAGTGTTAGTACTAGATCTCTAAGATTCCAGAACTTCCAGCACTAACATGTAATGATTACTGATTCTGTCACAACATTAATAGGTGACCCTGAGAAAGTTACTCATTTTTTAAGATCGGAGTTTCCTCACCTTTATATATTGGAAACCAAACCAACAAAAAAATAGGCAAGGACTATAACAGGAAATTCTTAAAAGGAGGAAAAACAAGTGTCCAGTAAACGTTACTTTATTAGCAACTAAAGAAATGCATATAAAATAATACTGAAACATATTTTTCACCTACAAAACAGGCATATATTAAAAAGTTAAAAATATCTAAGATTGGCTAATATGTAAGAATATGAGTATTTTCATTTACTGTTCTTTGAAATATCATTTTGACCAGTCTTTCTAGAGGTCATTTTGGCAATATATAAAAAAATTTTAAATGTATATTCACTTTGATATAGCAAAAGATGGTAACTGTAACATGATTTACTTTAGTGGAGCACTAGAAACAAACTAAATGTCCACTAAGAGAAAATTAATGAAATAAATTACAAATAATCGTATAATGGTATTCTGTAGTCATTAAACTGATGATTTTGCTATGTTTTCATGAGTATTGAAAGATGTTCACCACACACGAAGTAAAAAAGCAGCATGTAGAACAGAAATAGCATGATGGTATGTATGTAAAATTTATATATATGCATATATGTATGTATGCATGTGTATGTGTTTGTGTGCATATATATGCATATACACATGTATATGTAATATCTCTTAGAAATGTTTAGAGGGTTTGGAGGAGTGTTCCCCAAAATGTTAATAGTGACTATTATTGCATAGTGAATTTTAGGTGATTTTTGCTTTCTTTATATTTTCTATAAGGAATATATATTATTTTATAGTGGCAAAAAATAAAGCTTATATTTAACTTTGAAAAATATGCTATTACAAAAAGGATTTATGTCTGCTGGCTTTGGGTTTACAAAAAAAAACAAAACAAAAAGGATTTATGACTCTAAGAATTCTTTTCAGTTAAATAAGTAAGATCTCTTGTTCTTATAATCTTTGACATAAAACTTAGGTCTTTAAGGCCAGGATAATCTCTTTATTTTAAAAAAAGGCACTTACATAACAGTTTATTCTCCATTATCCTCCAAACCTCAGTTAGAAACACCACAGCATACAGGAATTCTAAGCTGACACCAGAGGTTTACTCAAGATTGCTAAAACCCAGGAAAGCACAATAGTGGTATGACATAGCACACCAAATGATGGGTGATAGGATTGGGGCTGGTTATTTGTTGCAGGATAGCCTGGATTATACAAAGAAGAAATCCGAGTACTTGAAAATAGAACATTTAATTACTAAATTATGTTTAAATTTTTAGTTGCCATTCTACATTAAAAGCCTATTTAATAACGTCCTCATTTCCTGACAGATGGTCACATAATTTGGACAGATACAGAAAAGTGTGTGATCCAACATATTAAGCACACCCTCATCCTCTCACCAACTCACAAACCTGGATCTTCATCTATTCTCATGTTATAATTGAGTAACTCTCTCTCTTCCAGTCTAAGGCCAGTGCACCTGTACTCTACGTCCCAGCTTTTTAAACCCTCTTGGCAACCTTACTTATACTTGATCCTGATCCCTTATTGCCTGCATCTTCCACTTCTGTCATAGGAATTTAAACATAAATTAAGTCTATTGTTCTAAAGCAAACAATAAACTGACTCCACTTCTCATCTAGCTACCATCTTCTCTTCCTCTTAAGAGCTGAATTCTAAAAGAATTATCTATATTTCCTATTTCCATTTCTTATGTTCACTCCTTTTAAGTACTCCAGTTCAAACTACCTTCACCATCTCACTAAAACTACCTCACTCATTCATACATTCAACTGCCTAAACAATGTCTCCAATCAACATCCAAAGCCAAACCCCACGTCAAAAACCAAATTCATAATCTTTCCTTGCAAGTCTGTCCCTCTCCCTTGTTCTTGTTTAAAAAGCTTTACTGAAATATAATGCATATGTGATAAGCTACACTTATTTGAAGTGTATAATTTGATAAGTTGTGACAAATGTCCAGTAAACATTACTTTATTGGCAACTAAAGTCTTCTGAGTCCCCTCCTAGGTTTTCTATGAATCAGGAGGTTTTTCCAGAATGGCTGGTGGGAGCAGGCACTATTATTGGCTCTGTGGTGCCAGGCACTGTTCCCCTAATCCCTTCAGATTCTTTCTTCAGGCTCAAGTAGCTTCCTCACATGACTGTGCTGATCAGTCCTCAGCTGAATACTCCAGGAGGACCCCCTGTGGATCTCTTCTCTTTCTGTGTGGCTCTTTCCTCTCAGGTACTCTGTCCTGTGAACTCTAGCTGCCTTATCTCTCCAACTCTTTGCTGTTTTTTCAACTCAGGGAGTCTGCCAGTCTCTGCCTGGAATACCCCATTCCTACACCACAGCCTGGAAATTCTCTCAATGCAGTAGGCTGGGGCAATCACAGGATTCACATCATTTATCTCCTATCCCTCAGGAATCACTGTCATTTGTTACCTAATGTCCAGCATTCTGAAAACCATTGTTTTGTATATTTTTGTCATTAAAAAAATTTTTTTTTTCAGCCAAGTGTGGTGGCTCACACTTGTAATCACATCTCTTTGGGAGGCCAAGGTGGGAGGATTGCTTGAGGCCAGGAGTTGAAGCAGCCTGGGGAACACAGAGAGACCCTGTTTCTACAAAAAATAAAAATAAAAACAGCTGGGCATGGCAGCACACACCTGTAGTCCCAGCTACTTGGAATGCTGAAGCAGGAACATCGCTTGAACCCAAGAATTCAATGCTGCAGTCAGCTATGATCACACCACTGCACTCTAGCCTGGGCAACAGAGTGAAACCCTGTCTCTAAAAATAAAATGAATTAAAATACAATAAATTGTTTCAGGTGGGAAGGTGAATCTAGTCCATTTGGCCAAAATCAGAAGTCCCTCATTATTCTTTGCATGCCACTGACTTACATGCCCAAGAGAGAAATGTTGGAGTCATCCTTCCCAAATCATTCCCAAACTTACTACTCTCTCCCTGACCACTACCAGTACCCAAGTTCTAGGCACATCATAGTCTTGGCTATTGCAATGACTTCCTACTTTGTCTTCCTAGTTCCTCTCTTGTGCTCCTCCAAACCACCTTCTTAAAGCCCTTTAATGACTTCCCAGTACTCTTAGGATAATACTCAAAATCTCAATCCAGCTGAGAAGTCTCATGTGACCAAGGCTTTTTCTATCTCACCAGTCAGTGTCTGAGTTCCAGTCATGTTAGCCTCTGTTCAGTTTTCAAAAGCACTGTGCTCCTTCCTGCTACCAGACTTTGCTGTTTGCTCTTGGACAGAAGTCATGGTCTTTTTGAAACTTAATCTTAGAAGTAGTCTCCCATCACTTTTGCTATCACTAGGTCCAGCCCACACTCAAGAGAAGATTAAACAGGGGCACAAACACCAGTAACAGGAATCACTGGGGACCACCTTAGAGGCTGCCTACCTCACCAGGGTTCTGTTTTAATGTTACATATCTTCCTGGCTTCTCACCTATGGTTTTAACTAGAATCTATAAGCTAATCATGTCCAAAGTTCTATTCCCTATGCTCTAGAATCCATATATTCAACTGTCTCCCAGGTATTTCCACCTAGATAGCCTACATATATACTTACAACTCAACTCCCTCATCTTTCTTCTCAAAGGTCTTCTTCCTATATTTACCCAAACCAGAAACCTAAGATCTGTTCTTGATTTCTCATTCTTACTGCCCAGGACTCCCCAAACCCCAATACATCTAATCAGTCATTAAGACTTTCCAGGCCTGGTGCGATGGCTCACGCCTATAATCCTAGCATCCTGGGAGGCTGAGGCGGCAGGATTGCTCAAGGTCAGGAGTTCAAAACCAGCCTGAGAAAGAGTGAGACCCCCTTCTCTACTATAAATAGAAAGAAATTAATTGGCCAACTAATACATATAGAAAAAATTAGCTGGGCATGGTGGCGCATGCCTGTAGTCCCAGCTACTTGGGAGGCTGAGGCAGTAGGATTGCTTGAGCCCAGGAGTTTGAGGTTGCTGTGAGCTAGGCTGATGCCACGGCACTCACTCTAGCCTGGGCAACAAAGCGAGACTCTGTCTCAAGAAAAAAAAAAAAAAGATTTTCCACTCTACCACCCGGATTTCTAGAACCCAACCCTTATTCTCCAATTCTACTTCTACTGTGTTAGTTTCAAGGCTTACCACTTTAGTCTGGCTTACTAAATGAACCTTACTTGTATCCCTGTTGCTATTTTCATTCCTCACCAATCCATCTTCTGCTACATTGGCAAAGCGACCTCAGAATGTATATATGATCCCATGCCTACTATGCTTAAAATATCTCATTTGCTGCCCATAATAATAATAATAATAGGCCGGGCGCGGTGGCTCACACCTGTAATCCTAGCACTCTGGGAGGCCGATGCGGGCGGATTGCTCGAGGTCAGGAGTTCAAAACCAGCCTGAGCAAGAGCGAGACCCCGTCTTTACTATAAATAGAAAGAAATTAATTGGCCAAGTAATATATATAGAAAAAAATCAGCCGGGCATGGTGGTGCATGCCTGTAGTCCCAGCTACTCGGGAGGCTGAGGCAGCAGGATTGCTTGAGCCCAGGAGTTTGAGGTTGCTGTTGAGCCCAGGAGTTTGAGGTTGCTGTGAGCTAGGCTGACGCCACGGCACTCACTCTAGCCAGGGCAACAAAGTGAGACTCTGTCTCCAAATAAATAAATAAAATAAAATAATAAATAGCTTTTAAGCACTTATTAAGTCTAGATACTATGGTAAGGGTTTTATAAACAAGACTGCATCAAATCATCAAAATAATACTCTAAGGCAACAGATCTCAACCTGTCACCCTCAGGATCTCCAAGCCCCTTTCAGGGGGTCCATGAGGTCAAAACTATTCGTATAATGCTAAGGTTCTTTTTTCACTCATTCTATTGTAAGTGTCCAGTGAAGTTTCCTAGAGCCTACCTAAGATACCATAACATATTGAATAGAGAATTAGCTGAATTGAGCTTTTTATCAAGCCAGACATTAAAGAAACTTGAAAAAATATTTTTAAAATTCCATTCTTCTCAACATTTTCATATGAAAAATAGTTACTCTTCACAAAAATGTTATTCATGTTAACATGTAATGGTTTATTCCTATTTTTAAATTAATAAATATTTGAAATTTTTTCTTCGTTTTAATTTCTAAAACAGTAAATATAGATACTACATATAATCCACATAAACAAAAGCTCTTTGGGGTAATCATTAAGAAAGTAAAGAAGTCCTGACACCAAAAAGTCTGAGCACTGTTCTAAGGTTGTCATCTCCATTTCAAATGGAGAAGCTAGAAATAAACTTTGTACTAGCTTAAAGTTAAGTAACTTGCCCAAATCAGCAGTAAGTGATCAACTGAGATTCATAAAAAAGCTTTATGACTCCAGAGCCTAAGCTCTTAACCACTCTATTGGCCTCTTATCTGTTAGCTACTTACTATCTGGCTCCTATCTACTTATCTCCAGATTATTTTTCTTTCCCTTATATCAAATTCAGATCGGTCACTTCTCTCCACTAGCCTTAGTTTCCTCAAACAGATACTTCTTAAACTATATTTTCAAAAAGTAATTCCTACTCACCACAATAAGATAGTATACCCTCCCAAAGCTTTATTAACCTAGACAAACTAAGCTTTTCAACCTTTGAGTTATAGATAAGATATAAATCCTTAGAACTTACCTCTCAAGAATCGTTAAAAACAAACCTCTCCAAAAGCATACAGTGATACCAACAATTATGTTAATCTCCCAACGCACATGTTTTGGATCTATAAAATAGAGACTTAAAGTCACTGCTTACATGTTTCATATTAGTTACAACATATTTATTTCCATAAAGGGTCTATGAACTGAAAAAGACAAACTTTGCTGGACAGTTAGCCACTAAAGATCATGTGTAGTGTTACAGTGATTCCTAAACCTTCACCATAGAGATGACCAAATAAGGTCTTTCTTCATCAGGCATCTGTACAACAATGCATTTCCTTCTTCATGCTGCCTTTTCTTTCTAGTTGGCTGTGGAATTGGACATGGATTCATTTTCACAAGATGTAACTTTAATCCCCACAAAGTTACTTTCTTTTTTAATCTTTAAAACTATTCTTCAAAAGCAACCTATCTAGTAGATTCAACTATTTCTAAAAATAAACTGTACAGAGAGGCTTTCCCACTTGGAGTCAAGCTGTAAGGTCTATAAACACAACACTTACCTAAGTCATCATAACCCAACTGAAATTAATGGCTCCCATATAATTTCCAGGTTTCTCCATCTCCACCTAAACAACTTTTATCTAGTCTAACAATTCTCCATTGTTTAGATATGCTGTTTCATTCTATACTAGCAATTCACTCTGTATTTCTTACATCACTAGCCATAATGGTTTCCATGCACATACAAAATGGTGTCTTCTGGGATGCTAAGGCAGGATGATCACCTCAGCCCAAGAGTTTAAGGTCACAGTGACACATGGCACTCCAACCTGGGTGACAGACCAAGACGCTGTCTTGCCTCATTAAAAAAAATATCTTCTGTTGATTTGATAATTAAGTGATGCCAATTTTAATTATTTATGTGAGAGACTAAAATCTTTACTCCTTTTCAATTCTAAAATATTTATATGCATCAACTGGGTTGTTAGTTCATTATGCAAGTTCTTTTATCATATAGTGCCAAGTTAAAGATGCTTTAGTTTCCCAAGGAAAGTGGTTTTCCATGAACTTTCAAATGACAATGGTAATACATTGAAAAATGCATCACTCAACAAGGTTGTCAGAAAACTTTCACACTAAATCAAAAAACCAACGAGTTAAGGAAGAGAGGAAAACACACTTTTACTTTCTGTTTAAATTTTTATCTTTATCATGCAACCAGTAATGATGTTCTGATAGTCCCATAAGGAAGAAGAGGTGAGAGAAGAAAAGAATCCCACCAGCCAATACTAGTAATTAATATTTATTTCCGAGATGCTACATCTTTGACATTATCATAACCCAAATTAAAATACCAAGGATGGCATTAACCAAAAAAGAAAATATTGTTAAACTGAACTATAGTAAAATTCAAAACTTCTCTTCAAATTGGAGAAGTTTGCTTATCGATTGTATATCAGATAATCATATTATATCATGTGGTATATTCTTACTATGAAATACTCTACAGCAATGAAAAAAAACAAAATGAAATACTTGATATCATAATCAAAATGTTGAGCAAAAGAAGCCAGACACAAATGAGTACATCACTTGTGATTCCATTTGTATAAAGTTCAAAAATAAGCAAAATTCTTCTATGATAGTATGAAGTCACAGCAGTGCTTGCCTTTGGGGAGGGGCCCAGGGAGGCACTGGAAGGGTCATGAAGGAGGTTTTGAATACTGAAAAGGTTCTGTATCTTGATCTGTTCTGAGTGGTGGTTACATGAGAATATTGATTTTATGAAAATTCGATGAGCTGCACATTACAATTCATGCACTTTTCTTTATGTACATTATACTTCAATTTTTTTTTTTTTTTTTGAGACAGAGTCTCACTTTGTTGCTCAGGCTAGAGTGAGTGCCGTGGCGTCAGCCTAGCTCACAGCAACCTCAAACTCCTGGGCTCAAGCGATCCTACTGGCTCAGCCTCCCAATTAGTTGGGACTACAGGCATGTGCCACCATGCCCAGCTAATTTTTTCTATATATGTTAGTTGGCCAATTAATTTCTTTCTATTTATAGTAGAGACAGGGTCTCGCTCTTGCTCAGGCTGGTTTTGAACTCGGGACCTCGAGCAATCCGCCCACCTCAGCCTCCCAGAGTGCTAGGATTACTGGCATGAGCCACCGTGCTCGGCCCCAATCAATTGTTAATAGATCTAGTCATTTTTATTTAGAAACAGTCCATAGAAGAGCACAAGAATTTAACTGCCCAGGAAATTAGGATATAGATTTTTCAAGTAACTATAATTTTGTTTCTAAAACTGCATACAATTTAAAAAAATTTTTTTGGATAACATTTTCCTATTCAATAAAATATAATGTATTTATTGTTCATAATTTGGAAAATTCAGAAACTTAAAAAAAATCACTTGAGACAGCCACTAAAATATATTTATGAATTTCCTTCCAGTCATTTGTCTATACCCGTGCTCTCAAAACAAAACAAAAAAGAAGACAGAAAAAACCCTGCTGGTTTTATGTTCTGATTTTTTCCATTTGCCATTATCCTTGTATATAATGAGCATTTGTCTGTCGTTAAATGCTCCTTAATGCTTTAACATGGTTTTTAATGGCTACATTGTATTCTAGTGTATGGATATACTATATAATTCCTTTGGTTATGCCCCAAATGTTGAAGAACTTTGTTTTACTATGTACATTTTACTTATCATACATTTGTAGAATTATACCAAATGCTACTTTGGAACCAACCCCATCCAAATTAATTTATACATTTCCTACTCTTCTCTATCCTTCCCCTCCCCCCAAAAAGTCAGAAGAGAATAAAACACTGCAAGCATTTTAGGGAAAAATCCTCTTTGTGTGTAAAGCCATTTCAGAGGCAATGTTGGATTTATGAAATAACTTGACTAATGGATAAAAGATATGAATGCTTATAAGCCTTCAAGGTAATTTGAGGATTTGTGTATCCTAATTTGTTAACCAAGGGAAAAATGAGAAATAATGGCATGTTTTACTTCCCATTATCATAATACATTTTTAAAAACAAAATACTTATGGCCAAATCAACAATTTCTAATTATGAGGAATAACTATGATCCCTTCAAAGTGGGGTTTCCAGATTTTATGCTTTAACCTAAGATCCCACACTAATGACTACAGTAAGATGGTAAGGTAATGTACAAAATAAAGAAAACAAGGATAAGTTTCAATTGGCATTTGAGAAATGTAGTGTACCCCAACACTGTCTTTAGGGTACTTTTGAATCAAGTTCCCTCGCTTTATTTTTCAGGTTAAAATAATATAAATTTATACTTTCTTGAATTTTCTGCCCTTGTCAATAGATGTTATCAAGAAACATGGGGAAAAAAAGTTCACAATGGAAGAAATGAACTCTAAAACACGAGACATTAATATTTTGCCTATCAAGTTGGCAATGACTTTAAAAAATTATAATACTTGGTGTTAGCAACAGTGCAGGGGTGGGAAGCGCCTTTCTGGAAGACATTGGGCAGTGTATTTCCTTCTCAATCAGAGGTCCCACAAATCTCCAAATACACATAAAATGCAGTCTTCACTCCTAGGAACAGTTACCCTAGTTCTGATATTTGAAATGTTAATTAACAGATGCAGCAATAGCAAATACTTTGGGCCAAGTACTGTTACTTCAAATTCAAACTTCTGAAACTTTTTTCCAGTTAACAAAAAATCGGATGTCTACAATATATGGAGAGGCCATATCATAACAATTTCCTGACTAGTTCTAGGTAGCTACCTGAATGAAATGGCACTACTATGGAAGAAAACTATACAAAAGTAAGTCAGGTGTGTGCAGCAGTATATGCCTGTAGTCCCAGCTACTCTGGAGGCTGAGGCTGTAGCATCACTTGAGCCCAATAGTTCAAGGCTGTGGTGTGCTAAGAAAACACCTGTGAATAGCCACTGCACTATAGCCTGAGACCCCATTTCAAAAAAAAAAAACCAAAAAAACTCCTCTTAGAGGTTTAATGATCTGTTAAAGAATATAGAGACTTCACAAATCCATGTATGAATTTATGGATATCCCATTTCACACATTCATTTCCCTGAGATCAAATAACTTACCATTTACTATAAACCTTACCTGTTGCCTAGGTGATCTGACTGAACCAGACAAGAGCAATGCTTTCATCCTATTAATAACACAAAGCTTTACAAATGACTTATCTATGAAGGAACATGTAAAAGAGTCATGTGATTTTTTGTTGTTATTGTTAACCAGGTTATCTCTTCTTCTGACTTCCCTGTCATTAACCAAGTTCAAAACATCACAGTAAACTCTAACTTCAGCTTCTCCCCTTACATCCATCCAGACATTTTAACTAGTCCTAAAAATTACAAATCAGAAACATCTACCATCAGTGCACTTCTTCCTACTCTCACTGCCACCATCTATTTAAGCTTTCAATCCTTCATCCTAGACTCCCACAACAACTTCCTGCCTTTCATCTCTCCATCCACCCCATCCTATGCATCAACGCCTCCTAAAGGTGTGTGTCTTCCCTACTCAAAAATCTTCAGTGGTAAAACTTCTTTCTCTTTTCTCTCTCTCTCTCTCTCTTTTTTTTTTTTTGAGACAGAGTCTCGCTTTGTTGCCCAGGCTAGAGTGAGTGCCATGGCGTCAGCCTAGCTCACAGCAACCTCAAACTCCTGGCTCAAGCAATCCTCCTGCCTCAGCCTCCCAAGTAGCTGGGACTACAGGCATGCGCCACCATGCCCGGCTAATTTTTTGTATATATATTAGTTGGCCAATTAATTTCTTTCTATTTGTAGTAGAGACGGGGTCTCGCTCTTGCTCAGGCTGGTTTTTGTTTTTTTTTTTTTGAGACAGAGTCTCACTTTATTGCCCAGGCTAGAGTGAGTGCCATGGCGTCAGCCTGGCTCACAGCAACCTCAATCTCCTGGGCTCAGCGATCCTACTGCCTCAGCCTCGCGAGTAGCTGGGACTACAGGCACGAGCCACCATGCCCGGCTAATTTTTTGTATATATATTTTTAGTTGGTCAATTAATTTCTTTCTATTTTTGGTAGAGACGGGGTCTCACTCAGGCTGGTTTTGAACTCCTGACCTCGAGCAATCCGCCCGTCTCGGCCTCCCAGAGAGCTAGGATTACAGGCGTGAGCCACCGCGCCCGGCTCTTTTTTTTTTTTTTTAATTTGAGAGAGAGGGTCTTGCTTTGTCACCCAGGTTAAAGTGCAGTGGCATCATCATAGCTCACTGTAACCTCCAGCTCCTGGGCTCAAGCAATCCTCCTGTCTCAGCTCCAATCCCAAATAGCTGGGACTACAGGCATATACCACTACACCCAGCTAAGTTTTCTATTTTTTGCAGAGATGGTCTTGGTCTTGCTCAGGTTGAGTTGTAAAAATTCTAATGACACAGAAAATGTGTAAGATAAATAAAAAATTTTAAAAAGCACAGGCTAAAACTGTATACCTATACTATATTCTTAGTTATGCTAAAAAGCATGTCCATATGTATGTGTGCAAGTATAAATGTAAACACACACATCCATACATAAAGGGAATAAAAGGGGGCCAGGAAACATATCATATGTTAACAGTGGTTATATCTTAGTTGTAAGGCTATGGTGTTTTGTTTCTTTTTACTTTATTCTTTATTTTTACAATAAATAAATTTGTAGTAAATCCTCTTTTAGAAAAGTGTCTCTCTATAATCTATAATGAATACACAGTTAATGTTATAGCATTAAAATACTTCTTAAAGAACATTTCACATGTTCCCCATTACCATGGAGTCTAACTCCTCATCCCTGAGGAGTTCAAGGACCTCCTCAATCTGGCCCATATCTCCTTCATAGTCTTAGTCCAATGGTCCCTACTATAACCTGGGGTCCTCTAGGACCAGATCTAACCACATTGTTCCTTTAACATAGTTGTTGCTTTCAAACTCTTCTTTGTCCCTAATGTCCACTCCACCTGGAATATGTTCCCTTCCTGTTTCCACTCATCAAGATCCTGTGTGTTTTTTACAGTCTGTTTTCAATGTTCCAGAAATAGCAAATACTACTATGGCCCTTTCCCTTGTCCATAACTGATATCACTGACTGACTTCTCTGAATCCAGACTCCTTCTCAAAATTAAATGGTCCTAGGCAATCCTTACTAATCACTTCATATTGACATATAAAATGAAACTTATCTGCCATTCCTGTAGCAATCTGATGCAACTGACCTCTTCTCCCCTACCCACACAGTTCTTTCTACTCTTTGGAGCTTTTCTCCTCTACCTTCTATTAAGAATCACGCACTTAATTGTCTTATCTTCCTTTCCTACTAGATTTTAATCTGCACAAGAGCAGTATTATGTCTTATCATCTTCATATCCCGTACAGAGCCTTGTACAGAGCTGCTGAATAGGACACTTCATTCTTTTGCCATTATCTCATCACTCAAAATATTCTAAAGCTTTATTTCAATTTTGGTTTAAAGCAATTACATTTTTCTTAAAGGACTAATTAGTCTAAAGTTGTTTCATCAATTTTAGCTAACATTCCTGCTTTAATTTAATATGGCATTGTCTGATATCACATGATAACCAACAGAGTCTAAGGATACAAGATATGCTACTGGTAGGGGAGATGACTGAGATAAGAGAATTGAATCCATTTTGAGGGTATTATATTCAGATATAGAAGCTATTGAATTTAACAATTACATTTTTGGGAATATTTTTCTACCAGTCTCATTAAAAGCAAAATGCTATTTCTTACAAGAGAGAAACAAAGGACTATGAGTATCAAAAATACACATTGCTTAAGAAAGAAAATGTGTTTTTTAAAAAAAAGATGGAGAAATGAAAAGGAAAACAAAAAGTTAAAAATCGAGCAAGGTATCAACAGAGTTAGGCAAGTAGTCTGGTAAAATCACAAGAATTTTTTTACCTAAATCAGAAATCCAGTTCAAGAGATATGGGTAAAGGAAAAGCTAGTAGTACAGCAAGACTCATGCTGCCATCTAGAGGTTACAGACTAGATGATTTTTCTTCTCAATCAGTCAAGGGCTGTTAATTTAAGAGGTAAGACTGAACAGGCCTTATATGGAAGCCAAACAACCCTGATGTCAGGCCACAGGAAAAAAATATGCAGAGTATAAGAGTCATAGTTATTCTCTCCCTTCCTTCCTTCACAGATTACACTTACAAGTCAACAGAGCTAAGTATTCTTTAGAATTTTAGCTGGATGGGGAACAATTTCTAAATATGAACGGCCACTTTTTCAAATCACATGCCCAGAGGGTAGAGTAATCTATTATACCACAGGCTAGTTTGGAAGCAGAGGTTTTCTTTCGTACCATCACCAAGGAAAGTTGTATCAAATAGTTTCTGGTACTAACAACTTCATCGATGTTGATTAATGGGATGAAGTATCAAGTCTGAATGGGAAAGTCTCAATCTCTTTACAATAAAATGTTGCTTTTAAAAACAGTTAATGATAAGGGTCCACTAAAATTGCTAAATAAGCATGCAGGATTAGACTATGAATTAGCAGAAGAAACTACTTATATCAAAGTAATTGGAATTCCTTAAAACTTTTATAGCAGGCAATATGCTTAGTGTGACCTCATTTACATTAAAGGGCATCTACAAAAACCCCATAACTAACACCACACTTAATACTTTCTCACTAAGATCAGGAAGAAGTCAAGAATGTTTATCTTGCCATGTCTATTCAACATTGTACTGGAATTATTAGCCAGGGCAATCAGGCCTGAAAATGAAATAAAAGGCATATAAATTGGAAATGAAGAGTTAAAACTATCTTTATTTGCAAATGATGATTATGTATATAGCCCAGGCTATAGTGCAGTGATGTCATTTCATCTGAAGGAATCAACAGTTGATCATTCAGACAATCAGAAACTACACACTGGACACTTGCAATATGCCCAGTACTCCATGGGCTACAAAGGCTGTCTAAAAAGTTCTTAACCTTAAAAAATTATAATCTCAGCATCACCTTTCTTTCCAAAAAAAAAAAAAAAAAAAAAAAAAAAAAAAAAAAAAATTATAATCGATCCAAGGGATAAGACATATACCAAAAATATCCAAGAATGGTAAAAGTGCTTTAGAAATGAAGCAGATAAACTGCTCTAAGAACAATTTGAGAGGCCAGGAGAGAGAATTCACTTTCTAGATCACGGATGAAAAGGAAAGGCTGATAGAGAAAAATAAATAGCATGAACAGAACTAAGAGGATGGGAAAGTGTTCCAGAAAGAGTGAGTGTTTCAGATGGGGATACTGTATGGTGTTCTGAGAGAGGAGAAGTCAGTACAAAGAACAGAGATTAGGCTAGAGCTAAAAGCATAGAGATTTTGAATGTTGTGCTATGGAATCTGAATGTTATCCTATGGATAAGAAAGTACTCCCAATGACTTATGAGCAAAGGATATACAGAAGTAAATGGTACTTTAGAAAAATCAATCAGACAGTAATAAATAAGATGGACTGGAATGGGGTAGGTGAGAGGCAGGGATATCAGTTAGAAGTGACTGCAATATAGTTCTAGTAAAAGAGGAAAGACTCTGAACCCAGATGGAAACAGAAATTGAATTCTTTATATGTTAATGCAGAGTTTTATAATTTTTTGTATTTCTAGAAGTTTCAAGGGAATTTCATGTAAATTAACTGCCCAAATCAAGCCAAGGGGCCCTGATCATCTGAGAGGCTATAAATACCTCTATAAAAAAAGTTATTGCATTAGCCAGCTGCAGTGCCACATGCCTGTAGTCCCAGCTACTCGGGAGGCTGAGGCAGGAGGATTGCTCAAGCAGGAGTTTTGAGGTTACAGTGAGCTATGATTGCACCACTGTGCTCCAACCTGAGTGACAGAGCACCATCCTATCTCAAAAACAACAAAAAATTACTGCATTCCAAAATTTGCACACCAAAAGGGTTATCTGAGGCATCATAACCATGTACCAGATAAAAGGGTAGGGTTCATCTTCCAAAAGACACAACCTAGTCACTATCAGCCTTAGAAGGTTCATATGATTTCTACATTAACATTTAACAATGCTCTTGGGAAGTGAGAAACAATCATGTTTTGAAGACAAATATTTTTTGCATTTTTTTTCTTTCCATCATCTTTATCAGTGCAGATATTTGCATGAAAACAGGATCACTAGTCCTTGGGGATTCATCAATTCCTACTGGTTATTTTTCATCCATGTCATCCCCTCAATTAATGCAGGAAAGAGGATTGAGACATCGAAATACCAGATTAGGGTGTCAAGTAAAAGCCAACCCCTAGAGTAGATGAATAATCTGTAAGGACAAAAAAAATCTTATTTTTATGCAAATACACTATACACAATAAAACAAAGAGAGACTGTATCCAAGAAGTCCAATATATTCAATGTAATTCCAATTCTAAATTTAAAAACTATTTTCTTTATGTAGGCTAAATTTGATATGGTCCTAGAAAGTAATCAGTTCCAAAGCACTATAACAGAAATCAAACGGCTGAATTTTGAACTATAAAATAATTTTGAAAAATCTCAGATGTGTTCATGGGACTCTGGCAGAAACAAGCATTTCTCCTGTACAATTTTGGTTCAGTGCTGAAGGTGGCTGAATTAGATGACTTCAAATCCTCACCTCCCAAAGTCTTAAGTTTTTAGAAATATAAACATTTAAGAGTAATAATGGCTTTAATTGTGTGGATTAAAAAAAAAACCACCAAGTTTTTGATTGTGTGGAAAGTTATTAAGATAGACTTTACTGATGCTTAGGGAACTAACTCATTATTCTAAAAACCAATAAATAAAGAAAAAGAATAATTTATCTTGTCATTCTAGTAGGAAAGCTTTCAAAGTGATCAAATAGTTGATAAGATAAAGTCCTTTATAAAGAAATTCTAGCCAATAAGAAGGAATAGCAGAATTAGAATATCATGATCTTACAACCTATAACAAAATAGTGGATCTAGAACAGTGATCAAAAACTGCTACCTGGGGTGTAGGGCTGATGAAGAATTTTCCAATGAATAGATCAGACTGATAATACCTTTATCAACTATTAACTTTAATATCACCAAAAGAGAGATGGCAGACATAATTTACCCTCTGATGGATGTACACAATACCACCTATGAAATATTCTTGCCAAAAATAAAAAATAAAGCCTGTATCTATGCAAGCTTCTAGATCTATCAGGAAATAAAAAGGGATAGACGAACATGTCAAGTATGACCACACATGGATGTAATCGACAAAATCCAGAATTTGGAAACTCTACAGAACAAATGACTAGGTTTAATAAATAACAAGGGAAAATAAAATGTAGGTGGAACTATGACAGATAAAAAAGATTTAAAGCTGGGGGCAGTGGCTCATACCTGTAGTATGAGGCTTGGACTATAAGAAAGTCCAGGAATTTGAGGTTGCAGTGAGCTATGATGATGCCACTGTACTCTATAGCCTGGGCAACAAGGGAGGGAGGGAAGAGAGGGAGAGACAAAGAGGGCTAAGGAAGAAATGACTGTTAGTAAAAAAAATTAAATTTTAAATTGAAATGTTAAATTTGGCAGTAACTTAAATCAATGATGTGAACAAATTCACTACATGCTCTAATGAAACAACAAAAACAACTTACAAAACTATTTTTGGGATTGTTCCAATCAGTGCAAAACCCGTATTTTTTTTTTTTTTTTTGAGACAGAGTCTCACTTTGTTGCCCAGGCTAGAGTGAGTGCCGTGGCATCAGCCTAGCTCACAGCAACCTCAAACTCCTGGGCTCAAGCGATCCTCCTGCCTCAGCCTCCCAGGTAGCTAGGACAACAGGCATGTGCCACCATGCCCGGCTAATTTTTTCTATATGTATTAGTTGGCCAATTAATTTCTTTCTATTTACAGTAGAGACGGGGTCTCGCTCTAGCTCAGGCTGGTTTCGAACTCCTGACCTTGATTGAGCAGAGCAATCCGCCTGCCTCGGCCTCCCAGAGTGCTAGGATTACAGGCGTGAGCCACCGCGCCCAGCCCAAAACCCGTATTTTTGAAGAAAATTATAAATTATAGAAGTACTCTCAAAATTGTGGATTTATAAAGGTTTCAGGTAGTACCCTTGAAAACAAGGGTCTAACCACTGTATTTATGTTGAGTATCTCTTCTTTCAATTACAAAGTGAGAATTTTCTACAATTCCTTTTCCAGTTTTGTTTTTTTCCTATTTTTCTTCTTCAGCACAGCGGAATGTCAAACGACCTTTTCCAGTTTTCTAATGCATGCAGTGGAAGAGACACAATTTATAAAAAAATAATTTAAACTAAAAAGAATGAAGAACAGACAGGCATACATGAGAAATTTTAAAGCATTATTCAGGGTAAAAGATATGTTCTTGGTCTATATCCCTTCCTTTGGGACACTAATCCATCCTTCCCATTCTATGTGATTTGGGTCAGAGCAACCCCTCAAATATCTGCATCTGCACCCAGGACCTAAGCCCCGTCCATCAGAGTGCTCCATGCTAGCTGGCCAAAGGACTGGTTCAAGAATGGGTAGGTGAGCCAAGATAGAACAGACAGAGTTTTCCTCAAGAACTTTCTTTTGGAACATTCAGAAAAGATATTCTTTCTTCCTTTGGGATAATGAGACTTAAAGACACATTAACTGGACCTCCTTTTGGCCACCTTCCCCAGTGCTAAGAAAAAGCAATCTGCAGCAGCAACAAATAGAAGACTAATGCATGAGTACTGCAAAGCCTGAGATGCAAAACAAAAGCAAGAACAATAGCACCCAGGAATATTTATTCAGGACAACTTCAATCTGTGCTCTGAAGTTACAATCCTCAAGCTTGGCCCAAATAAACTCTCTACTTAAATTTAAAACAAACAAAGAAACAAACAAAAACTAAACAATATATCCCAATGACATCATTAAGTGTCATGGATCTAGATATCCTCAAAGCTATTTCTACCCCTAGACTTTTAGTTTATGTGAACTAACAAAGTCTCCCTTCTGCTTAATCTAGTTTGAGTTGACATTCTATTGCTTAAAACAGAAAGGGTTGCAATATACTATTTATTACTGCATAGATAAAAATAATTTGTTACCTAGTAAATTCAGTAATTATTCCAGCATGCTCTATCATAAAAGGCACAATTTAGATTACATTGACCTCTTACCTTCAGAAAACTTATCCTCTCTCTAAAGATACGTTCTGAATTATAACCAGAACTTATCATGAAATACACAGCATGTAACCCTGAATAAATATGATCTGGGTACTCACACTCATCCAGCCCCAACTGGTAGGCCAAGTTCTGTAGACCTCGTACCTTCTCCATCAAATTAGCCGTGGTGAGGCTTCCCAGTTCTGAAACAGAATCATTTATCTCAATACCAATTCTTTCCAGTATTCTCTAGTAACAACTTATTCAGGTTGGGAATCCTTGTTGTTTAATTCCTATTGAATAAGTAGACGATAGATCCTTATATCTTCTCCCCCAATCTTACACACACACACACACACACACACACACACACACACACAGAATCAGGGAATTTTTCCACTACTGCAAAATGCCTCAGATGAGCTTATCCACTTAATGAGAAAAGAATTAGCATAAATATAATAACAAATTAAGTGTTTCATTCCAAGGATCTTCTTAAAACATTCATTATGACTATCATACAAAATGCACACACCATTAAAATATGAAACTTTGTGATTTGACATAGCATTGAGAAAGCCTTGCATAGGATTTCTATTTTGCAAAATGGACATTGTCTCCACTGTCATTTTTAAGTCCCCATTCTTTTTTTTCCACATCTCAGTACACACCAGAGGACACATTATTTCAATTAACAATAAAATAGCAACAAAACACTTACTGTTCCTCATTTCCCTAAGTTTAGAAAACAAAGACTAAATATAAATCTAAACTTTCCCTTCAAATCAAATACCTATAAAAATGTTTAAGTTTACAAAGTAAAAAAACAATATACTTAAAAACTTACTTTCCTAGATTTTCATGTAAATAGTACCCAATCCCTTGTAGGTTTAAGACATAGGTCAGTTAGCATAAAATATAACGCTATGATCCTTCACTAAAAATCTAAAGTTTCCTTAGGAAATACATGCTGATGGGATATTATATAAATGTCTGTTTGGAACATTAAAACAATGAACCTGAAATGCCCTTGAGACTTAATTTTTCCATGGTTGGAAGAGGGGATCTGCACTTCAGCATTTCATGCAGAACAATGAATTACTTCTAAAATCAAATAAAGGTGTTTTTTTCTCCCATTTATCATGCTGCCATCATTATCTATACTCAGCATAAGTGGACTTTCTTGACCTGTTCCACTGCTTAACAGCTCAAGAATCCCAGGTTTTTACCTTAATTTCAGTCTATTACCTCACAACCATCATGAATCTCATCACCAGGAAGATGATAAAATAAATAAATAAAGTAGAGCAAAATCATGGAAAATTAATGTTTTTTAATTTGAATTTCCACTTTGTGATTGAGTTCCAAATCATTTGTCAAACAACAATATTCACTACTTATAGTATTCTTTATGGAAGAAATTGATGGGATAGAAAGAAATAAAAAACAGGTCTTAACCCATTAAGGCATTGTCATAAATAGTACTGACAACAATAAACGGCAATAAATCCTAACTAAGGCACTTGTGTTACAGTGGAAAGAAACTAGACTTAAAATAAAAGATTACAGTTAAGATTTTAACTCTTTCTAACATATTTTGGTTAAGTTAACTTTTGAACCTTGGATATCATCATACCTAACTCACAAGACCTTTATGAGAATTAAATGAGAAAGTTGATGTTAGAGCTTTTTGTTAACTGTAAATGTTATACAAAAATATTTTTCCAATTACATAAATCAGTCACAGAGATAGAGCAGAGAAACAAGAGAAAAGAGCAAAGCCTACAAGAGATGTGGGATTATGTGAAGAAACCTAATGTGAGGGTCATAGGGTTGCCAGAAGGGGAAGAAGACAACACTCAAGGGTTGGACAAGCTATTTGAAGATATAATAGAGGAAAATTTCCCAGGCCTTGCTAAAAATTTCGATATACAAGTTCAAGAAGCTCAAAGGACCCCTGGGAGAGTCAATGCAAACAGGAAGACGTCACGACATGCAGTCATTAGACTGACCAAAATATCAACTAATGAGGCCCTCTAAGAGTTGTAAGATGAAAGAAGCAAGTAACATACAAGGGAAAGCCAATTCGAATAACACCAGACTTCTCTACTGAGACTTTACAAGCAAGGAGAGACTGGGCCACCATTCTCACTCTTCTGAAACAGAACAATGTCCAGCCTAGAAATTTATTCCCTGCAAAACTAAGTTTTGTATATGAAGGAGAAATCAAGACATTCTCAGATAAGCAAAGACTGAGGGAATTCACCAAGACAAGACCAGCCCTTCAAGAAGTACTCAAAACAGTGTTACCCATGGATCAGCACAATAAACACTCACAAATGTAAATCTACTCAAAGCTAAAGATCAAAGCCCAGATACCACAATGGCTCAAGAGAGAAAACAAAGCAACAAAGTTCAACCCAACATAATGAACAGAAATCTTCCCCACCTAGCAGTTATCTCAATAAATGTGAATGGCTTGAACTCCCCACTCAAGAGACATAGGCTGGTTGAATGGATAACAAGACACAAGCCAAGTATCTGCTGCCTTCAGGAAATACATCTAACCTGCAAGGACATTGGCCTAGGCAAAGAATTTATGAAGACCCCAAAGGCAATCACAACAGCAACAAAAATAAACAAATGGGACCTAATGAAATTAAAAAGCTTCTGTACAGCCAAAAGAAACTGTCAAGAGAGCAAACAGACAACCCACAGAATGGGAGAAAATTTTTGCAAGCTACACATCCGATAAAGGGCTGATAACTAGAATCTATTTAGAACTCAGGAAAATCAGCAAGAAAAAATCAAGCAACCCTATCAAAAAATGGGCAAAGGACATGAATAGAAACTTCTCAAAAGAAGACAGAATAATGGCCAACAGGCATATGAAAAAATGTTCAACATCTCTAATTATCAGGGAGATGCAAGTCAAAACCACAATGAGATATCACTTAGCTCCAGTGAGAATGGCCTTTATCAAAAAGTCCCCAGGCAACAAATGCTGGCATGGATGTGGAGAGAGAGGAACACTCCTACACTGCTGGTGGGACTGCAAACTGGTTCAACAACCTCTGTGGAAAGCAATATGGAGATACCTCAAAGCGATACAAGTAGATCTACCATTTGATCCAGCAATTCTACTACTGGGCATCTACCCAAAAGATCAAAAGTCACTTTATGAAAAAGACACCTGCACTCAAATGTTTGGAGCAGCATAATTCACAATTGCAAAGCTATGGAAACAATCCAAGTGCCCATCAATTCATGAGTGAATTAATAAAATGTGGTATATGTATACCATGGAGTAGTACTCAGCTTTAAGAAACAGCGGTGATATAGCACTTCTTGTATATTCCTGGATAAAGCTAGAACCCATTCTACTAAGTGAAGTATCTCAAGAATGGAAAAACCGGCGGGTGTGGTGGCTCACGCCTGTAATCCTAGCACTTTGGGAGGCCGAGGCGGGCGGATTGCTCAAGGTCAGGAGTTCAAAACCAGCCTGAGCGAGACCCTGTCTCTACCAAAAATAGAAATAAATTAATTGACCAACTAAAAATATATATACAAAAAATTAGCCAGGCATAGTGGTGCATGCCTGTAGTCCCAGCTATTGGGGAGGCTGAGGCAGTAGGATCGCTGAGCCCCGGAGATTGAGGTTGCTGTGAGCCAGGCTGATGCCACGGCACTCACTCTAGCCTGGGCAACAAAGTGAGACTCTGTCTCAAAAAAAAAAAAAAAAAAAGAATGGAAAAACCAGCACCACCACATGTACTCATCAGCAAATTGGTATTAACGGATCAACACCTAAGTGGACATATAGGAGTAACATTTATTGGGTGTCAGGAGGGTGGGAGGGAGGGGGAAGGGAGGGGTATATACAACCACAACGAGTAAGAAGTGCAACATTTGGGGGATGAACATGCTTGAAGCTCTTACTCGGGGGGGGAGAGGGGGCATAAGCAATACAAGTAACTTTAACACTTGTACCCCCATAATACGCTAAAATAAAATAAAAAAATAAAAAAAAATTTTTATTCCCAATAATTGCATTATATACAAAATTAATATTAAAATAATTTAGCAGCAGAATTGAAGTGACTAGAGTCTTGAATTGGCAAGAGTTCTACACATGGCAAAATTAGAGAAAGGCATTCCAGAAATGAAAAACTATAAATAAGGAGGGCCAAGTGGGTGGGTAGTATGAAGCCAAGAAGTAAGGAAATAGTAAGAGAAAAACTGGAAAGGCGGTTTGTAGAAGAACATAAATATCTAGTTAAAAATTAGAGGTCACCAGCATTGCTTACCTTTCAACATGTCGATATCATCACGTTCTATCTCAGCCATCCATTTGGGTGGAGAGCTAGTAATAGGCTGTCAGAAAATAAGAATATATCCATTCAGATACTGTGAAGAGACCCTACTCTTTCTTCTTACAAGAAATGTTGGAGCCCCAGAAGTGATCTCCTGGCCGGAGGCTGCTGCCTACCCTAGAACAACAGGAAGAGTCTAAAGATTAGATTGTAAGAAAACAAGCTACACTTCACAGACCTGTATTACAGGTACTTCACCAGTATGTAAGACACAAATCTCATATAGCTAGTACTTTGATTTTTGAAAGATGCCTGAATTGTGTGCAGTTACTTGGGCAAGTGGGTCAGGACCCTGTCATGAGACAGGTGAAAGGAAAAAAATCCATTACAGTATTTTCTCTAGCAACAAATAAGATGTGATGACCAGAGGATAGTGAAGTATACCAAATGGGTGATGTCAGTCAAAGGACAACAGAGTATCTTTACTCCAGACAGGCCTCAGATATACGATATATTAGGATGTGAAAAAGAGGTCTCAAATTTATGTGGAAGGGAAAGTAGACTATGGTAAATACACAGATAAAATGATGTGAGGCGATAAGCCACAAAAATCATAGCTGATAACATTACATTGGATGACTTTTTTTTGGCCATTGGTTGGTATACTTTCCTTTCCAAATCAGGTACAGTCTTTAAAGTTTCTAAGAACAAGAATTAACATACTCTTTTTTATATATATATGAAAAAAAGAGATGTTGCTTGTGACACAGACTTAGGTTTTTAAAAATACTGGCAAATTATAATTTCAAAAACCTGGATTTCTCTAGGATCTGACTTGGCCTAAAATAATTACCTTATAAACTAACACTGCGTATCTTTAAAGTCAGTCTCAGAGAAATGATCTTGGAAGAATTAGGTATGACTACTACTATTAGGTGAGACTGATTCATGAATAACAATTTAGTATAGCAATGAAAGAAATTACTTGAAATTCAGTTTTGGTGAAAGCCTCCAACTGAACAGTTTGAAATACTAGTCAGTTAGTAACTTTCTCTGGCAGAGGAAAAGATTCAAGGAATAATCAAGAATGAGAAAATCCTCAGTATAAGTGAGAGAAGACTGGACTGGTCATCATATAAAATTTCTTAATTATTATGGAAGTTTTAGAAAACTTAGAATTTTAAGTTTTCTCATTTCTTTCTTTCTTTCTTTTTTTTAGAAATAGGGTCTCACTCTGTAGCCTAGTCTGGAGCACAGAGGCATAATCATAGCTCACTGCAACCTTGAACTCCTAGGCTCAAGCAATCCTTCCACCTCAGTCTCTCAGGTAGCTGGTCCTACAGGTGCACACTACCATGCCTGCCTAATTAAAAAAAATTGGAGGGCTGAGTATGGTGGCTCACGCTTGTACTCTAGCATTCTGGAAGGCTGAGGGAGGTAGACCACTTGAGGTCAGGCATTCAAGACCAGCCTGAGCAAGAGTGAAACCCCGTCTCTACCAAAAATGGAAAAACTTAGCTGGTTGTGGTGGTATGTGCCTGTAGTCCCAGCTGCTCAGTAGCTGAGGCAGGAGGACTGCTTGAGTCCAGGAGTTTGAGGTTATAGTGAGCTATGGTTGGGCCATTGTACCCCAGCTTGGGCAAGAGAGTGAGGCCCTCTCTTAAAAAAAAGAAAAAGTAAAAAAAAATAAAAGATGTTGGCAAGGATGCGGAGAAAAACAAAATTCAAAATAATATATATGTCATATTTCTAGGGAAAATGTACAGATATTTAATCATATTTTTTAAATTATCATACTCTAATAAAGTATTTTTTAAATCATACTTATTTATATGTATAACTTAAAATATTTAGTTGTAACCAAATATGATTAGCTAAACTGAAAAGTAAGTATAGGTGAGAATGGAAGAAAATTAAATTATACTGTCTACTCAATCTATTAGGCAAAAGCTGCTCTAACAATAACTATCCAACAAAATAACAAAAAGAAAAAACAAAGAAATAAAAAAAAATAAAATAATAATAGCTATCCTGGCTGGGTGCAGTGGCTCATGGCTGTAATCCCAGCACTTTGGGAGGCTAAGGCACGAGGATCACTTGAGGCCAGGAGTTCGAGAATAGCCTGGTCAACAAAGCAAAACCCAATCTCTACAAAAAATTTTTTAAATAGCTGACCATCATGATATGTGCCTGTAGTCCCAGCTACTAGGAGGCTGAGGCGGAAGGATCGCTTGAGCCCAAGAGTTAGAGGCTGCTGTGAGCTATGATCGTGACACTGCACTAGACCCTGCAGGACAAAGTGAGACTCCTATCTCTAAAAAAATTAATTAATTAGTAATAATAATAGCTACCTTGTATTGTTTATTATGTCCTAAAACACTATGCAGTGTTTTACTTGCATTATGGCATTCTATAGTAAGAATTCTATAAGGTAGTTTCAGATGAGAAAACTAAGGCTCAAAACTGTTAGGAAACTTGCTCATGTCACAGATAGTTAAGCAATAGAGTCAGAACTCAAACCCAGGTACGTCTGACTCCAAAACTTATGCTACCCACACTCCAGTTTAGGCCTTACAGGACACCAAAGGAGCACAAGTACGAATACCTAGCTTTTGAACAAATGAAAGAAGCTACAAAGTCAGACTCCCTCTGAACAAATACTCTGATGGGAACTGAAAAGATCAGGCCCAAAGGGGCCTTAATATTTAACTCAGCACTTTTAGCTCTAAATAATGAGTAGAGAATGGTAAGCATCCAGTAAGATACTGTGAAAGTTACACTACAATCCCCAATGGCATAGTTTAAAAGAAAGTGCATGGGCTTTGGAATCAGACAGACCTGTGTTCAAATCCTGGTCTTTACTTACTAGGCCTAGAGCAAGTAACTTGGCTTTCAATTTTTGCTATTATTCAGGGCTTTGAGCATTGGGTTCAAATAAGAATGACGTTAAGAGTGTGGATACTAGTAATCAGCCTAATAGACTCAAAGCCTGGTTCTCTGCCACTTATAGTTGCCCTTGGGTAACTTATTAACCTGTCTGTGCTTATTTCCTTATCTGACAATGATAATAATAGTACCTATACCTTATATGGTTTTATAAAGATTAAATAATATAAATAAAGTACTTAGAACAGTGCCTGGCACTTAGTAAGCACTATGAAAGTATTAGCTAATATTATTATCATCATATTTTCCTGGTTGAGAGCATCAAGCACAATGACTGCCACCCTGGAACTGGAAGTCTCTAACGCTAATGGATGTTTTTCTTCAGGTTTCAGATGGAGCACTGAAAAATTCCAAAATCCTCTAAGGAAGTGTAAGTTAAGATCATAAAGAACTACATAAACAAAAGAGAAAAGCTTCAAAATTATAGTTTGGGAAAAAGAATACTGATTTGGGTATTACATTAAATAATTCAACTGCCACACCTTACAAACTTTTCAGGTTGACAACAAAGGTTAATAGACAAAGGTCAAAATGTCAAAATAGAGCATCTGGACAGAGGTAGGCAAAATCATCAATTAATATGATGACAATATAAACAAATTTATAGGGCTGGAGTTATAAAATGATTTGAAGGCTATGACATTATTCTTGAAAATAAAGATATAAGAGAGGTTTGAGCATTTACTCAGGAACAAAACTTTCGATCAACTTCATTAGGTATTTAATCTTATTTAAGATATTACTTACACTTTTAAAGGAAGCTGCAAATTCAGCAACACCTGGTACTAAAAATAAAAAAAACAACATTATTCATTCAATATATGAGTGCTTAGGCATAGAGGATTCAAATAATAAGAAAACAGCCTTGCCTTCAGGAGCTTATAGTCTGAAAGAGGAGAGAGAGTAAATCAGTATCTATATTATTGTTTAAGCATCCAAGAAAGATGCCAGGTGCTATGGAAGGATAAAAAATGAAACTCTAAATTAGAACCAGGAAGCAGGAAAAGCTTCTTAGAAAAAATAATGCCTCAACTTTGAAGGACCAGGAGTTAGCTGGTTGGGAGGGTGGTAAGATACAATATCTCTTACCAGAAAGTTTAAACTTCCATTTTAGGTGTGCTGTTCTATCAATCTATTTATTTAAATGTCTCACAGGAAGAATCACATTAAAAAGTAGAAAAATAAAAATCAGACATTTAAAAAATGAAATAATGTTCAAACTTGCTAAAAAAAAAAAAGAAATGCAAACTAAAATTAATAAGGTTAGTAGCATCCAATATTAGCTAGTATGTGAGGAAATGGATACTCTCACACATAGTGTGAGATATATGTGCAAGGATATTCATTGATAAATTGTTCGTAAAATAAAAAATTGGATATACATTAGGTTTCCTACCATGGTATGAATACATAAATTATAGCACAACTATACAACAAAATACATTTAAAAGAATGAAGTAGGCCGGGCATGGTGGCTCAACGCCTGAAATCTTAGCACTGTGGGAGGCTGAGGCAGGAGGATCACTCAAGATCAGGAGTTCGAAACCAGCCTGAGCAAGAGTGAGACCCCTGTCTCTACTAAAAATACAAACAAATTAATTGGCCAAATAAAAATATATAGAAAAAATTAGTCAGGCATGGTGGCACATGCCTGTAGTCCCAGCTACTCGGGAGGCTGAGGCAGGAGGATCACTTTAGCCTAGCAGTTGGAGGTTGCTTTGAGCTAGGCTGATGCCACAGTACTCTAGCCCGGGCAACAGAGTGAGACTCTGTCTCAAAAATAAAAATAAAAATAAAATAAAAGAATGAAGTAGACCTACACATACTAAGATGGAAAGATTCATTAATAAGTCACTAGGTAGAGTAAGTTAAGCTGCAGACCCTATACGTATGACTCTATCATAAAAAAAAAAAAACCTTCCTCTATATACTTAAATAAATTTATTTGCTTATCTATATAAGCATTAAAAAGGCCAAAAGGATTTGTAACAAACTATTAACAGTGGTTAACTTTATAAAAGTACTAGAAGGAAGCATGGAAATGCACTATCTCACTACTACCTGAATTTATTACAGATATATTTTTTAAAAAATAAGTATTGTTTAAAGGCTCTTTATTTCCTAAGTCACACTGTGTTCTGAAAAAATTAAACCACCAAATAGCTATTCTTAACATTGGATTTGTCTTTTCCCTTTGAAGTAAAATAAAAACTTTAATCGTTAGTTAAATGATAACTCTTCAAAAATCTCCCCAAGGAGTAGGGGGATGTTTGGAAAAAAAAAAAAAAAAAAAAATTCTCCCCAAGGAGTGCTGGTTCTCCTGCATTGATTCTGATATAAAGAAAGCAAAACTTACATTGTTCTGGCCAAAGATCTGGTGAGGCACGGTCAAGTTTTTCAAAACTTAGCAAAGATGCTTCCAGATCTGTCCCTAGAACAAAACACCCAGATGAACCAAGAAGACATGAAACACGTTAATTTACATTTTATGACATTTCAGTTTCAAAGAACATAAACTGGAACACTCACCTGGAAGTCTCTTGAGTTCTATAACTATTGACACTACTGCGCCATGGTAAAATACAAATAAATCATTCACCCTCACCAAACCTCACTCTTCCAATCTATAAAACAGGAGTGATATTTTATTGGGCTGTTAAGAAAATGAGATCAATGAACCCATTTGCATCTTCATTCATACTCTTGTACTTTCCTCCAATTACAATTAATTAAGTGTTCCTGCTCCCATGAGAGAAACTCCCTGTAGGGCTCTGTATGCCATCTTCTCTTGCTTTGTCAAGGACATCATCCTGAATAATCTCCTTTCTTTTATACCAACAGTTTCTACCCTTTACAGGCTCATGTTGAACAGAAAACAAGCCTACTCTAGAATTTTCCTGCTTTAAAAAAAAACTCTTCCATGACCCCATGAGTTCCTCCACATTTGCTTCACTGCAAAAGTTCTAGAATGTTCTATTCTGTTGTCCCCACTTGCTTACTTCACACTCTCTCCTTAACCTATTGACAATCAGGCTTCTGTCTCTAGATATATAGAAACTGCTGTTGTCAAGGTCATCTATGACCTATGTTGCTGGATCCAATGATTACTTATCAGTTCTCTCTTACATCACCTCTTTGCAGCATACACTGACCACTTTCCTTGAAACATTACTCCTAGCTTCTATGAAACTACCATGGTGGTCTTTCTTCTACCTCAACTGACTCTTCCTTCTTCATTCTCCCTCTCCACTCAGGCTCCATCCCAAGCTGGCTCCACTCTCCACTCCATTTAGTCCCATAGCATTTACCTTCATCTATGTGCCAATGTCAGCATATTTATATTCCCAGACCCAACCTTTCCCTTTAACTTCTATATGCCCAAGTGGCCACTTGATATTTTTCTCCATTTACATGTATGAAAAACCACTTAAACCTAATACGTTCAAGAACATACTCTCCCAATCTTCTCCATCTCAAGAAATAGCACCTCCATGAACCCCAATTCTCAAATCAAAAACCTAGATGTGATCCTTCATGCTTCCTTTTCCTTCACCCTTCCATAACCAGTCCATCAGTGGTTTAGTCCTTCACCCTTCCATAACCAGTCCATCAGTCCAGTAGTTTCTACCTCCAAAATACATCCTAAAACCAAATTAATCCAAGGAACTATCACTTCTCTCTTGGACTACCTCAACAACCTCTTAACAGACCTCCCTGCTCCCATTCTTATCCTTTTCCTCCCCACTCCCAATTCTATTCTCTACAAAGTAGCCAGAACTGATTTTTTTTAAATGTCAACCAGTTAATGTCACTGTCCAGCTTAAAGAATTTCTTCCCAGGTAAATCTGTGAATGTATATCTACCATGCCCTATAAAATCCTACATGATCCAGCCTCTGCCTAATTCTTCAACACTATTTCCCCTCTACTCTTCCTCTACACACAGCGGGTACTCAATATTAACATTTGTTGAGTATTTACTGTGTGCTCAGTATGTTAACTAGTTGCACAAGTTAGTTCATTTAATGCTATAAACAGTGGTTTGTAACATTTTCTGGTAAGCCACGTTTTTGGAAATCTGAAAAAAAGCTATGAACTCACTCCCCAGAAAATATACCTATGTGTAAAATTTTCCAACATATGCTTTTCTTTAAGCTGAATTTGTTTTAGCAAATATTCCAAGGGAATTTCCAATGGCATTTTAATTGGTAAAGTACTCAACTCTGAACTAGAAATATTGGCATGCACCCACAGTCTCAGATACTCAGAAGCTGAGGCAGGAGTATAGCTTGAGCCCAGTAGTTTGAGACCAGCATGGGAAACATAGTGAGACCCCATCTCTAAACATTTTTTTTAAAAAAGGAACTCATCACTAATACACTGCCTTAACTCACATATCCAAAACTGGTAAAAAAGAAAAGCTGTGTGTAACCCAAAATACCAATTTCAAATTCCCAAGAGATATTATTGATGGAAAGCTCAAGCATGAAAAAAACTTATTGGGGAGTTGGAGCCAATAACCTACATGAGTGACCTTATGATACCACAATCTGGGATATAACTCTGCTGTGAGTCTTACTCTCATAAATTAAGTAATTAGATGGCTTTACTTGACTTTCAATTTTCTCCTTTTCAAAGAAGTTTCAGCAAATTTAGCATGAAAAAAGACAAAAGAGTAAATGACCTATACTTATTTTCAAATCAACATTATTTGAAGTAAATTTTAAAGACAGCAACAGGTACTGTGTTTCCCCGAAACTAAGACCTACCCATAAAATAAGCCCTAGTGGGATTTCTAAGCATTTGCACAATATAAATAGCCCTACCCCGAAAATAAGACCTAGTGAGGGCGTGGCTACGCAGCGTATCTGCACAACCCATGCATTTTGTCACAGAGTGGTAAAGAAGACGAGCAGCCCTTCTCATCTGCCCCATGAGAGCTCTGTTGCTCAACGTGAGAGATTGGGGCCAATAGCAAGAAATTCAGGATGGAATTCGGGGTTTGTAGAGTTATGATGAGGTTCCAGAAGAAGACAACTTAACTATATTTGAATAATTGTAGATTGTTGTACTGTACTTAAAAAAAATAACATGTCCCCTGAAAATAAGCCCTAGGGTATCTTCTTGAGGAAAAATAAATATAAGACTCTGTTTTATTTTCGGGGAAACACAGTAGAACACTAAAAATAGAAGTCAGAGAGCTAGGTAGTGGAATATTTTAGAATGAGATACCTATTTAGAAGCTGAATTTAAGTTCAAAGTGCTTGACTTGATGTTGTCAGATTAAAAAGAAAAAAAATTAGGTGGAAAAAAGTGAAACTGTAAAAAATGAGAATGAAAACTTTTAAAAATGACGAATACAGGCTGGGTGGGCGCTCACTCCTGTAATCCTAGCACTCTGGGAGGCCGAGGTGGGCAGATTGCTTGAGGTCAGGAGTTCGAAACCAGCCTGAGCAAGAGCAAGACCCCGTCTCTACTATAAATAGAAAGAAATTAATTGGCCAACTAATATATATAGAAAAAAATAGCTGGGCATGGTAGCACATGCCTGTAGCCCCAGCTACTTGGGAGGCTGAGGCAGGAGGATCGCTTGAGCCCAGGAGTTTGAGGTTGCTATGAGCTAGGCTGACGCCATGGCACTCACTCTAGCCTGAGCAACACAGTGAGACTCTGTCTCAAAAAGAAAAAAAAAAGATGAATACAAACAAAATGACCTCTAAAAAATACTAAAAAAGAAAAAAAAATGGGTCTTCTAAAAAATGTTAAAAAAAAAAAGAAAAAAGAAAAGAAAAAAAATGACGGTGGAGATTGCTAGAAGACCAAAGGAAGAAGATACATTTTTAATATTCCTCCTGGCCAAAGAAAGGAAAATAAATTGAGAGAAGACGGGAAAATGAAACTCAAGGAAAACAGCTCTAACATCTTCAAAACTTCTCAATTCTGATCTTGAACATAAAAAAAGGAAAAATATCTCTAAAACTTATAAACAACTTAATAAACTAAAAATTTTAATAATAATTACTTCTACAACTTGGCTGAGTTTCATTGTGAAATATATTCTATTTTATATTAATATATAACATAAAATCTACCATTTTAATGATTTTTAAAGTTTCAGTGGCATTAAGTACATTAACACTGCAATCATCACATCATTTTCAGAACTTTTTCCCCTTCCCAAACTGAAACTCTGTACCCATTAAACAATAACTCCCCATTCCTTTAACTGACATTTTTTTTTTTTTTGAGACAGAGTCTCACTCTATTGCCCTGGCTAGAGTGCTGTGGCATCACCCTAGCTCACAGCAACCTCCTACTCCTGGGCTCAAGTGATCTTCCGGCCTCAGCCTCCTATGTAGCTGGACTACAGGCATGCGCCACCATGCTGGGCTAATTTTTTCTATATATTTTTAGTTGTCCAGCTAATTTCTTTCTATTTTTAGTAGAGACGGGGGTCTCGCTCTTGCTCAGGCTGGTCTCAAACTCCTGAGCTCAAACAATCTGCCTGCCTCCTCCTCCCAGAGTGCTACGATTACATGCGTGAGCCACTGCGCCCCGCCTCCTTTAACTGACTTTTTAAATGCCCTTTTTTTGGCACGAGAAGGCTATTTTAGCAAGAGAGCACCCAGGCAGAAGAACCTCCTTTGACTCTGAACATCTATAATTTCTTTTCTTTTTTTTTTGAGACAGAGTCTTACTCTGTTGCCTGGGCTAGAGTGCTGTGGCGTCAGCCTAGCTCACAGCAACCTCAGACTCCTAGGCTCAAGTGATCCTCTTGCCTCAGCCTTCCAGGGAGCTGGAACTACAGGCATGCACCACCATGCCCAGTTAAAATATATATATATATATATATATATATATATATATATTAGTTGGCCAATTAATTTCTTTCTATTTTTAGTAGAGACGGGGTCTTGCTCTTGCTCAGGTTGGTTTTGAACTCCTGACCTTGAGCGATCTTCCCACCTCAGCCTCCCAGAGTGCTAGGATTATAGCCGTGAGCCACCGCGACTGGCCTAATTTCTTTTTTTTTTTTTTTTTTTGAGACAGAGTCTCGCTTTGTTGCCCAGGCTAGAGTGAGTGCCGTGGCGTCAGCCTGGCTCACAGCAACCTCAAACTCCTGGGCTCGAGCGATCCTTCTGCCTCAGCCTCCCGAGTAGCTGGGACTACAGGCATGCGCCACCATGCCCGGCTAATTTTTTTTAATATATATATATCAGTTGGCCAATTAATTTCTTTCTATTTATAGTAGAGACGGGGTCTCGCTCTTGCTCAGGCTGGTTTTGAACTCCTGACCTTGAGCAATCCGCCCGCCTCGGCCTCCCAAGAGCTAGGATTACAGGCATGAGCCACCGCGCCCGGCTGGCCTAATTTCTTATACAGTATGTACCTGTGCACAAAAAATCTTAAGACTCAGGTAAACATAAGACTTAAGATCAAGTAATATTTCTGTATACATGTAATCATTCTTTTAATAAATGTTAATTGAAAGACTACTGCTTGCCAAGCACTGTGCTAAACCCTGGAATCCAACTATGAGCAAGACCAACTTGGAATTTATAATCTAGAGTGAAAGGGACAAAGTTAACAGAATGATTATGCTGACAGTGAAGACACAGAGATAGTGAAATAATGGTGAAGAAGAGCAACTCCAGATACTGTGTTCTGGGAAAGCCCCTTTGGGAGGCGACATCTAAAATGAAACCCGGCCTGGTGCCGTGGCTCACGCCTGTAATCCTAGCACTCTGGGAAGCCTAGGAGAGAGCAGAGGCAGGATGGGGATGGAGATGGTGGGGGGAGGAGAAGTGGGCAGGACTGCTTGAGTTCAGTAGTTAAGACACCAGCTTGACCAAGAACAAGACCCCGTCTCTACCAAAAACGGAGTGTGCGCTTGTGGTCCCAGCTACTGGGGAGGCTGAGGCAGAAGGATCGCTTGAGCCCAGGAGGTTGCAGTGAACTATGATGATACCACCGCACTCTACCCCCCGGCGACAAAGCGAGACTGTCTCAAAAAAAAAGTGGTGTAGAGGTACAGAGCCAGGAAATCTCAGAGAGCAAGATATCATTTTTTTTTAATAAAATAAAATGGAAACTGAAAAAAACCTTTACATGTTTGATTCATCTTTCTGAGTCCCAAAGTACCTACCATTATTATTATGCCTTTCACATAGCAGGTACTTAATATAGCTCTCTTTGAGCTCATTCTTGCAATGAACTTCCAAGATTCCTTCCGAACACAAAATGTGTTTGAGATGGGAAAACTACATATTAATATCAACAAAATCGGCGTGAGGATGGGGGCGGTAGAAGCAAAACCTAGAGTTCAAAAAGGAGTGAAAGACCCTAACTCTCTTAGGCAGAACGGAGCACAAAAGCATGTGGGTATACCAAAACAACCTAATTGCTACCTGAGATTACTTGCATCTTAGACTACACTGAAAAGCTCAATTCTCATTTTCCTTGAGATTCTCATGGCAAGGGGCCGAGAAGGTTCCCCACCTCTCTTGCTGACAGGGTAACGGTTCCAAACAGAGAAAACAGAAGAGAATCATGTTTCTCCTGAGGTTCAGTCCCGAGATGAGATCAGCCACCAGCCTCTGCTAGGGTTTGAGAGAATCTTTCCATCTGGGCGCTCAATGAGAAGAGAACCAATCCTTCAATGGGGCACCCAGGATGGAAAAAGCTACAGTAATGCACTTCTTTTCCCCCAGCAGTATCTCCTATTTGATTCTCAGCCTCACGCAAACAGGGCCAAGGGAGAGCCAAGCGACCCCCTTCCTTTTGCCCTGGTGCCCTCCTGCACCCGCCTGGTACAAAGCGGGGAAATGGGCACCTCCGGACCTGCCGCGAAAAACCGATGAGCTGAAAACGGGGATGGATCTCAAGAAAAAGAAGTAAAAAGGAAAGGAGAGGGGCCCAAGAAAGAAGTGTAAGTTCGAAAGGCAGACAGAGAGTGTACGTTCTCAGGTAAGCAAAGAAGGAGGTTGCAGGCAAGGGATCTCGAAGCCGGCTCTTACCGTCTGTGGGAGACGCCATCTTCCAACCCACGTCACGTGACGTGACCAACCGTCGGCGGGAAAGCTAGGATCCATAGGCCACGCCCCCAAAAAGAAACCCTATCACCAACTCGCAGCCCCTTCTCTTTCCCTGCCTCTAGAGCAATCTTTGCCTGGCCCCGCCCCTAAAAATAGCCACGCCCCTCGCGCGGTTGTTGAGGCGGAGCGACAGCAAAATTCTTGGAGGGTCTTATTTACTTTCCTTATTGAAGGGGGCGGGGCCTCGGTCTTGCCTGTGGCCAATCGGGGTTCCGGGTTAGGGGGCGTCTTCCCCGTATGCTCCCTGCGGAGTATCCAAGTCAGGGGCGTCTTCCTACCTCAGCCAACAGAATTGGCTGAAGTAGGAGGGCGTGAGAGCGCTTCTGCTCCTGGCCAGTCACATATCCCCAGGGCTGGGAATGAGGGGTGGAGTCGTATTTTCGTACGGATGATTGGCTGGAGAAAATGGCGTTCGCCACCAATGGGGAGGTCCAGCAGGATGGAGGGCGAGGACTGGCAGCCGTAGACCTTCTGGGGAATCGCTGGCAGCGGAGCGCGGGTAGCCGAGCAGAGGCGGCCGAGAGCCATGGCAGCGGTGGTGGCGGCGGCGGCAGTGCGGACCCGGATCCTGCAGGCGAGTGAGGGTGGCGCCAAGGGACCACGACGCTAGGAATTGAACCCTTTGCGTCCCCTCTCCGATCCGTCCTTGGGCAGGACCGACTTCTTGGCCCAGCCCCTTTTTGGTCGAACCTCGTGTTTCCACGCTACCTGTGAGGCCCTGTCCTATATCCAACCCTCCCTCGTCCCGGATCCAGCCCTGGACTATCACCGCTGGCCCTCAGCCCTTTTACGCCCGAGCCTCCTCTTTCCTAGCTCTGGCCCACTCTCCTCCTCCAGCCCTGTCCCGTCCCCGCTGCCACTCTCTCGCCCTCACCAATCAGTCCGCCCACAGTCTTTCCCTTTCACCTCTGCACCAGCCACTGCTCTCCCCCGCCTGAAACTCCCCTTGCTTAGAGCTCTGTCCCTCGCCTGGAGCGTCCAAATTGCTCCCTTCCCCCACCCTACTTCACTGTCTATAATCTAAGGTAACGGGGAGGGGGCACGCAAGGAGCGAGGGTCAGTGAATGAACTTTGAATCTCCTTCTAGAAGTGTACACCAGGTTTTCGACAAAGGCAGCAATTTGCTAAGCTACTTTCCCCCCAAATATGGCGCTTTGTATCTTCCATAGACTGTGGGCTGTCCCCTTTCTTGCCAAGACTTTCATTTAAACTCTCAGCGAAGTCACAGTTTTCATGTTGGGAGGTATTGTAAATAAGGGCACATGGTTCTGCCACCAGTATGTTCCACATTCATTCCAGGTACTAAACGTCCCGAAAATAGATGATAGAAAATGGGAGCCAAAGAAGACAAGCAGCAAAAGTTCCCGCCCCAAAGTCAGCTCCTCTAATGCCAACACACCCTCAATCTGTCCATGGCGATTGGGTCCTCTCTGAAGCCAGCCTAAGGAGAGAGGAGCCTAAGGTGGTAGAGGAGCTGCGTGCTTGAAGCCTGTGATCTCCAACTCTGTTCATAGTGGTTCCCCTGTTTTCACAGCCTAGAAAGGACTTAGAATATGAGGCAAGATTTACTGCAGGCAAGATTCTCAAACCTCCAAGAAACAATATTGCCTTTTTTACTCATTACATCCAGCCTGGGAATGTCCTCTACATTGCTGGGCTTTTAGGTAACATTAGCATCCACCAAGCTTCAGTGAGCTCTGCTACAGGAACATATGCATTTTTAAGATTCTTGACAGAATCAGAAAAGGTTCATGTTTAAATAAGCTATTTAATGGTACAGTATGGAGAATGGGTTTGAGGTATTTGCCAGATGGTCTGGTTTCAGTCAATATTTCTTGCCTTGATCCTAGTTATGTTCTAGTATCTTTTTTTATAGTAGCAGGGAAACAAAGTTTCCACTTTGTATTTTCCGTTACCAACTTTTTGAATTTTTTTTTACCAAAATTGCTTTTCTCCTTTGCCTCCTCTTTCCCTCTCATCACCCTCTTTGCCTCTCATCACGAGTCATTGAGAACATTGAGAAGATATTTTGTCCTTTCCATCAAGGAGGAGAATCTAATCTCTCTTTCCATGTACTTTATTTTGGAAATAAACACTGTTTTCCAATTCATTTGAGGAAGCTTCTGAACTGAAGCTTCTTTAAAGAAGAAGAAAGGAAAAGAACGGAGATAGTAATCTTTAGTCACCTAGAAGCTGTTGTAACATGAAACTTTGATAAAGAATAGACCAGATTCTGGCAGCCATGAATTTTATATATTAGAGGACTATCAAAAGGATCTATAAAGGAGAGAGTTTTAAATTATTTCAAGTATTCACCTTATCTTCTTTGCTATCAAGGGTGGCAAAACTTAACCTAAAACCTCTCTCTACTCTCTGTGATATTAGCATTCCCATTGGGAGATAAGAAAACTAGTCTTGCCAGGCCCAGTGGCTGTAGTCCTACACAGCCTGCTGAGGTGGGAGGATTGCTTGAGGCCAGGAGTTGGAGACTAGCCTGGATGATATAGCCAAACCACTTCTCTAGGGGGGAAAAGAAAGAACAAAAGAATATGTGTGAAGATTAGAGTTAATATAATGAAGTAAATTACTTGACACCCTAAAGTTGTCAAGGTCACCCAACTAGTAAGTAATTGATGGAGTTGAGAATTCTTAAGCCAAATAGCAAGTAGGAAATAAACATTTACAGAGCAGAAAGTTTGGTGTGACTGATCACACAGGATATAGTTTCTTCAGCAACAGTAATAATGAATGTTTCTTACAAAATTAAGGTAGGAGATAAAACCTGTCAAAACTATATGATAGGCTCATGCCTGTAATCCTAGCACTCTGGGAGGCCGAGGCAGGCAGAGGCAGGTGGATCCTTTGAGCTCAGGAGTTCCAGACCAGCCTGAGCAAGAGTGAGACCCAGTCTCTACTAAAAAATATAGAAAGAAATAACTGGACTACTAAAAATATATAGAAAAACTTAGCCGGGCATGGTGGTGCATGCCTGTAGTCCCAGCTACTTGAGAGGCTGAGACTGGAAGATAGCTTGAGCCCAGGAGTTGGAGGTTGCTGTGAGCTAGGCTGATGCCACAGCACTCACTCTAGCACAGGCAACAGAGGGAGACTCTGTCTCAAAAACAAACAAACAAACAAACTATATGATAATGTCATATAATACCAGATTCAGTGCCTTTTATGTCCTCTTGACAGCAGGCAGGCTATCTGCAAGTGAAAAAATAAAAAGTGGCCTACAATGCTCAAATTGACTAATCTGTGATTTATTTTTCCTGTAAGAGAGCACATGAAACAAATGCATATCAAATAATTGCTTGGTGACAACTCATTCTTACATTCTGCAAAATATTACTGAGTACTTACTGTATTCTAAGAATCACGTAGGGGACTGAAGACACAACAGTCTAGTGATCTAAGAGGAAAGAAACTTAATAATTAAACAAGCTATTATTTTATTTTATAATGTGAAATAAGAAATAAAAGAATTTGGGTGCTTTGTGAATTTCACAATCAGGTACTTACCCTAGACCAGAGGTTGAGACTTCTAGAGAAAGTGATGGCTAAATGAGGACCTCAAGGAGTGGGAGTGAGCCAAGCAAATGAGATGAAACAGTGCCAGGCATAAGGGAGCAGCATGTACAAGGGCAAAGAGCACAAAACAGGTTCAAAATGGCTGGAGCCTACAGAACAAGGAAGAAAGAGGAAAGCTATAAAACTAAAGAAGCAAAAATACTATGTATATGTAGAGTCTTCTAAACAACATCAAAGAGATTAGTCTTATCCCAGGAGCAGTGGAAAGCCACTGGAAAGTTTTAAACAAGGAAATGATCTGACCAGATTTGTGTTTTTAGACTCTCCGATTATGGGATAGAAACTAGAGTCAGAAAGTTTAAGACTGGAGGCTGGGAGACCTGCTAAGAACCATTATTAAAGATTAGGTGAACGACAATGATAGTATAGACTGGTAATGGCAGGAGGGCTAGGGTGAATGGGGCAGTTCCAAAGACTTCTAGGACAGATCGCCAGGACTTGTTGGATTTACTGTGAAGTGAGAGGGAGGAGTTGGGGTGGAATCCTTGGGCAACTAGGTAAATAATGGCCCCATTTACTGAAAGGTGGACTATAGGAAGCAGATTGGTGGTCAAAAGATGCCGAGTTCAGCTTTTTCATTGTTGCCCAAGTAATATCCAAGTAAAGATGTGATGAAAATGGTTATGTGGTTATTTGTTTGTTTATTTATTTTTCAATGATCAACAGTGGGTAAAAATGTTGTGGGTTTTTTTTGTTTTGTTTTGTTTTTGAGAGAGAGTCTTGCTCTGTTGCCTGGGCTAGAGTGCCATGTCATCAGCCTAACTCACAACAACCTCAAACACCTGGGCTCAAGCTATCCTCCTGTCTCAGCCTCCCAAGTAGCTAGGACTACAGGTGTGTGCCACCATGTCCAGCTAATTTTCTTCTTATTTTAGTTGCTTGGCTAATTTCTTTCTATTTTTAGTAGAGACAGGTCTCACTCTTGCTCAGGCTGGTTTCAAACTCCTGACCTCAAGTTATCTTCCCACCTCGGCCTCCTGAGTGCTAGGATTACAGGTATGAGCCGCCATGCCCAGCTGGTTATGTGGTTATTATCTGAAGAGGAAGATTTGGCTAAATGACTACAGATTTGGGCATGATCAAGATCTAGATAATTAAGTCATAAGAATTGATAAAAATCACTCCAGGAGTGTATGCAAAATGAGAAGAAAAGAAGGCTTAGGACTAAGCCTTGAGTTAATGGCCAAGTAGAAGAGGATGAGCCAGCAAAGAGGCAGAAAAGTGGCCAGATAGAGATACCAGGGCATCACAGAAGACAAGTGTGAAAGGGGTTTTAGAAAGGTGGACATGAGTTACCATGTCACCTCTACTGAGAGTATAAGAAGGACTTGGCACAATAGCTGATACCTGTAATCCTAGCACTCTGAGAGGCTGAGGTAGGAGGGTTGCTTGCTCTCAGGAGTTCGAGACCAGCCTGAACAAGAGCAAGCCCCATTTCTACTTAAAAAATAGAAAAATCATCCAGGCGTGGTGGCACATGCCTGTAGTCCCAGCTACTCAGGAGGCTGAGGCAGGAGGATTGCTTGGGCCAGGTGTGGTGGCTCACGCCATAATCCTAGCACTCTGGGAGGCCGAGGCAGGTGGATTGCTCGAGGTCAGGAGTTCGAAACCAGCCTGAGCAAGAGCGAGACCCTGTCTCCACTATAAATAGAAAGACATGAATTGGCCAACTAATATATTTAGAAAAAATTAGCTGGGCATGGTGGCGCATACCTGTAGTCCCAGCTACTTGAGAAGCTGAGGCAACAGGATTACTTGAGCCCAGGAGTTTGAGGTTGCTGTGAGCTACACTGATGCCACAGCACTCACTCTAGCCTGGGCAACAAAGAGAGACTCTGTCTCAAAAAAAAAAAAAAATGGAGGATCACTCGAATCCAGGAGCTTGAGGTTGCAGTGAGCTACACACCATTGCACTATAGCCTAGGTAACAGAGCAAGACTCTATCTCAAAAAAAGCACCAAGGACTTTTTCATCCACACATGGTAGTTAGTGTGTTAAGCATATAGCAACCATTTGCTAAATTTTAAATAATTTTCTGCTTTAACATATCAAATTAATTATTATTTTGTCTTACAGTTTTCTTCCAAAGTGAAATCCACCTGGTATTCAGCATCTTCCTTTTCTTCTTCAGTGGTGAGTTTATTTGGCATCAAGATTGATTTCTGGCCAAGGGCAGTGGCTCACACCTGTAATCTTAGTACTTTGTGAGGCCAAGGCAAGAGGATTGCTTGAGGTTCAAAGTTTGGGACCAGTCTGAGTAAAATGAGACACTGCCTCTACTAAAAAAGAAAAATTAGCTGAGCATGGTAGCACATGCCTATAGTCCCAGCTACTCAGGAGGCTGAGGCAGGAGACTTGCCTGACCCCAGGAGGTTGCAGTGAGCTATGATGATGCCATTGCACTCTAGTCCCACTGACAAAGCAAGAGCCTATCTCCAGAAAAAAAAGGATTGATTTCTGAGAAGGAATCCAATATAGTTTTTGGGTATTCCCATTTACCTTCTTGACACAATTGTGATAAGAGTGTGTGTAAAATGTTCTATCTTGGTTTTCTTATCTAAATTATGTCTACTACATTGCAAGCAATGTCAATATTATAAGATGGTCTTTATAGTTATAATTTCAATGGCTGTATAATATTCCATCAAGTAGATGTGCTTGAATTAATTATTTCTCTGTATAACATTTAGATTGCTTCACTGTTTCAATATTATACAACAGACATTTATTTATAGTTTTTTTTTTTTTTTTTGCTTTCTTTTGGATTATTTCCCTTCTGAAATAGGATTACTATGTCAGATGATACAAACATTTTCATGGCTTTTAGAAGTTTTGTAGACCCTTCCAGGCAGTTCTCTTCTTCTTAACAACCTTTAGAATTGTTTTTACATACCATCTGTCTGTCAGTCATTTGCATTACATAAAACATAATAAATAAGGACTACTGCTCTAAATCCTTGCCATATAGAAGTATGCACCCATACTTCTATAACACAGTGTTCTTTTACCTTGTTTGGCTCACAGACCCCTTTGAAAGTTTAGTGAAAGTGAGCTATTTCTCAGAAGAAATGCACATAGATAGAAACATTTTAAAAGCCATTTAATCTTAAAGGTAATACATGCTCATAGTAATGTAAGAGAAAGTCAGCTGGGCCAACAAATCCCCAAAGCTAATCTTTGTTAACAGAGTTGCTTTTTTAGTATAACTTTCACAGTGCCATGATGTTGCTCATGAAGTTCTACTGTATGAGTAGCTGAGAATTTCCCATTGTCAGAGAGATCACAGTATTGAGAGGCTCTACCACATCTTGATGTACACTGTACACAAGCATATCATGTATCTCTTTCCTAGAGGTAACATTTCTAGAGACCAGAAGATTCAGTTATCAACCTGGATTCTTTCCTCTTTGTAAAAGGGAAAAGGAGAAGCAAAGCAATTAACTAATTCTAAGTTTTGTGGGTTTTCTTCAGCCAACTGTAAAGCTCTTCATCGATGGGAAATTTGTTGAATCCAAAAGCGACAAATGGATCGATATCCACAATCCAGTAAGTGAAGCTGCTTACAAGGCCGGAATTCTAGGACCATGGTGGAAAAGTACAGGCATGGGTGTCTATCGTAAAATACATAGTGCTGCTTCTGGGACTAGATGTAAAATGGAGACTATGAGGCAGGGGCAAAGTATGGTGTGCTTCTTTTTCCCATCAGGCCACCAATGAGGTAATCGGTCGTGTCCCTCAGGCCACCAAGGCTGAAATGGATGCAGCCGTCGCTTCCTGCAAACGTGCTTTTCCTGCATGGGCAGACACTTCAGTATTAAGCCGTCAGCAGGTCATGCTCCGCTATCAACAACTTATTAAAGAAAACTTGGTAAGAAATTTGAATGGTATAATTTGCAAACTGTTACTTTTCACTCCCTCAGAGACCATTTCAGCTGCTCTCCCTTCTGCTGCTCCTCCAGTTTTGTTCTTCCTTGGCTACCTGATAACAGGAGGGACATCCTTGTACTAATTTCTATTTATGTGTTTTCTCTCTAGAAAGAAATCGCCAAGTTAATCACGTTGGAACAAGGGAAGACCCTAGCTGATGCTGAAGGAGATGTATTTCGCGGCCTTCGTAAGCTGAGAGTCCCTCCTGGGACTTTTGGGAAGGAAGATGGGAGGCAAATATTCCAGTATGGGGAGGTTGCTTCATTCTTTATGTAGATTTTGCCATCTCACGATATCTTTTTAATACTTATGGAAAATGGTAATACTTCTCAGGTATCTATAAGACCAATTTACTTTGTTCTTTATATTATTCAGGTGATCTTCCAGTAGGTATATGCTTTATATTATTCAGGTGATCTTGCAGTAGGTATATGCATATTGCTGTCTTTTTCTCATTCAGAGAATCTCATTTTGTACAACCCCTTCACTTGGAAGGTCAAGTCAGTGTCCCCCTGCCCCCCATTGGCCTGAACCACTCCCTATCCTCAAGGATGAACAGAGCATGACAGTGCTAAGTAGTACACAGTGTGGAAAACTCGTGGCCTAACTTCTTCTCTGTTCCAGAGGTGGTTGAGCATGCCTGTAGTGTGACATCTCTCATGCTGGGAGAGACCATGCCATCCATCACCAAAGACATGGACCTTTATTCCTACCGTCTGCCTCTGGGAGTGTGTGCAGGCATTGCTCCATTCAATTTTCCTGCCATGATCCCCCTTTGGATGTTTCCCATGGCCATGGTGTGTGGAAATACCTTCATAATGAAACCATCAGAGCGAGTCCCTGGAGCAACTATGCTTCTTGCTAAGTTGCTCCAGGATTCTGGTGCCCCTGATGGAACACTGAACATCATTCATGGACAACATGAAGGTAACTCCCTTCTGCATGTGGCTACTAAATGGCTACCCAAAAGAATCAAGGGGTTGAGTAGTAATTGGACATTTTAGGATATGGAACCTATGGAGAAGGGATTTACTAATTGTAACCTCCATGTTTGAAGGTAATGATTGTTGATTGTTTTGCCATCTCTGTGTACTAAGATAACTAACTGGGGAGTAGCTGTGCTTTTTGCCCCACAGTTTATTTTGAGACACTAGAAACAGATAAATTTAAAGAGAGGCTGGGCGTGGTGACTTATGCCTATAATCTCAGTACTTTGGGAGGCCAAGGCAGGAGGATTGCTCAAGGCCAGGAGTTTGGGACCAGCCTAAGCAACATAACAAGATGCCATCTCTACAAAAAATACAAAAGTTAGGTGGGTGTGGTAGTGCACCCTGTAGTCCCAGCTACTTGTGAGGCTGAGCCAGGAGGATTGCTTCATCCCATTTTGAGGTTGCAGTGAGCTATGATAATGCCATTGCACTCTAGCCCAGGCAACAGAACAAGACCCTGTCTCAAAAAAAAGAAAACAAAAAGGTTAAATAGAAAGTTTTTGCTTCAGTGTTAAGGGAATTCATGAGAAGATTTAACTCAGGATTTATAAACCTCAAAAATGCTAAAGGCCTTCTAACTCATATAATAATAGCTAATACTTAATTAGTGCTTCTGTGTTTCAGGCACTGTTCTTAGTGCTTTTCATATATTATTTAATCCTTACAATCATCCTTTGAGGTAGGTATATTATTTTTCCATTTTATAGAAGAGAAAATTGAGAAATGGTAAAATTAAGTAATTTGCCCAAGGTCACACTGCTAGAAACTCAAAGTCAGGATGTGTATACCCAAGAAGCCTCTGATTTTTGCTTTTCATTACTATGCTATATTACCTCTCACAAGAGGATACAATAATATCTGCGAGTCCCAGTACATAGTTAAGGAAATACCATATTCTTAAAGGACAAAATGGAAGGGTTCAATATTAAAAGGCTGTTATTTGGGAGGGAAATAGAAGTTGTAGCCTTAAGAGTTAGATTAGACATGGAAATTCTGGAATAGCAAATAAGAAAAACAACAAAATAGAAGAGGCTAAATAGAATTTGTAATTTAAAAAATTTAAAAGAAACAAGAAGAGGCCAGGCGTGGTGGCTCACGCCTGTAATCCTAGCACTCTGGGAGGCCGAGGCGGGAGGATTGCTCAAGGTCAGGAGTTCAAAACCAGCCTGAGCAAGAGCGAGACCCCGTCTCTACTATAAATAGAAATTAATTGGCCAACTAATATATATAGAAAAACTTAGCCGGGCATGGTGGCGCATGCCTGTAGTCCCAGCTACCCGGGAGGCTGAGGCAGAAGGATCGCTGGAGCCCAGGAGTTTGAGGTTGCTGTGAGCTAGGCTGACGCCACGGCACTCACTCTAGCCTAGGCAACAAAGCGAAACTCTGTCTCAAAAAAAAAAAAAACCAAGAAGAGAACTTCACAATGAGAATCAAATATAGACAACAAATGAAATCAAATGAATCAAATATAGAAAACAGAACTTCAAATCCATAGCAGTAGGGAAAGGAGAAATGTGCCATGTTGAGAAGCCATTTATGCCTTTGTGGTAATCATTTATTTTCTTCTTAAAGCTGTAAATTTTATTTGTGATCATCCAAACATCAAAGCAATCAGCTTTGTGGGCTCCAACCAAGCAGGAGAGTACATCTTTGAGAGAGGATCGAGAAACGGCAAGAGGGTTCAAGCCAACATGGTGATTATTATTCCTTATTTCTCCAATCTTTGTTATGTATTTAAATTACCTAGAAACAGCCCTTCAGAGGAGCCACTCATTCCACTCTAATGTCAGTGATTTTTAATTACCATTTCATCCTGAACATTTTCTCTTTAACAATGAACCTTTTGAGGAATTTCATTCAAAGTCATATTAATTACCTTTTATCATATGCAACTAATTTTGGTGACAGAGGGTACATTCCTCCCTAAGAATGTTATCAAATTCTTTGGGCTTTAGCAGTTAACAGCCAGATTCTGGTTCTGGCCATTTCCTCCCTTATACTGTACTTCTAGCCCTTTATCCTTCCTTCTTTTAAGGCATATCCTTACTACCAATATCAAAGATATGATCTTCCCTAAGGGTCCAGGCTACTTAAGGCACTGGAAAGAGCCACATATCCCCATTTGATAACATTTGACATGTGAGTGTGGTTTACTTGGTGGCAAGTTTTGCTGTCCTCTTACTAGTTCCTTGCCAAATACATAGAAACTCTTTGAGAGTAAATATAAAGTCCTATTGCAGCTTTCTCATTTTTTTTTTTTCCTTTAGTTAATGTTGTAGAAAAAACAACCATCTCTGTACAGGCTTGCAAATAGTTCATGGATATGCTCACTTATTTTTCATGGCTGAATGTTTTGGCCAACTTGACTTAAGCCCCTTCCAGTTCACTACATATTTATTGAGTATATTCTGTGTTCAATATTATGTGTATCACACAGAAGTAGAAACCTAAAAAGAAAAAAATAAAAAAAATAAAAATAAAAAAAAAATATTATGTGTGATGGGATAAAATTAAGTACCAGACATGGTATCTAACCATACACTCAACTGTATCATATGGAAATAACCATACATCATCCTACATAGAAAAGAAGTTTATGAAGCTTTGTATCTGGCAGTAAACCAGTTTGGGAGACTTCTTTCTTAAAATTATGTATTAGGTGGTCTACCTCCTATTTTACCTTTCAGCTGATTTCTAGCATTCTTACTGGTAGCTCTTTGCTTACATTGCTCTTCATAGAACTTGAAACCCCAGCAGATAACACATTCTTTCCTGTTTAACTTAGGAAAAGGGGGGGTTCTGGATACAATATTTAATCTGTCAGTTTGGATGTGATTAGGACTTTAAAAATTTTTTTTGTTCTTGGTAGTGGTTTTGATCTAAATCAACACATATCAGGTTATCAGCTAGAAAGTAAAGAAAAAGCAACCTGAAGACTTACTTGCTTAGTGTTGCCAAGACTTCAACAGTATTAAACACAATAAATCTCTGTCCTCAAAGCAACAGAGGATGAATTCTTTAGTCCTTTCCTTAAATCCTCATTTGAAAGCTCAGATTCCTTGCTAACTTTCTTAGCTTAATTGTATTGGCAAGGAAGACTAATGTACTTTTTGTATTTCTTTAGGGAGCCAAGAACCATGGAGTAGTCATGCCAGATGCCAATAAGGAAAATGCCCTGAACCAGCTGGTTGGGGCAGCATTTGGAGCTGCTGGTCAGCGCTGCATGGCTCTTTCCACAGCAATCTTTGTGGGGGAAGCTAAAAAGTGGCTGCCAGAACTAGTGGATCGTGCCAAAAACCTGAGAGTCAATGCAGGTAATAAATCACCTGTCTAGCTCCTTTAGATTTTACATCTATGGCACTAAACTCTTGATTTTAGCATTGGCCTTGCCTAGTAGAAGCAATCATGTCTATTCTTACCATTGCTTCCCTTTATACTGTCCTTGTCATTTGGGTTTATCTGTGTTAGCAGTCATGGTGTGTTAATGAAGATCTTAAATACTTCTATGTTTTTTTTACAGGAGACCAGCCTGGAGCTGATCTTGGCCCTCTGATCACTCCCCAGGCCAAAGAACGAGTCTGTCATCTAATTGATAGTGGAACAAAGGAGGGAGCTTCCATCCTTCTTGATGGGCGAAAAATTAAAGTCAAAGGCTATGAAAATGGCAACTTTGTTGGACCAACTATCATCTCAAATGTGAAGGTGAACAACTCCTTGATTTTTTTCACAAATATGAGAGCTGAAGGAACCTTAGAGCTGTAGAGTCTTATCCCTCTAATTTATAAATTAAGGCATTTAATGACTAAGACATTTCTTGCCAGAATTGCTTAGTTATTTTGTCTGGAGTCTGAATGAGTCTTCCCTCCTAACTCCTAACCAGAGCTCTTCCCACTATACCTGAGGTCAACAAACTTTCCATAAATGGCTAGGTATTTTCAACTTTGCAGGGATATATAGTCTCTGTTGCAACTACTCATCTCTGATATTATAGTGTGAAATCAGCCATAAACATTGTGTGGCTATGTTCCAATAAAACTTTATTTATGGACACTGAAATTTGAATTCTGGATAATTTTACATGTCATGAAATATTCTTTTGATATTTTTTTCCAATCATTTAAAAAATGCAGAAACCATTTTTAGCTTGTGGGCTATACAAAAACAGGCAGGATACCACGTATGGCCCACAGGTTGTAGTTTGCCAACCCCTATCTTATATTATATTGGTTACTTATTTAATGTTAATTTTCTCTTCCTTCTTGCTGCCTAGCTTATAGCTACTATAGTGTCTCAGTCAATATATCAACCACTAAATATTTATTGAATACCTACTCTGTGCCCAAAATTTAGCTACATCTTCACCAGAAAGTGACAAAAGAAAAAGAACTGATCTGTCAACTTTTATTTATCAAAACTCTGAAAGTCTCTCACCTAACATTCATGACTAAATTATGGTTAGGAGGCTTTTTTCCCCCCTGACATTCATATATCCCCACTATAATCCTGAATAAATCCAGAGTTGAATGCAAGTATAGTAGAAATCATGAAGTCTCTTGCTATAGAAGCATAGAGGAAAAACCCACTTATCAGCAACAAATGCGGACTGGTTGCAGTGGTGAAGGATGTTTTGAACCACTGCAACTAGTCCACACACACATTGTGACCTGATATCAAAATATAAATGTATAGACTTATTTGGGAGGTAAAGAAGTGAATGAAAATAGATTGTTACAGAAAACAGCATGGGATTTCTATAAACAGAAAAATTCTCGTACATTTAATATAGATTTGAGTAATAAGAAATGAATTTTCATGTAATTGGTAACATAACTGTATGAAACAAGTTGTTCAGGTATTAACAAAGAAGCTAGTAATGGGTCATGAACTAAAGAAACAGTGCTTAAAGATAAGGAGTGTAGTTATAGTTAATAGGACTTTCAAATTGTTTATATGATTGGTAGGTTGGAGGATGGAACACAGTAAGACAAGACTTTTTTATAGGTGGTTTAAAATGAAAATTGTTAAAAGGAAAGCTGTCCATGTAAATTATGTGTATTAAGTGAAAGTACCAAATAAGCATAAAACACTCAGAATCTAAAAAGTCGACTTCTTTTCTGGATGCATCCCTCCTGGCAGCCAAATATGACCTGTTACAAAGAGGAGATTTTTGGTCCAGTTCTTGTGGTTCTAGAGACAGAAACATTGGATGAAGCCATCAAAATTGTAAATGATAACCCATATGGAAATGGAACTGCCATCTTCACCACTAGTGGAGCCACTGCTCGGAAATATTCTCACCTGGTGGATGTTGGACAGGTTTGTGAAGAGAATTTTTAGGCTATTTTCATAGCCATTTACTATTTTCGAAGAGGAAACAGTAAACAGTGATCAGTCACTGCAACTTGTTTAAAGATTGCCCCTCCAATCTCCGGCAGTGCTCTATATCTTCCTTACGAATAAAAATTCATGAGTAGAGGGTGGGGTGGAAGGTGGGTATTTAAAGCTGGTCTGTGACGTCTTTGTGCTTGTAAATGGAAAGTTCCTTTTTGAGTCTTTCACTTAGTATTTGATATGGATTTGTTTCTGCTTTAGGTGGGAGTGAATGTCCCCATTCCAGTGCCTTTGCCAATGTTCTCATTCACTGGCTCTCGATCTTCCTTCAGGGGAGACACCAATTTCTATGGCAAACAGGTAACTTTTTGAGTTAAAATTTGTTTTTCCCTTTAAGAAACTTGAACATATTCGGGAGCAAGAATTCTCCAAGGAAGGGCCGTCCAGCAGCTTCTGTGGGGTCATATGTTTATCAGTGCTCCTCACAAGATCCCCTAAAAAAGATTTAAAGGTCAACAAAATTTTGCCAAAGCTGCTTCCTCCTGAATAACTCAAGGAAACAAAGTTTTGCAGAAAGGGCATGGGGAAGTCCAAGCCTTTGTATATGCCATTTCCTCTGCCTATGATCCTCTTCCTCATCTCTCCCCTTTCATCTGTCTAACTCCTCATCATCTCTCATGTTGGAGTTTAAAGAAAGGACTCCTAGAAAATCAGCCCTGACCAAGACCTATTCCCTCAGTGGTATGCCCCATGTGCTCCCACTGCACATATTTCTCCTATAATAGTTAATTCGTTTACAAAAAATCTTATTGAGCACCTTTTTTTGTACCAAATACTATGCTAGGCACTACAAATACAACAGTGAACAAGAAAAATAAACCAGATCTACAACTGAATTGCCTGGGTTCAAATCCCAGCTCAGCCAGTTATTAGCTGTGTGACTTTGGGGGACACCCTCTTTATGCCTCAAACTTAAAGTTATGAAGATTGAATTATTGCCACTTCCATCAGCAGGACCATATGTCCTAAAGCAGGAAGAGGCATGGCATGTTCAAGCAGCAGAAATGGGCTGGAGCACATTGAGTGAATGAGGAAGACAATGGGAAGAGATGAGGTTAGACAAGTAGGCAGGGGCCAAGTCACATAGGGCTCTTGAAGCCAGCTTAAGAAGCCCTCATCACACTGTAATTATTACTTATCTACAATACCTTGCACAGAGCAGGTTGACTGAACATTTGTTGAACAAACAGGCTAGTGGAAATTCTTTGTAGGCCTAAAGGAATATGGCCATTTTGGAACTATCATTGATAAAGTACCTATTTTCTATACAAGTCTCCCCTTTTATAGGCTAATAAAAAATTAACAATGGTATTGCATAGTATAGATGACAGTATGGCCAAAGTGTTAAGAAGTCAACACTTTGAGCCAGGCATGGTGGCTCATTCTTATAATCTTAGCATTCTGGGAGGCCAAGGCAGGAGGATTGCTTGAGGCCAGGAGTTTGAGGTTGCTGTGAGCTATGATGTCACCACTGCATTCCAGCCTGGGTGTCAGAGCAAGATCCTGTCTCAAGAAAAAAAATGTCAACACTTTGGTTATCTGGAGGCTTATTAAGTCACAGCTTTTGCAAAAATGCCTAGTTTGATACTGGTAACAAGCATTTCTTTTAAGGGAAACAGAGTAAAACTATGTTTAATTCAAACCCCACTCCCACCCATTAACCACGCCCAGCTAATTTTTTCTATATATTTTTTAGTTGGCCAATTAATTTCTTCTATTTTTAGTAGAGATGGGGTCTTGCTCTTGCTCAGGCTGGTTTTGAACTCCTGACCTTGGGCGACCCACTTGCCTCGGCCTCCCTCTAAAATTGTTTTAATACATTAAAATGGTCCAAATTTTGTCAAATAATTCTAGAAGAGTATTTTAATCACAGTAGTGGTTTTTCTAAAAACATTGTCCTAGCCAGGTGAGGTGGCATATGCCTATAATCTTAGGACTTTGGGAAGACCTCTTGAGCCCAGGACTTCCAAGGCCAGACTAGGCAACCTAGTGAGACCCCTTCTCTACAAGGAAAAAAAAAATTAGTTGGGTGTACGAGTGCAGTGGCTCACACCTGTAGTCCCGGCTACTTTGGAGGCTGAGGAAGGAGGAACACTTGAGATCAGGAGTTTGAGGCTGCAGTGAGCTATGGTTGTGCTACTACATTCTAGCTTGGGTGGCATAGCAAAACCCTACCTCAAAAATTAAAAAAATAAGTAAACTGAAAAATCATCATTCTAGTTTGCTAATAATTTTATGTGTCAGATCTACACAATGGGTTCTCTTTTGTTCAAGCCTATTCTTATAAAATAATAAACTGTGTGTGTATGTATGTATGTATCACCCACACACTTAAAGCCTTAAATGTGCTGAATTTTTTGGCTCACATGTTATAGGTAATTTAGAAGTGAATTTGGCTGGGTGCAGTGGCTCAGGCTGGAGGTTCACTGGAGCCCAGGAGTTCAAAGGCTGCAGTGAGCAATGAGTACCACTGCACTCCAGCCTGGACAACAGAGCAAAAGCTTGCCTTAAAAAAAAAGTGCATTTGTGTAATATCAGACATTTTACTTTGGATTTGTAAGATATTTTGGGTTTGCCACTTCAGGTATAGAGCTCATTATCATCAATGCTTATCAGAAACTGCCTATCATATATTTCACTCCTTTATTCCTTTTTCTTCTTCATGGGAAGGAGATGAAAACTAACAACTGTTGAAAAGCAGTCACTTTGCTAGGATGTTTTTGCATGTCATTTCATTTTTCTCCTCAAAACATTGCTGTGAGGTGGGCATTATGTCACACAGATAAGGCTCAAGGTTAAATTGCAGTCAATAAGGAGGAGAAGGCAGGATTTGAGCCAAATCTGTTGACTTCAGGGCACATGATATTCAACTCTTGCAGAATGACGTGCAAGTTTAACAGATTATATTGTTCAAGTTTTCCATTGAGGTGCTCTTGGCTTAAAGTATTAGTTTCGGCATAATAACAATGGCTAAGATTTGACCGTTTACTATGTGCCAGGTACTATGCTAAATGTCTCATTTAGATAAATTATCTCATGAACAACATATTAGATTTTGGTTGCATTCCTCAAATAGGAATGTGAGTAGCACTTCATAGCACCTCCTTCAAAAGCCAACAAAAAGAATCATGAAATCCCCAGAAATATATGCTAACTCCTTTTTTCCCTTTGTTTTCCCTAGGGCATCCATTTCTACACTCAGTTAAAGACCATCACTTCTCAGTGGAAAGAAGATGATGCTACTCTTTCCTCACCTGCTGTAGCCATGCCTACCATGGGCCGTTAGAAACAAGTTTGTTTAAGACTCAGTCCGTCCTGAATAATCTGCCTTTATTTTTGACCAGCTTGATTTGCCAACTTTGCTCAGATTGGATCCCTGGAATTGGAATACATTGTAACCAAAATCTTTCTCAGAACTATCAGTCCCTACGAAGTTGCTATAGGCAGACTATTAGTGTAACATTGAAACCAGATTTTTCACTTGCTCTTCATACTTAACATTTTTGAGGTAATTGTGACTGTGAAATGCTTATCTGGGAATAAGAGCTTAAACGTGTTTTCTAAAAATTCTTCCCTTTTCTGATGACTTAAAGGAGGGGAAGGTGACTATATGTAAAGAAGGTCTTCCAATAATTGGAAGATGAACTCTTTGATGAGAAAGCAGGATAGAAATAATTCACCCTCCTCTGGTTGATCCTCAGACACAGCCCTACATAAATGCCAGCGGGGGAGTCCCTCTGCAAATTTTTCCTGAGCCTGTCTTTTACCCTACACTACATAAGATATTATACATTTCTATTTATCCCAAAACTGTGACAACCACTTCTTTTCTGCTCAGTACCACTTTGTTGTCCTAGTAATTCATGACCACCATTTAATTCTATCATTGTTACTGTGCCTGCTTCTGAAGATCACCTCAGTGATACCTCAGTAAACAATGAATAAATCAACTTTTTGTTATGTGTGCCAAGTGTTAAGTTTTGGGGTTTGCTTCAGCAATCTTTAATTAATGCTCCAGCCATTAATTCAGATGCAAATTATTTTCTTAGAAAATTATTTCAAGTTTTTTTAAGCTCGGAAATCAAGGAGTGTTCCAAACATGAAAGTGGGTGAGAACTCTTGCCTTAAGCAAGTCTAACCTGATAGTACTTGCTGAATTTTATATGTTCTTTGCTCTTTTCTGCATTTCTTATTAGTGATATACTTTTCAATGAAAGAGCTCTTCATGTAATTCAATTGATTGGGGCCTAAGAATTTCAAAGCTTTTCATGACATAAAGTGGTCAAAAAAGAAATGCCTTTTGGATACATGATGAACTATTGAGAAAATAAAAAAAAAAAAAAAAAAAAGAAATGCCTTGACAGAATCTTCTTCTACTATTAGTTCAATTGCCTTTATATGCTTTTTATTTGTTTGTTTCCTTCCCCCCCCCAGTAGATTTAGGGGGGGTACAGAGTATTTTTTGTTATATCACTTAACTGTATAATGCTAAAGTCAGGGCTTTCAGTATACCCACCACCAGAACAGTCTACATTGTACCCAATAAATAGATTTTTTTTTTTTGAGACAGAGTCTCACTCTATTGCCTGGGCTAGAGTGCTGTGGCATCAGCCTAGCTCACAGCAACCTCAAACTCCTGAGCTAAACAATCCTTCTGCCTCAGCCTCCCAAGTAGCTGGGACTACAGGCATGCGCCACCATGCCCTGCTAAGTTTTTCGATATATTTTTAGTTGTCCAGCTAATTTCTTTCTATTTTTAGTAGAGACAGGCTCTTGCTCTTGCTTAGGCTAGTCTCAAACTCCTGAGCTCAAACGATCCGCCAGCCTTGGCCTCCCAGAGTGCTAGGATTACAAGATAAGTAGATTTTTATCTATCACCCCCCTCATGGTTTTTGTTTCTTTGATATATCTAAACTTTAAGTCAGAACTGAAATTGATGTGCTCAATTGAATGGATTCTCTCTTTTTGCTATACCAAAGGATGGTGAAAAACCTTGAAAATGTTGTGCGCTCTGTGGACTTTAGGCTTGTTACTACCAGTTGGCTGTAGAATGTCAGAATCTTCAATCATTTAAGGTAACTGGGACTTTAATAAAATATACTTATGATCCTACTGGGTCTTTTTTTTTTTTTTTAATTCTACTTTCCTAAAGGTGAGGCAATAGAAATTTATAATTTGAATACAGTGCTCCTTGTTATCACAGCTGACAACTAGTGGTGATATTTATTTAATACAATTTAATTTAATACAATAACAGCTATAGGCTGGGTTGTATAAAAGATCATTGTTATCTAATTTCTAAGAGGGATTAAATATAATCACAGAGCCTCTTAATATTTCTTTACATTTAAAGGAAATCACACTTAAAAAAAATACCGACTGGCTGAGTGGTGGCTCATGCCTATAATCCTAACATTTTGGAAGGCAAAGGCAGGAGCATCGCTTCAGGCCAGGAGTCTGAGGTTGCAGTGACCTATGCTTGCATCACTGCACTGGAGCCCAGGCAACAGAGTGAGACCCTATCTCAAAACAAAACAAACCCTAACTAATCAGAATTATGTTGCTCTAGTTAGAATCAATTCACTTAGCCAGCTACTTGCTCAGATTTTCTTATTTCTTAGATGGAAAAAAATCAGTTATATTCATGCTATGGCAGCTAAAAAATTCACTATTTTATTTTCTTTTTGCTCTGATGTGGCCTCATTATAAATTTCTCAGATTCTACATTTTGCTAATTGATTATAAATAATAAATTGTAAGTAAAAAACTCTAAAAAGGAAAAGCATGGCTTTTTTTTTTTAATGATGCCATACTTCCTTATAATGCCTTTGTCCCCTAGATTGTAGTGATTCTCAGCTTCCCACCTATGTCCGCAGCCAAGACTTACAAGGTCATTATATTTACTCTTACATAAAAGATAGTACACATTTTGGCTAGGGTGCTTATTTCAAAAGGCAATCTATAGGTTTTCCATTAAGTATAATATGCCTTCAGTATGGATATTTTTATAAAAATTTCCACAATCTCATATTAGTGCTTTCTATTACTCATTCCATGATCCCTGAGGGCTCTTAGCTAGCAGAGAAAAGAACTGTGATTTGGGTAGAAAGCTGCATGGGGAAGGGTAACAGTTATGTACAGTGTTTGGTTACATACTTACTATGTCAGACTACTGTGATTCTTTTGGAATACCGGGTAGCACCATTTCACCAGAAAAGCCTGATATTGGAACCTGCTGGGTGATGAAGGTTTCATCTTGAAGCTTACTTTCCTCCCTGCAATAATGATAAAATAGGGCTGTCAACAACTATACACACATGAAACTTGGTTCAGAATAACAGACTTGTCTTATTACTCTCACTCAACTCTAGCACATCTAAGATGCACTCAAGAACCACTGTGACGAGGCTCATGTTTATTACTTTAGCAAGAAAGATCTTACCCAAATTCCTTTGTTTCTCCACTGCCAGTAACAACATAGTCTGGAACTGAAGGCCTACAACTCTGGCTGTATTTCCTGTGGTAGGTAAAAGTCAACAAAATGAGGTAGTGTCTCCTCATGTCTTCATATATCAACTACACTTTTATTTACAGACAGGGTCTTGCTCTGTCACCTACACTCGAGTACAGTGGTGTGGTCATAGCTCACTGCAGCCTTGAACTCCTGGACTCAAGCCATTCTCCTGCCTCAGCCTTCCAAGTAGCTGGGATTACAGGTGCACGCCATCACACCCAGCTAATTTTTAAAATGTTTTTGTAGAGACAGGCTATATTGTCCAGGCTGGTCTTGAACTCCGGGCCTCAAACGGTTCTCCTGCAACAGCCTCCCAAAGTGCTGGCAATACAGGTATGAGCCACCACACCAGGCTTCAACTACACTTTTAAAGTGTTACGTGAAATGCTTCCCTTGGATGGGCTTTTTATTTTCAAAATGAGCTTTTATAAACATAGATGTGATAAAATGTTAGGCAAGTTAATATATTAAAGTTGAGACGTGTTGAACTCAAGAAACAGAAATATATGTATGGAGATGATCATGATGATGACACACAACAGCTATTAATGGTGAAAGGCAAGGTTGAACCAGGGTACTTGCCTTGGTAAGCCTTTTATCATCTAGTTTCTCCCCAGTCTGAACTTTCTCATTTAATCTCATCTTCATATCAACATTTCACCATTCTATTCCTTATTTTTCCTTTATCCAATTCTGGCATGAAATTCCAACAGGCTTAGACATGATTCTATTGTGGTTCAAGTTCATTGCTCTGGTGCGAACTATCTCACTCAAAATTCCTTTGTTTCTCCAGTATTGAAAACAACATAGTATGGAACTAGAGGCCTAGAACTCTGGCTATGTGTCCTGGGGTATGGAAATGTCAACTCACAATGAAACATTCAGTACCTGTAGTCTGGAGTCTACCTCCACCTCTTTTATAAAATCCTCCACTTTTCATTTAGCCTGTAATTCTTTAATCTCTTCCCTTTGGTTGTATTCTGCTTTGTTCTACTCTTCCCTAATTGTGGATATTCCTCAAGGTTCTAGCCTCAACTCTACTTTTCTACCTTCATCTACTCTCCTAGACTCAACTACCAGTTTTCACTAAATATGTTCAAATCTTCCTCCCTAAATGCTCATCTGTACTCCAGTCAATATTTGCAAATGCCTTACAGGTATTTTTCACTTCAATATGCAGCCATCATCTCCAGTTCAATAATGAAAATACCACTTTCTATTTCTTCTGCCTAACATGTTTTTCTTTGGTTTTTTTTACCTTTTTCAGTTCATGCTTTTACTTCCTCAGAAACTTTCCTGATATCCTTGATTAGATCAAATTCCCCTAATCAAGGCTTTCATACAACTATATAATTCCTCTAAGCCTATGTCATAGTTGTACTTTTATGTTTATTTTTATGATCTGAATAACATTTTTTCTCCCCATGTAAACCATAAACTCCCTGTAATTAGGCATGATGTCTGTATTTTTTTACTTTTTATCTTTTTTAGAGATAAGGTCTCTGTCATCCAGGCTGGAGTGCAGTGGCCCAATCATAGCTCAAATTCCTACAACCTCAAATTCCTGGGCTCAAGCGATCCTGCCACCTTGGCTTCCTAAAATGCTGAGATTGCGGCATAAGCCACCACGCCTGACCATTCTTTCATTTCTTAAGCTAGAAACTTAAACATTTACTTTTCCTTATTCCTCTTTTCCTTATTCCTTTTGTCCTTTATCACCAAGTCTTGTTTATCTTTTCCCTCCCCTTTTTTTTCCGGACTGCTCCTATCTTGCTGAAACCATTCACCAATGCATGCCCAGTAGTGCAGTAGCCTCTACTGTTCCCCAACTCTATTTTTGTCCATCATGCATGTCACTCTGTTAAGTTAATGTCAACTTTGAGAACACTGCCCTTAACCTGTGCACCCTCCTTCCAGTGAAAGACCATGAGAATACAGCTTACGAATACAGTTGTGTTTGTATTCCTTCAAGGCAGAGAAGAAATTTAGGGCATAAAGTACTCCAGAATCTACAATAGCATAACTCCAGGCTTTTCTGTGTGGTTTTTAAGGCTCATCATAATTTCATCTATAGATTAAACCTTATTTCTAATTACTCTCTCATATCACCAAATTTCCTCAAGCCAGGCAGTTTTTCCTCAATGTTCTGTAAACACCCCACATCCACTTCTACCCCTGGGCTTTTGCTTAAGCTGTCTACTAAGCCACTTGCCTAATGTGCTTTCTCTTCTCTCTACTATTCCATTATCCCACAAGGCACCCCACAGTGTCATACTCTTTCAGGAATGTCTTCCCTGACTACTCTAGCCATTGACAATTGTCTAAAATCCTATTATACTTTACTGTACCACCTATTTTTTTTCCTTGTTATGTTTGGTTTTGTTTGAGCAACTAGATTGTAAGCTCTCTGAGTTCAAGGGCAGTATCTCTTCATTCTTTTGAATCTCTGATAGTAGCTAATATAGTGCCAAACACGTATCAAGCAATTATTAAATTTTAGCCTAATTATTGTTCAATACCAGGGTTTAGTGTCATAAATAAAACAAAATGGATAAAGTGAGTAAAATTAATCATTAAAAGGGATTATTTGGGGTTGGGCACAGTGGCTCACACCTTTAATCCTACTACTTTGGAAAGTTGAGGCAGGAAGATTGCTTGAGTCCAGGTGTTCAAGACCAGCCTGAGTAAGAGAGACACCATCTCTACGAAAAATAGAAAAATTAGCCAGCTGTGGTGGGACATGCCTATCGTCTCAGCTACTCCGGAGGCTGATGCTAGAGGATCATTTGAGCCCAGGATTTTGGGCTGCAGTGAGCTATGAAGATGCTACTGCACTCTAGCCCAGAGGGGAGAGAGAGAGAGACACACCCTGTCTCAAGAAAACAAAAAAATGAATTTAGAATATCTATGGATTTCTGTTTTCCTTTCTAGGTCTCTTTCTTGTATTAGAGAGTCCCTAGATTAATAAAACATCATTTACTGAGGCTGGGCACAGTGGCTCATGCCTGTAATCGTAGCACTCTGGGAGGCTGAGGTGGGTGGATCATTCAAGGTCAGGAGTTCGAGACCAACCTGAGCAAGAGCGAGACCCCGTCCGTCTCTACTAAAAATACAAAGGAATTAATTGGCCAACTAAAATATATATAGAAAAAATTAGCCAGGCATGGTGGCACATGCCTGCAGTCCTAGCTACTCTGGAGGCTAAGGCAGGAGGATTACTTGAGCCCAGGAGTTAGAGTTGCTGTGAGCTAGGTTGACGCCATGGCACTCTAGCCCAGGCAACAGAGTGAGATTCTGTCTCAAAATAAAAACATCATTTACTTATCTTTGCAGACCAATAATATCTTAGCAGTTATGCTTCTTTTCAGTTGCCACTTATTCAGCTAACCAGTGTGTAACTTCTTAATAAGCATTACCTTAAACATCTAAGATTAATCTTTTCTCTCTCTCCTTTAATTCCAATTCATCTTTCATTCTCATGCTCATCCATTTATCTCCCATTCTTTATCTCTGGGAGTTGCAGTAGCTAAGCAGTAGGGCCTTTTTATTTTTTCTGGTCTTTTCCCATTCCTTTAATTCTAAGTAAGAATAATTTCATTGTTCTAATGTAATTTCTACATTTGATAATAACTTGATATTTCACTGCAGAAATAGTTACCTAGGAACAAAACCATTCATTTTTGCAAAGAGCAATCTCAAGACTTTCTCCTTCTGCTCCCAGGTCAAATCTCCAATATCCACATTTCCTTGAATATCTGTCCTGAAGAATTTCAATGAAAAAGCATGAAAAGGAAAAATATGGTCAAAGTAAGCTTCTAATCTTTTAAAAAAAATGTAAAATATGTAAACATAATACAAATTCCATACCATAACTGAATATTATATAACAATTACAAAGGAAATTGTGTCCATTACAAAATCATAAAGTCGAAAAGGATATCAATATACTAGCCAATCCAAAATGTTATGTAGTCATTAAGGTGAAAATGACAAAAACTACAACATAAAAAAATTTGTGGTCAAACATTAAGCAAATAAACAAAATGGAAAGGTGTAAAGTTAACATTATATGTACAGATACAGCACAAAGACTAAGGGAACAAGGAAAAAGAATTGTTTGGTGAGGTTGTTGATAGGTGTTTTTCTTTTAACTTTTCTTTTTTTGTTACAATGAAACTGTATTTTCCCAAAATGTTTGTTTTATTTTGTTTTGTTTTTATTTTTGACCCTGAGAAATTGATTTGATATATTCCTAAAATGTTACAGATCTTTTACAGCAAACAGATTGGCAAACATCGAGGAAAACTGTCACTCTGGGCTTCTTTTTGATAACATTTCTTTTTTATATTAAATAGTACATTTCATATGTACTATGAAAACAGAGGAACAGAAAGTAAATTTAGAAAACAACATAAGCAGCCTGCAGGGAGGCCCACAGGTGGGGCCCAAAGTAGGGCTGGCCATAAACTATTTGAGCACAACCTTGGACCTGACAGAGAAAGAGAAAAAAAAAAGAGAAAAATAACATGTAACTTATCTAGTCTATTTTCTTACCTTCAAATAAGGCTGAAGGTAAGCTTTTCAGGCAGATCTTTATATATACTATAACTTCCCAGAGGATTCATGGTCTACTTGCCATTTACTAAAGCTAACATGGAGTGTTGATGTTGTATATTGTAAAACATATTTTGGACATAGGTCAATTGGGTTAGTTTTGTTTAAAGTTCAGGTTTTGTGTTATGATTACCACATACTTCAATTGTCCTTTCCCAATCTACCACTTAAATAAATGATGTGATATTTAAACCATCATTTCTGCCTTGCTGATAAAGGCAATAGGACACTCAGATTAAGGTGATAAGTTGGCCAGTAGCAAAAATGTCACACAGAAGGCAGAGCAGGAAGAGTCCAGTTTCTGCAATAACAATGTAGATAGAGAACTATTTTATTTAACTTTAGAAAATGTATAATACTTAATATACAGTAGACAAAAGGATGTAAAGGAAACTGCCTTTATGTGTGGTAGGTACTCAACTTACTTGACTTATTAAATAAAAAGGAGGAAATTCTAGGAAATCTCTTGGTAATAGAAATGGTATTACAGACTTCTAAAATGGCAAGAAGGTAAAAAATTATAGTATGGGCATTTTTGAAGAATCTTATCTCAAAAATTTTCAAGGGCTACTCAGCCTCCCCAACAGCTATGTGATTCAAAAGAACTTAGAAATTAGTCTCTTAAAAATAATTTAAAGCATCTCACTGCATGATCTCAGAAAAAAAAATAATTTAAAGCAGAAAACACATACGGAAGCACTCTTTTTTTTTTTTTTTTTGAGACAGAATCTTGCTTTGTTGCCCAGGCTAGAGTGAGTGCCAGAGTCAGCCGAGCTCATAGCAACCTCAAACTCCTGGGTTTAAGCAATACTCCTGCCTCAGCCTCCCAAGTTGCTGGGACTACAGGCATGTACCACCATGCCCGGCTAATTTTTTTCTATATGTTTTTTTAGTTGGCCAATTAATTTCTTTCTATTTATAGTAGAGACAGGTCTCGCTCTTGCTCAGGCTGGTTTCAAACTCCTGACCTCAAGCAATCCACCCACCTCAGCCTCCCAGAATGCTAGGATTACAGGCATGAATCACCGTGCCCAGCCCTGAGGAAGCACTCTTAATAAAATGTTACACACACAGAAGTGTGGAGTCCTTTTAAGTTTCTTTAGTTAGGGCCTTTGAAGAACCTAACTGCATTGGAATATGAAATAATTTTTTTCAGAATAATCTTCAAAGTGGACTGTAATTTAATCCACAGTTTATAAGGGCAACAATTGCTCTAAGAAACAAAAGTGTTAACAGAAAACAAAATTAATTATTGTATACAGTCTGCAACTATCTCAAATATTCTGCTACTTTATTATAGTAGCAGTAGATCTCTAAAATTTTGTATAATTTGCGGGGACTTTTGGTTAATGCAGTCACGGGGGCACTACTGAATGTCCTCCAATCCGTGGGACAGTTCTGCACAACAAAGAATTGTTACAAAGAGTTGTTACGTTGATTTTTTTAAATTATATGGTTAGATATTATTACCTATGAATTTTATCTCAAGATAGTAAATGGAACAGTACAAAATACTTCTGAAAGTATGCTTATCAAAAATGTTTAACCTGAATCTATTTTGTTATTTTTTTCTTTTTGCTTACCATTTAGCATATCATCAAACTAAATCTAATCAAACCTTTATAATTAATTTCCAATTTACAGGATGTAAGATAAAGAAACAAGTTAAGGGCAGGCACGGTGGCTCAGGCCTGTAATCCTAACACTCTGGAAAGCTGAGGCGGGAGGATCATTTGAGCTCAGGAGTTCGAGTCCAATGTAAGTAAGAGCGAGACCTGTCTCTACTAAAAAAATAGAAAGAAATTAGCTGGACAACTAAAAATATATATAGAAAAAATTAGCGGGGCATGGTGCCACATGCCTGTAGTTCTAGCTACTTGGGAGGCAGAGGCAGAAGGATCACTTGAGCCCAGGAGTTTGAGGTTGCTGTGAGCTAGGCTAACACCACAGCACTCTAGCCTGGGCCACAGAGTGAGACGCCCCCTCCCCCCAAAAAAGAAAACACAAGTTAAAATATATTACAGTGACATCTTCCGGGATTGACTAGACAAGTCTCTATCAAGAGAAAAAGGGAGGCACCCACTAAGATACATACTAAGCCACTATGCTAAGCATAGGATGGATTACAAATATGAGTCAGTCCGTTCCTGGCCTCAAGTAACTTACTGAGCAATCTATTCAATTAAATCCAATAGATTAATTATTCAACATTATTAAACTAAATTTTCCAGAGTTCTTATTTTTATAAAGGGCAGAAAAATAGCAGCACAAAAGATAACATATTAAAATATTACTAGTACCATTTCTCAGCCTCCATAAGATCCTGATTCACACTATTGGTACTGTGCTCTCTACCATCAAATGTTCTGATTGGGGGATATTCGGTTTTTCCTGCACATGCTGCTCTCATTTTTAAATTGAAAGCCGCTTGTGCTATCTGCTTATAATGCTTCCTGCTAACCAGGATCTGCTGTTTCACTTGGTGCAGAGCATCTAAAAAGAATCTTTCCACTTCTGTTCTCTCATCCAGTATGTTCTTGGCCAACTTCTTCATTCGATTTATTTCCTTGTCCTTCAGCTGAAGAAGATGCTGCAGCTTATCAATTTCTACCCGACCTGCTTGATTCTCTATTGTTGCCTGTTGCTGCAGTTTTAAAACTTCAGTCTCAAACTCTCTGGTCATGCAATTCAGAGCAGTCTCCAAGCTTACCACCTTCTTCTGAAGGATTTGGATTTGTGATCTCTGCTGGGTAAGTTGTATAATCTTTTCCTTAACCAACAGGTCATTGATCTCCTTAAAACAGAAAGATGAGAGAGGTGAGAGATTTTTTTCTTTAATCACTCCAGAACGTAGAAGTTCCTCACTAATCTATTATTTCATATGACTTGAGTTTGCTGATAGGCTGAGAAGGTGATACTTTGCTATTCTGTGTACAGAAAATAACAAACATCCTAGGGTCCTTACCTGGACTAGTGAAGGAAATCCACTAATTTTGCTAATTAAGAAACTTTCCTGTCTAGGCGTGGTGGCTCATGCCTGTAATCCTAGCACCCTGGGAGGCTGAGGCGGGCAGATTTCTCAAGCTCAGGAGTTCAAAACCAGCCTGAACAAGAGCGAGACCCTGTCTCTACTGAAAATAGAAACAAATTAATTGGCCAACTAAAAATATATAGAAAAAATTAGCTGGGCATGGTGGTGCATGCCTGTAGTCCCAGCTACTGGGGAGGCTGAGGCAGAAGGATTGCTTGAGCCCAGGAGTTTGAGGTTGCTGTGAGCTAGGCTGACACCACAGCACTCTAGTCCGAGGAAACAGAGTGAGACTCTGTCTCAAACAAACAAAAAAAAAAGAAACTTTCCTTCCTCTCAAATTTGGAAAGGTTAAATATTTTATATTATCAAAATCAGTAAAACATTAACAACTATATACAGGAAACTGTGGCAGTGTCCTAGTTCCCTATCCCAATACCCATTTTCCCTTTCCTTTTTTGTAATAAAACCCCAGTTTTATTCAGAAAGGCAGTAAGCCCAGCTAAAAATTCCCAGCCTCCCATGAAGTTCAGCATAGCTGTTTTCTGGTTAATAAGATGGAAGTGGAAATGTGTATAATACTTTCAGGAAGACCTCTAAAGGGAGAAGCAAGGCCAGGTGCAGTGGCTCACACCTGTAATCCCAGCACTCTGGGAGGCCAAGATGGAAGGATTGCTCAAGCTCAGGAGTTCAAGACCAGCCCTGAGCAAGAGCAGCAAGAAAAAGACCCCGTCTCTACAAAAAATAGAAAAAATTAGCTTGGCATGGTGGTGTGCACCTGTAGTCTCAGCTACTTGGGAGTCTGAGGCAGGAGGATCCCTTGAGCCCAGGAGTTTGAGGTTGCAGAGAGTTGTGATGACACCTCTGCACTGTGGCCAGGATAACAGCAAGGCTCTGTCTTCAGAAATAAATGAATGAATGAATAAATAAATGAATAAAATAAAGGGAGAAGCACATGTTTTCCTTGTCTTCCTTCCTGCTGTTTATGGAGTGATAGTTACAGCACCATCAGCCACCTTGGGCCATGAAGTGAATTTGAGGACATAAGGTACATGTTGCAGAACAGAGTTAAGGAAACTGAGTGTCTGCTGACTTTGTGGCACTACTATTCCTGCTCTGGATTGTTTACCTTCAGACTTCCTTTAGGTGAAACAATAAACCCTGTGTGGTGACGGCATTGATGTCAGGTCTGTTATTCACAGCTAAACCTATTCTTTTTTTTTTTTTTTTTTTTTTTTTTTTTTGAGACATAGTCTCACTTTGTTGCCCAGGCTAGAGTGAGTGTCGTGGCATCAGCCTAGCTCACAGCAACCTCAAACTCCTGGGTTCAAGCAATCCTACTGCCTCAGCCTCCTGAGTAGCTGGGACTACAGGCATGTGCCACCATACCTGGCTAATTTTTTTCTATATATATTAATTGGCCAATTAATTTGTTTTTATTTATAGTAGAGACGGGGTCTCGCTCTTGCTCAGGCTGGTTTCAAACTCCTGACCTTGAGAAATCCACCCGCCTAGGCCTCGCAGAGTGCTAGGATTACAGGCGTGAGCCACTGCGCCCGTCCTAAACCTATTCTTAAGTGATTCAGGGATCAACTACAAGCAAAGAAAAGTGAATTATTCTAAAGTAGTAGAGAGAAAAAGTCTAATTTATGTTTCTGATATATTCTTTTTAAAGTCAAGTATAATGCTTCTTATAAGTCTTTTCAGATAAGGAAAGTGTGTCATCCAGACAGAAGGAAAATGGTCCTATCACCCTTATATATCATTATTGTAACCAATTCTTGGTATTTACCAACCCAATCCTTTAAAAAAAGTTAGGAAACAAAGTCTAAATGAGAAGGAACCTTTTGTTGTAAAAGGACAGTATGACTCTCTTGCAACTTCTGAGAGTTTTTTAGTAGAACATCAGCTTCCTTCAGGTGATATGCAAGAGCCTTCTGGAGAGAAATATTCTCTTTAAAAACATTTCTTCCGGCATTGTTCAATTGCCTGAAATAGATAGATATAAGGTCCCAAAATATAGGTCTAAGTTTTAGATATTATCAAATTAGAACAATGATTGCTTTACCCCCCCTCCAACATTAATAATAATGACCACCACTTATTTAGCTTATGGTAGGTACTCAATAATTAGGTGGGGGTGGAACACAGTGCCTCGTGCCTGTAATCCTAGTACTTTGGAAGGCTGGGGTGGGAGGATCACTTGAGCTCAGGAGTTTAAGACCAACCTGAGCAAAACAGCAAGACCTTGTCTCTGAAAAAAAATTTTTTAATTAGCCAGGTGTGGTGGCACACACCTCTAGCCCCAGATACTCAGGAGGCTGAGGCAGGAGGATTGCTTGAGTCCAGGAATTCAAGGTTACAGTGAGCTATGGTTGGGCCATTGTACCCCAGCTTGGGCAAGAGAGTGAGGCCCTGTCTCTTAAAAAAAAAAAATTAGGCCCAGCGAGGTGGCTCACACCTGTAATCCTAGCACTCTGGGAGGCCGAGGCGAGCGGATTGCTCGAGGTCAGGAGTTCGAAACCAGCCTGAGAAAGAGCGAGACCCCATCTCTACTATAAATAGAAATTAATTGGACAACTAATATATATAGAAAAATTAGCCGCGCATGGTGGCGCATGCCTGTAGTCCCAGCTACTCGGGAAGCAGAAGCAAGAGGATTGCTTGAACCCAGGAGTTTGAGGTTACTGTGAGCGAGGCTTACGCCACAGCACTCACTCTAGCCTGGGCAACAAAGCGAGACTCTGTCTCAAAAAATAAAAAAATAAAGGTCAGCCGGGCACGGTGGCTCACGCCTGTAATCCTAGCACTCTGGGAGGCCGAGGCGGGCGGATTGTTCAAGGTCGGGAGTTTGAAACCAGCCTGAGCGAGACCCCGTCTCTACTAAAAATAGAAAGAAATTAATTGACCAACTAAAAGTATATATACAAAAAAAAAAAATAGCCGGGCATGGTGGTGCATGCCTGTAGTCCCAGCTACTCGGGAGGCTGAGGCAGGAGGATCGCTTGAGCCCAGGAGTTTGAGGTTGCTGTGAGCTAGGCTGACACCACGGCACTCACTCTAGCCTGGGCAACAAAAGTGAGACTCTGTCTCAAAAAAAAAAAAAAAAAGACAAAAAATAAAGGTCAGTACAGAATCAGCTGCTGCAACACAAGTTGGAGAATGCAAAAAAGTCTCCTAAAGACAAGAAGGGGGAAAAAAGCCATTTCCAAGAGCTGAGTGATGTAAGGTAATAAAGTCATGGAGCTAAAGAGTACCTTGTAAGTGTAAAGGGTCACAGAAATGAAAGAGATACTTGAATTGATCAAAAGAACCCTGGTGCTAGACATGGCTCAGCCACAAAGTAGTTGTGTATCTGTGGACAAGTTTCAAAGACTCCCTGGCCCTCTGCTTTCCTGTCTGTTAAATGAGAGGATGGAGTATAGTTGAGTCCCAACATTTAATGGGCCTGTTGCTGGCATTAATTCCCTCTGGGTCGATGAGGGAATGACAATCAACCATTTTTTAAGCCATATTGTAACACAGGGAATGGCCTGGAAAAGGGTAAAAGTGTTTTACAAGCTGTCTCTTTAAAACCTCCCCAATTCTTTTTGCAAATTAAAGCCTGCATCCCTGCTGAGACTAGTAATCAGAGGGGCAAGGGAGTGTCCTTTGTTTCCTTGTACCACAGGAAATGGCTCAAGGGAATTGTCCAGGCAGAGATCATAAGATTGTCTTCCCTGGAGATGGGCTCTATCAGGACTGTCAACCATAGTTAAACAGCAGGAGCCCCAAGCTGAAAATCCCCCTTTAAAAGCTCTGTGTGTTTCAGCTTATAGATAGGACATTGGTACCTTAAGACAGAAGTTTGCCAGCCTCCTCATTTGCCAGCAAATTAATAAACCTCCCCTTCCTTCTCAAACCAGTGTCCTCATTCTTCTGATGTGGCCTTGGGGGCAAGTGCCAAACTTCTGGTAACAGTATAGTAAATGTATTGCTCTAGATGTTGGGATTTCAGTTGAATTCTTTTGGGATTTCAGTTGAATTCATGATAAAATAATAGCATCCTTTATTGTGCCCTTACTAGGTTATTACCTGTTACACCATATTACCTCATTTTAATTTTTGCTGACCTGCACTTTATACATGAAGTCACAAGGGTCCAGGACATTAAAACTCATCCAAAGTTACCTCATGTTATATTATTTTCTTACTAAAGATTCGTTACTAACAAGTCTGTGTGAATGTGTAGCAAAGGCTTTTGCAATGGGTGAACAAAAATGCATTTCATTATAGACAAGGAGAACGGTATTAACAAATATCAAATGGGTGTTTAAAATATTTTTTTCTTCAGAAATAAAACTATTTTTTGACTCTGGTGGAAATTTTTAAGTTCAGTAGGTCAGTGCCACTGAGAAAATAAATAAAATGTGTGTGTGTAAAAAAAAAAAGAAAGAAAAAAGAAAATGGAGAGGATATGCTACTTCTAGTACAAGGCAGTTAAGAGGAGGTATGAGTGTCCCATGCTCTTTCCTGTCCACGTGACTAAAAGTGAAGAACTCCAAGATAGTATTAGTGCAAGACAGAAGCAGCCCGGATTCTTGAATCACCATTGGAGGAGAGCTGCTAGACCCACTTTGGGTTGTTATTTGAGCAAGATATAAACCATAAGACCTGAGAGTTCATTTGTTATCATAACACAGCTTAGTGTTATGTCCACTAACATACCTCATGACAACCATGCAAGATTGCTGCTATTAGCCCCATATTTAGAGGAAGAAATTAAATTTCTAGAAAGTTAAGAAATCCTTCTATAGTAAGTTAATATATATGTTGAGAACCAGAAGTCTAAATAAGTTCCAGGTCCAGGTTCTTTCCACCACACTGTGCTTCTACAGAAAGGGCAAAGGAAAGAAGGTGGGAGGAACACAAAGAGAAACAAACAGTGATGGCAAGTAGACCAGAAAATTTGAAGAAAGCAAGATGGGAGAGAAGAGGGAAGATAAGGAAAGAAGAAAATAGACCAGCAACGAGGTAAGAGAGGCTATCAGAAAGAAAACGGAGGCAGCCGTCTCTTACACAACAGCTTCCTGGTGGGCTCTCTCTGCCAGCAATATTATCTTCTTTTCAGCCTCTTCTTCTAGACGGTGCTAAAAAAGAAAATAGGCTACTTAAATACAGTTATATTTCTAACAAATTTTACACATCAAAAAGTGTTTATTTCATTGCTTGGAAAACGATTTTAAAAAAAGTATTTATTTCAGAATGTCAAATAAAACACTCCTGTCCACATGACTGGACGTGAAGAACTCCCAGCACTGGTAAAGAAGCCAGCAAAGAGGATGGTGTGAACACAGGAACCTTAAGGCACCTCTCAATTTCCCCACTAAAGAACCAACATGACATGTAAATAGGGGTGGAAAAATCCACTTCCATATTGGAAAGCAGATCTGGAAAAAATCTCTGCTAAATGTAATGTGATTAGAGTCATTCATTTATTCGTTCAATAAATTACTATTGAGCACTGATAGTGTACTAGGTGTTTTAGATACTGAAGATTCTGTGGTGAACAAACAGACAAGGTCCCTGATGTCATGAAGCTTATGTCTTAGGGTGGGATCTAAACAATAAGCAATAATTACAATGTACTGAGTATTTACTATGTGCCAGGCATGTTCTAAGAGCCTTACATATATCATTTATTTCTTATGACAACCCTATGAAATTATTATCTCCAAAAGCAAGGTTGAGGAAACTGAGAAAAAGAGAAATTAGTAACTTGCCCAAAGTCACATAGCTAGTAAGTGGCAGAGCAGGGATTCATATGAAGGCAATCTGATGTTACACAGCGCCCTAACAAGTAAGCAAATAAGAGAGTGAATACACTGTGATGAATGTTGTAAATAAAATAAAATAAATGGGGTAATGAGATAGATAGGAACTGAGGGAGGTCATTTTATTTTATTTTTATTTTTATTTTTTGAGACAGAGTCTCACTTTGTTGCCCAGGCTAGAGTGAGTGCCGTGGCATCAGCCTAGCTCACAGCAACCTCAAACTCCTGGGCTCAAGCAATCTTTCTGCCTCAGCCTCCCCAGTAGCTGGGACTACAGGCATGCGCCACCATGCTCAGCTAATTTTTTCTATATATATTAGTTGTCCAATTAATTTCTTTCTATTTATAGTAGAGATGGGGTCTCACTCTTGCTCAGGCTAGTTTCGAACTCCTGACCTAGAGCAATCCTCCTGCCTCAGCCTCCCAGAGTGCTAGGATTACAGGCATGAGCCACCGCGCCTGGCCGGGGAGGTCATTTTAGATTGCAGTTTAGGGAATCTCTCTCTGAGGAAATGACATTTGAGGTCTAAATAATGAGAATGAAGTTGGGCATGGTGGCTCATGCCTATAATCCTAGCACTTTGAGAGGCCAAGCAGGGAGGATCACTTGAGCCCAGGAGTGTGAGACTCTATCTCTACCAAAAAATACAAAAAATTAGCTGGGCATGATGGTGTGCACCTGTAGTCCCTGCTGGTCAGGAGGCTGAGGCAAGAGGATTGCTTGAGCCAGGAGTTTTGAGGCTGTAGTGAGCCATGATGGTGCCACCACACTCCAGCATGAGCAACACAGCAAGAACCCCTATCTCAAAAAAAAGAGAATGAGCCAGAGCTGGATGAAGAGCATTCCAGGAGGAGGCAATAGCAAGTACAAAATATGGTATAGGCCGGGAACAGTGACTCATGCCTGAAATCCCAGCACTTTGGGAGGCCAAGCTGGGAGGATTGCTTGAGCCCGGGAGTTTGAGACACAGTGAGATCCTACTTTTACAAAAAATTTTAAAATTAGCCAGGTATGGTGGTGTGTGTCTGTAGTCCTAGCTACTCGGGAGGCTAAGGCAGGAGGATTGCTTGAAGACCAGGAATTTGAGACTAGTGAGCTATGATCACACCACTGTACTCCAGCCTAGGTGACAGTGAGGCCCTGTCTCTAAAAAAAGAAAAGAAAAAATATGGTGTAGGACAGCACTTTGTGGTTTAATGAATAGAAAAGAATAAATGGAAAAACAAAATCAAACAAAACACTGATGACTTGGGGACATCCTTTATATGACCAGGTGGAGCAAGCTGAGGTATGAGATGAATGAACATGCCTACTGGAAAGCCCACTGCCATGAAGCAGCAGCACGAGGGCTCAAACCAGCATAGGAGAAATACCCATGAAGTTTATACCTAACATGGTGAGTCTGATATTGCTGTGGCTGGCCAACCCAACACTCAGTCCCATCCTCCTTTCTCCTTCTTATCTTCTATTAGTGGCTGGAAAAACAAAATACTATCCTAGCATCCTTTATAACATGGATCTGGTCAAATCTGCTAGGAGCTTCTGGGAAAGTTTTTATGATTTCTAGATAAAAGGGAGAGATACTGCTAGAGCCACTCTTCTTTTTGCTTTGAATACAGAGGAAGCTTGGAGCTGCAGTAACTGTCTTGTAACCATGAGGGAAAGGCCAGCAGCTGCCTACTTCAGATATAAAAATCCTATTTACATAAGCAATGTGCTATTATTTGGATTTGATTTATTTGGCCCTACCAAGTCTCATGTTGAAATCTAATCCCCAGTGTTGGAGGTAGGGCCTAATGGGAGGTGTCTGGGTCATGGGGGCAGATCCCTCATGAATGGCTTGGTGCCACCCTCCAGGTAATGAGTGAGTTCTCACTCTATTAGTATTCACAAGAGTTCCCTGGAAATCTGTTTGTTAAAAAGAACCTGGCACCTTTCCCCTCTCTTTTGCTTTCTCTCTGGCCATGTGATCTGCACATGCCAGCTCCCCTTCCCTTTCTGCCATGAGCGTAAGTAGCTTGAGCCCCTAACCAGATGCAGATGCTGGTGCCATGCTTCTTGTACAGCCAGGAGAACCATGAGCCAAATAAACCTCTTTTCTTTATAAATTACCCAGCTTCAGGTATTCTATAAACCGACAAGCACTTCTAACCTTTATTTCCTATACCAAGTAGAAAAGGGATCAAGATTAGGGTGCAGTAGAGGGAGGAGGCTACTGAGAGCAGTCTAATCTTTAGGGCTTTCATTCCTGACAGTGCCAGGAAATGTCTCAGAGGGAAAGCACGAGGGTGCTGATCCTGCCCCACTCCTTCCAGGTTATTCAACATATAAACTAGAAACCTAGAAATACTTTCTAAAACAATTTCTCTTAACTAAACCTCATAGGTACTTAATTGCCCTACTCTCAACTCCCTACATCCCTATACCAATTCTTTCCCAAGAATGAAAAATTAGAGAAACAATTAAAATAATTAATTAAAGAAAAAACATGAGGCCTCTGAAAGGATTCTGTACAAGAGAAGTGTTCCAATGTATTTCTCACAATTTAGAGAATTAACTTCAGAAACACAGAGAAACTTGGAAGTTTGTGATATGCTAAGGAGCATTTTTGATTCCCCTTTTATTAACATCCTTAGCTCGGCTTGACTAAGGGATCATCTTCCTACATACACCAGAGTGACTTCTCCAATCTTATCTCCCCTACATAATGTAGATCATGTAGTCCCACCAGGGGAATACCAAGCTGAGGGAGATGTGTACTGAAGCCTTCATAAGATGACAATCCCTGTAGAGGATTTTAAGAATCTCTGAATTGGAGAGGGAAAAAAATGACTAGACATTGAGATTTCCAAAACAGAAGGTTTTGTTTTCCCTGATTTTTATTCTGCTATTATTCAATAATAATCTTTTAATCTTCTAATAAGATACCAAATGGAAGATTGATACGTCTCAGAATACACTTATGTTGTTCCAGTAAAACAAAACATTTCTTAACCCAAATATTCCCTACCTTTTCTTCAAAAAACCTGCCTTCCAGTCTTCTAAGAGTCTCCTGATGTTTCCACTCTGTGTTCCTTAAATTCTCCTTCAGCTAAAATCAAAATAACAAAAAAGTTAAAAATGGTCAATAGGAAATGGGGTTGATTGGGGCATATTCCCAGAAAATCCCTATAAAGAAACATTATCTGTTCTACATTACCTTTTAATCTTGAAGACAAAGAAAAGTTGGTGTTCTTGCCTCTAAGTACCATATTTCTCTTAATCTTCTATACATTTACAAGATCAATACAGTAGTCCCCCCTTATCTGTGGTTTCAGTTACCCATGGTCAACTATAGTCCAAAAACATTAAGATATTTTGGGGAGCGAGAGAGAGGGACCACATTTACATAACTTTTATTACAGTATATTGTTATAATTGTTCTATTTTATTAGTTTTTGTTGTTTATCTTTTACTGTGCCTAATTTAGAAATTAAACTTTATCTTAGATATGTATGTATGGGAAAAAGCATAGTATATGTAGGGTCCAGTACTATTTGCAGTTTCAGACATCTACTGTGGGTCTTGGAGTGTGTTCCCTGTGGATAAGGGGGGACTACTATATTGAGTTTTTTAAAAGCCTTTAATGAATAACAGATCTCAAAACATTCAGACAAGTTGTTCTCATAATCATATTTTCTAAATACCATCTATTGAGACATGTAGAATGACAGAATCATAAAATTTTAGAATTAGAGGAGAACTAGGAGTTAGACTACATAATATTCCCAACTAATATAGAAATTCCTTCTATAAGAAAGATGTCCTGAGACAGAATTATCACTAACTCAAATCTCATTAATTCACTAGGCTACCCATTCATAATTTCCATTTGAAAAAAATTCTTTCTAATATCAATCTAAAAAATATCTCCTCATGATTGCTATGGATGTATCCTACTTCTGTTCTCTAAAACTGTATGGAATAGAAAGGACATAAAATTATTTTAGTAAATTAAAGTTGAATTAATTTAAAGCAATGATCCCTATAGTCTATATTTATGGGGAAGAATGATTAAGATTGAAATAGACATATTCTTACTTGATGACAACAAAAGATATGATACTCTGAAAAAAAAAAAAGAAATAGGCATATTCAATCTAACACTCATGCCACAGAAAGGGCAGCAGAGGCCAGGCGTGGTGACTCATGCCTGTAATCTTTTTTTTTTTTTTTTTTTTTTTTGAGACAGAGTCTCGCTTTGTTGTCCAGGCTAGAGTGAGTGCCGTGGCGTCAGCCTAGCTCACAGCAACCTCAAACTCCTGGGCTTGAGTGATCCTTCTGCCTCAGCCTCCCGAGTAGCTGGGACTACAGGCATGCGCCACCATGCCCGGCTAATTTTTTATATATATATATCAGTTGGCCAATTAATTTCTTTCTATTTATAGTAGAGACGGGGTCTCGCTCTTGCTCAGGCTGGTTTCGAACTCCTGACCTTGAGCAATCCGCCCGCCTCGGCCTCCCAAGAGCTAGGATTACAGGCGTGAGCCACAGCGCCCGGCCACATGCCTGTAATCTTAACATTCTAGGAAGCCCAGGTGGGAGGGCTGCTTCAGCCCAGGAGTTAGAGACCAGCCTGAGCAAGAGACCCTGTCTTTATAGAAAATGGAAAAATTAGGAAGGCTTGGTAGTACACACTGATAGTCCCAGCTACTTGTGAGGTTGAGGCAAGGGAACCACTGGAGCCCGGGAGTTTCAGGTTATTAACAGTGAACTATAGGTTATTTACAGATGATGCCACTGCAGTCTAGCCCAGGTGGCAGAGCGAGATTCTGTCTCAGAAAAAAAAAAAAAAAAAAAAAGCTGTACAGAAAGGCTTTCCATCAAATACCATGTTTCCCCAAAAATAAGACCTACCCATAAAATAAGCCCTAGCAGGATTTCTAAGCATTTGTGCAATATAAGCCCTACCCCAAAAATAAGACCTAGTGATGGGTGTGGCTACGCAGCATATCTGCACAACCCATGCATTTCGTCGCAGAGCAGCAAAGATGAGCAGCTCTTCTCATCTGCCCCATGAGAGCTATATTGCTTGACATAAGAGATTGGGGCCAATGGTTTTAAAGGAAATAGAGTTGCAAGAAATTCAGGATGGAATTCGGGGTTTGGAGAGTTATGATGTTCCAGAAGAAGACGACTTAACTATATTTGAATAAATGTAGATTGTTGTACCGTACTTAAAAAAAATAACACATCCCCTGAAAATAAGCCCTAGGGTGTCTTCTTGAGGAAAAATAAATATAGGACCCTGTCTTATTTCCGGGGAAACACAGTAGATCAGAATCAAAAGCTGCCTCTCCCTCTAGCTGTTTGACAGTAGCTGTTGCCCCTGGGCAAGTCACTTAACTTGGTCTCCAAGCATAAAAAGGTGACTGTAATAGTACCTATCTCGTAGGGGTATGGTAAGGATTAAATAACAAATAGTACATGTGAAGTATTTAGCATAGTAACCATTTAATATATAGGTTAGTTATTATTATGTTTAATATTATTCTGTAGACTTAACAAATTTCCTTAACTATAATCTGTTATAAAAGTATTAAATCTCCATTTTGTATAATCTCTTTCAGATGCTCTTCTTTCTCCCTAAATTTTTTATATAATTTTTTTAAATGGCTTAAATCTTCAAAAGGTAATTAGGTAGTATACATCACAAATCTTTAAAAGTTCATGCTTATTTACCTATAAATTCTACTCCTAAGAAGTTATCCTAAAAACAAATTAAAGATATAGAAAAAGATTTTTTTCCTTAGATGTTCACCGCAGTTTATAATAGTGAAAAATTAGAAAACAGTCCAAATGTCCAATAGCAAGTAACCAATGCATAAATTATGATACATCTACCCAGTGGAATTCCATGCATCTATTCAAAACATTTTAAGAAAAATATTTAATGGCACTGAAGAATGTCCACAATATATAAAGTGAAAAATCAGGTTAACAATTTGTTTATAATGACTTCACTTTTATGAAAATAGATATAGATATTTTAAAATATGTTTCTATACAGCAGAGGAAGAAAGAAACAACTATATACCTAAGTATTAACAATGATTACCTCTAGGTCATGTAATTGTGAGGGATATGGTATTTTTATTTTATTCTTTTATCAGCTAAGCTAAATTTGCAGAAATGAGTATTATCACTTTGTCAAAAAGGACTAAAACTATTAAAAAATAACTGCGACCTAACAATATATGGATCTTTTGTTAATCAGGTATATAGAAGTCATTTTTTCTTTAAAATGTATGCCTTGAATACTTTTTGATAATCTAAATTTAATTAATCTCTTTTTAATTTGCACAAAATTAGAATTGTACCATGAATTCTATATACATAGTATAATTAATTTTCTTTCCTAATGTATACCTCCCAAATTTAAATTCACAGGCCCCATATCTGCCTTGGTTCTGCCACATTTGGAATTCCACAGAATTACCTTATTTTTTATCATAAACCAGTATTTTTTGCCTTCAAATTTTAAACCTTCCTCAACAGTTCTTTTTGAAAGGTTTGAAATCTATTTCTCCACTAGATGGCAACATTGTTCTTTTTTTAAAAAAATCACATTATGGCCCACTAGAATATGCACAACTATTAATAGTTCTTAATTCATTCAACGTATACCTACACATAGGATAGCTATTTTAAGAGTTCCTGAAAAGTTATGTTGATTTCAAGCTGCAGCATTTTCACAGAAAACAAAACTTTATATTCCTTCGATAAAACCTGATACACTAATCCTAGCACTCTTAGAGGCCAAGGGGGGTGGATAGCTCAAGGTCAGTTCAAAACCAGCCTGAGCAAAAGCCAGACCCCATCTCTACTATAAATAGAAAGAAATTAGCCAAAACAACTAACAACAGAAAAAATTAGCTGGGCATGGTGGCACATGCCTATAGTCCCAGCTACCCAGGAGGCTGAGGCAGGAGGATCACTTTAGCCCAGGAGTTTGAGGTTGCTGTGAGCTAGGCTGACTCCATGGCACTCGAGCCTAGGCAAGAAAGTGAGACTCTGTCAAAAAAAAAAAAAAAGGAAAAGTCTAAAGTGAAGACCTTTGGCATCTAGTCCTAACCTGATATACCTTACCCTTTTCTCTCAAATAATCTGTAAAACGTCAAAAATAATTTTTTGCTATCTTACAGAAGTAAATGTTTGTAAAGGCTCTGCAAGTAGTTAATTAATCTTTTTTTCAAAAAAGAAAAGGAACTTACATCATCTAATTCTTTCTCCACTTGGATTTTTCTCTTTTGAAATTGTCTTATTGTCTTCAATTCTGTCTGAATCATGCCAATTTCTTTGGCTTTTTGATGGAACTGTCCCTCTAGCTCCTGTATTTGCATGGTATACTTTTGTTCCTGTATTCAAAAAAGAGGTAAATGAGTTAGGAAAAAGAACAGAAGTGCCATAGTCATGTTCCATTTAAAGTCTTAAGCCATTTATATATCTTCTGTGAAGAAATGCCCCCTCTTTGTTTTTGCATAAAATTTTTATTTCTATAAAAAGATCCCAACTGCCTTAAATAAGAAAAACATTCTAGAAAGTTTCTATATAAGCTAATCTTGTATAAAAGGAAGAAAATGTCTATATTTATTAAAAAGAGGTATGAGAAGGCCAAACAAATCTTTAATCTGTGAAGAGGATAAATATCCTTGACCTCAGTTAAAAGTGAGAAGGTTAAATGACAAAGGAAGGGTAAATATGACTAATAAATAAAGAAGATGGTAGAGGAAAGAAGAGAGAGGAACATTTCAAGGAAGGAGGAGGAAAAGAAGGGGGAAGGAAGGAAAAAGAGGAGGAAGAGAGGGAAGTGAAGGAAGGAGAGAGAGAAAAAGAGGGAGGAGGTGAAAAGGGCCAATAACAATTAAAAAAATGAATAAAAGATGACAAAAGAAATGTAGATGGCCCTCAAAAATGAAAAACTGCTCAACCTAATGCATAACAAGAGAAGTGCAAATTGAAACTACACTGAAATACCATTTCTCACCTCACTGGCAAAAATCAAGTTTGACAATATACTCAGTTCAATGAAGCTGTGAGAAAACAGGCAGTCTCATACATGATTAGTGGTATTACAAAATGACATAATATCTATAGATAGAAATTAGGCAGTATCTAGAAAAATTATATATTTTTTCTGACCCAGCAATACCACTTCTAGGAGTCTATCTCAAAAACATAGCAGTCAAAATGTGAAAATGTGATCTGGGCATAGTGGCTCATACCTATAATCCTAGCACTCATGAGGCTGAGGTGGGAGTATTGCTTGAGGCCAGGAGTTTGAGACCAGCTTAAGCAAGAACAAAACCCTGTCTCCACAAAAAATAGAAAAATTACCCAGACGTGGTGGAATATGTCTGTAGTCCCAGCTACTTGGGAGGCTGAAGCAGGAGGATTGCTTGAGCAGAGGACTTTGAAGTTGCAATAAACTAGGATGGGTTACAAAGCAAGACCCTGTCTCAAAAAAAAAAAAAAAAAAAATAGAAAGAAAAGAAAAGGTGTACACACAAGGCTCTTTATTGGAGCACTAACTATCTAACTATAATAGCAAAAGACTGGAAACAACCCAACTATCCATGAAAAGGAGATTGTTGGCCAGGTACAGTGACTCATGCCTATAATCCTAGTACTTTGGGAGGCCAAGGAGAGAGTCTCACTTGAGGGCAGGAGTTTAAGACCACCCTGGGCAACATAGTGAATCCTTATGTCTACAAAAAATAAAAATTAGGTATGGTGGCACAAGCTTGTGGTCCTAGCTGCTCGGGAGGCTGATTCGAGAGGATCCCTTGAAACCAGGAGTTCGAGGTTACAGTGAGCTGTGGTTGGGCCACTGCATTCCAGCCAAGGCAACAGCGCAAAATCTGTCTCTAAAAAAAAAGGTGGGGGAGGATTGCTATGCCTGAATGTGGCCCTCCCCTAATTCGTATGTTGAATCCGTAATTCCCAATGTAATAGCATTTGGAAGTGTGGCCTTTGAGGGGAATTAGGTTTAGATGAGGTTATGAGGGTAGAGCCTCCAAGATGGGATTGGTGAAGAGAAAAGATGAAGACACCAGAGCTTTCTCTTCCCACCACCTAAAGATACAGCAAGAAGGCAGCCATCTGTGAGCCCTCATCAAGAACCCAATCATGTTGGCACCCTGACCTCAGATTTCTAGCCTCCAGAACTGTAAGAAATAAATGTTTGTTGTTTAAGCACCTCAGTCTGTGGTAATCTGTCATGGAAGCCTGAACTAAGACAAGGACCATTTGAATAAACTATGGTACATCTACACAATGGACTACCACATAACTATAAACAGGAACAAGGAATATCTCTACAGACTGCTGTGGCATGATCTCCAAGAAATATTTTTAAGTGAAAAAAAGCAGGTACAGATCTATGTATGTTGTATGCTACCTTTTATCCAAGAAAGACGAGACACAAATATATATATATATATTGTTTGTTTATATTTATTACATATGCTTTTTAAAATAATAAGACCATAAAATGATTAAAATGGTTTTCTACAGGGAGAAGGAGATGGTATGTAAAAAACATGAATAGAAGTTATATTTCTCAGTATATAATTTGTTTCATAGACTTGAACCTTGTATATTTTACATAATCATAATTACATAATTTTAGATGCAAAACTAGATTTTTAAAAAGTAACCTCTAAGCTGGGTGAAGTGGTACACACTTATAGTCCCAATTACTTGGGAGGCTGAGGCAAAAGGATTGCTCAAGGCCAGGAGTTCAAGACTAGCCTGAGCAACATAGCAAGAGACCCTATCTCTAAAAAATAAAATAAAAAATAAAAAGAAATCACTAAAAATCAAAAGCAAAATGTGTTGTTGAGTTGGTGGCATAACCTCACAGAAAGGAATTTCAAATGGTTCTTCTTTTCTTTTCTTTTTATTTTGCTTGGAGGACTTGTCTTTTGCATCAAATGGTTTTTAGACCTTGCAATTTGACGATAGATCCTTATTGGTATATATCATAAGGAAGAAAAATGCTCCCCCAAATCTTAAACTGTTTAGAGTAATTTATTGTTAGTGGTAGTATAAGTATTCTAAGATTGTTGATATATTAAGGTTTAAACAACTAGATAATTGTTATCATTAAGAACTAAGATTTTTTTTTTTGGCCGGGCCTGGTAGCTCACGCCTGTAATCCTACCACTCTGGGAGGCCGAGGCGGGCGGATTGCTCAAGGTCAGGAGTTCGAAACCAGCCTGAGCAAGAGCAAGACCCCATCTCTACTATAAATAGAAAGAAATTAATTGGCCAACTGATATATATATATAAAAAAAAAAATTAGCCGGGCATGGTGGCACATGCCTGTAGTCCCAGCTACTCGGGAGGCTGAGGCAGGAGGATCGCTTGAGCCCAGGAGTTTGAGGTTGCTGTGAGCTAGGCTGACGCCACGGCACTCACTCTAGCCTGGGCAACAAAGTGAGACTCTGTCTCAAAAAAAAAAAAAAAAAAAAAGAACTAAGATTTTTGAGAAGGGAGAAAGGAGCTACAGATTAGGTTAGGTAAAAACACTGTATTCCTGGCTGGGCATGGTGGCTCATGCCTGTAATCCTAGCACTCTGGGAGGCCGAGGTAGGTGGATCGCTCAAGGTCAGGAGTTCAAAACCAGCCTGAGCAAGAGTGAGACCCCGTCTCTAGTATAAATAGAAAAAAATTAATTGAACAACTAAAAATATATAGAAAAAATTAGCCGGGCATCGTGGTGCATGCCTGTAGTCCCAGCTACTTGGGAGGCTGAGGCAGAAAGAATTGCTTGAGCCCAGGAGTCTGAGGTTACTGTGAGCTAGGCTGATGCTGGGGCACTCTAGCCTGGACAACAGTGTGAGAGTATGTCTCAAAAAACAAACAAAAAAACCACTGTATTCTTGCATCTGAACTGAAAGTATTAGAATGGACTCATGATCTATTTTATTCTTTTTAAAACATTTATTTCGTAGCTCTGTCCACTGAAAAGCCCTAGAAACAATAACAACCTCAGGATTAGTAAGTATCATTAATGCCATATAGTTTTTGACAATAACATATATATTTTTTAAATGTGAAGGGGGAGGGAGTGAGGTTCAATTTCCTTTTTGTTTTTTGAGACAGAGTTTTATTCGGTTGCCCTGGGTAGAGTGCAATGGCATCATCACAGCTCACAGCAACTTCAAACTCCTGGGCTCAAGGGATTCTCCTGCCTTGGCCTCCCAAGTAGCTGGGACTACAGATGCGTGCCATGACACCCAGGTAATTTTTCTATTTTTAGAAGAGACAGGGTCTCACTCTTGCTCCGGCTGGTCTCAAACACCTGAGCTCAAGCCATCCTCCCACCTCAGCCTCCCAGAATGCTAGAATTACAGGCATGAGCCACCATGCCCAGCTAATAACATATTTTCATGTTATTTTTGAGCTTCTGTACGATCAGATGTGTGGGCTTTAAGCTCGTTGAGCTGCTCAGAGAACTTATTCATTTACTCTCATTGGATCTTAAGTACCTGAGCTCACCAGACACCTGACCACTTATGAAGTGAAATATTCGAGTACAGAAATAACTCACCAATTTTTCCTTCTCCTCTTCAGCTTTTTCTTTTGTTTCAGTCAATTGCTGTTTCAGTTTGTCAATCTATAGAAGATGGAAATAACAGTCAGGAAGGTAAAGAAATGGCTCTATGCCTTATCTCTCCCCATATCTTTAACCTACTATTGCCAGTTTCTAAAACCTGGTTATCATCAGAATTACCTGGGTAATTTTATTATAGTAAAAAATGCAATATTAAATTTACTGTCTTATTTATAAGCATACAGTTCAGCAGTGTTAAGTATATTCATATTGTTGTGCAACAGATCTCTAGAACTTTTCATTTTGCAAACCTGAAACTATACCCATTAAACACTAATTCCCCCTCATATCTCCTCCCAGCACTTGGCAACCACCTCTACTTTCCATTTCTATGATTTTGACTATTTTAGATACGTCATGAGTGGAATCATATAGTATTTGTCATTCTGTGACTGGCTTATTTTTTTTTCTTTTTGTTTTTTGTTTTGAGACAGAGTCTCGCTTTGTTGCCCAGGCTAGAGTGAGTGTCCTGGCTTCAGCCTAGCTCACAGCAACCTCAAACTCCTGGGCTCAAGCAATCCTGCTGCCTCAGCCTCCCGAGTAGCTGGGACTACAGGCATGCGCCACCATGCCCGGCTGATTTTTTCTATATCTATTAGTTGGCCAATTAATTTCTTCATATTTATAGTAGAGACGGGTCTCGCTCTTGCTCAGGCTGGTTTTGAACTCCTGACTTCCCAGAGTGCTAGGATTATAGGTGTGAGCCACCGTGCCCGGCCTGGCTTATTTTATTAACCAAAATATCCTTGAGACTCATCCATGTCTTAGGATGTGACAGGATTTTAACACTGCATAATATTCCATTGTATATACACCACATTTTCTCTATCCATTCATCCATCAAGGAACATTTGGGTTGCTTTTACCTCTTGGCTGTTGTGAATAATGCTGCAATGAATATGGGTATGAAAATATCTCTTCAAGATCCAGCTCTGAATTCTTTTGCATATACCCAGAAGTGAGATTGGCAATTCTATTTTTAATTTTTTTTAGGAACTTTCATGTTTTCCATAATGGCTACAACATTTTACATTCCTACCAACAATGCACAAAGTTTCCAGTTTTTCCACATCACTGCCAACATTTGTTATTTTCTGGGTTGTTGTTGTTGCTATTTGGAGACAGGGTCTCACTCTATTGCCTGGAATAGAGTGCAGTGGCATCATCATCACTGCAACCTCAAACACCTGGGCTCAAAAAGATACTCCTGTCTCACTCAGCCTTCTAAGTAGCTGTGATTATAGGTGCATGCCTATACACCCAGCTAAGTTTTCTATTTTTGTAGAGATAGAGTCTCGCTCTTGCTCATGAGGATCTTCAGTTCCTGACTTCCAGCAATCCTCCTGCCTTTGCCTCCCAAAATGCTAGGATTACAGCCGTGAGCCACCAGGCCTGACCTTATTTTCTGGGTTTTTTTTTTATAGTAGTCATCCTAATGGGTGTGAGATGGTATATGAGTGTGGTTTTTATTTACATTTCTCTTATCTGGGTAACTTTTTTAAAGAAAACTTTTAGGTAAAAACAAATTTAAATATTTCAAATAAAAGTCATATATATTTAGGCTAAGCACGATGGCTCACGCCTGTAATCCTAGCACTCTGGGAGGCCAAGGAGGGAGGATTGCTCAAGGTCAGGAGTTCGAAACCAGCCTGAGCAAGAGCGAGACCTCGTCTCTACTAAAGATAGAAATAAATTAATTGGATAACTAAAAATATATAGAAAAACGCTGGGCATGGTGGCACGTTCCTGTAATCCCAGCTACTCGGCAGGCTGAGGCAGCAGGATCGCTTGAGCCTAGGAGTTTGAGGTTGCTTTGAGGTAGGCTGACGCCATGGCAGTCTAGCCTGGGCAATGGAGTGAGACTCTGTCTCAATAAATAAATAAATAAATAAATAAATAAATAAATAAATAAATAAATAAATACATAAATAAATAAATAAATAAATAAATAGAATACAAAGAGTTTCCACATATTCTTCACTCATATACATTAATTTTGCCACATTTGCTTTCCCTCTCTCTTATTTATATATACACGTGTATATATAATTTCTTCCTGGACCATGTAAGAATAAGTTTCAGACATCATGCTCCTTTACCCCTAAATAATTCAGTATTTTCTAAGAAAAAGGACATTCCCTTTTGTAAGCACAGTACAATTATCAAAATCAAGAAATTTAACATTGATATACTATTATTTAATGTATACTCCATATTTAAATTCTGCCACCAATTGTCCCAATAATGTACTTTATTGCAACTTTTATTTTTCTGATCCAGGATATAACCCTTATCACGAATTGCATTTAGTTATCATGTGTCTTAGTTTCCTTTAATCTGGAACAGTTTCTCAGTCTTTGTCTTTAAATTGTTATTGTTTTAAGAATCTTGGCCAGGGTTTGGCTTGTCTGATGCTTCCTCAGGAATAGATTTGGGTCATGCATTTTTGGCAGGCACATACTAAGTGATTATGTGTCTTTTTCAGTACATCACATCATGAGGTGATTGATGTTAATTTAGTCAATTGGTTAGGATTGTGTCTGCCAGCTTTCTCTACCTAAATGCTACTATTTTTTTCTTTTGTAATTATTTTGTGGAAGATATTTTGAAACTATGCAATTATCCTCATTAAGCTTTCACCCAATAGTTTCAGCATCCACTGGTGATTCTTTTTTTTTTTTTTTTTGAGACAGAGTCTCGCTTTGTTGCCCAGGCTAGAGTGAGTGCCGTGGCATCAGCCTAGCTCACAGCAACCACAAACTCCTGGGCTCAAGCGATCCTACTGCCTCAGCCTCCCCAGTAGCTGGGACTACAGGCATGCGCCACCATGCCCGGCTAATTTTTTATATACATATCAGTTGGCCAATTAATTTATTTCTATTTATAGTAGAGACGGGGTCTCGCTCTTGCTCAGGCTGGTTTTGAACTCCTGACCTTGAGCAATCCGCCCGCCTCAGCCTCCCAGGGAGCTAGGATTACAGGCGTGAGCCACCGCGCCCGGCCCACTGGTGATTCTTGACTGATTCAGTTATTACTATGATGCCACATAATGATTTTTTAAAACTCACTCCTTTAATCACTCCTTGGAAATTTGCTAATTGGCATTCTACTATAAGAAGAAGCTTTCCTTTATTCCGTATTTATTTAGTGACACGATCTCACTCTGCAGCTCAGGCTGGAGTGAGGTGGCCTGATCATAGCTCACTGTAACCTCAAAATTCCTGGGTTCAAGCAATCCTCCTGCCTTAGACTTCCAAGTGATTGGGATTACAGGCACGCACTATCCTTTTTTTTATTGTATTGTATTGTATTGTATTGTATTGTATTATTATTATTATTATTTGAGACAGAGTCTCACTTTGTTTCTCAGGCTAGAGTGAGTGCCATGGCATCAGCCGAGCTCACGGCAACCTCAAACTCCTGGGCTCAAGCGATCCTGCTGCCTCAGTCTCCCAAGTAGCTGGGACTACAGGCATGCACCACCATGCCTGGCTAATTTTTTCTATATATATTAGTTGTCCAATTTCTTTCTATTTATAGTAGAGATGGGGTCTCGCTCTTGCTCAGGCTGGTTTCAAACTCCTGACCTTGAGCAATCCACCTGCCGTGGCCTCCCAGAGTGCTAGGATTACAGGCGTAAGCCACCGCGCCCAGCCTATCCCTTATTTATTAATGTTGTATTTATTAGTAGTAAAAACTCATGGATTCTTATTTTGTTTGATTGGTTATAATCTATTACTGTCATTATTTATTTTGATTGTCCCAGATTTGGCCAATGGCAGCCCCTTCAAACTAACCCCCAAGTCCTTTAACATTTTTTATTTCCTGGAACAAGATATTCCAGGCTCATCTTTTACATTCTCTGCCCTAGTCCTGGAATCAAACATTTCTCCAAGGAATGCTACTTCATTTTAATAGGGAACTTGAGTAGGCTTTTAAATGAAAGACTCATTGACATGGTTATAGAATCAAGGATACAGAAGATGAGATACTGTTGTAAATATATCTTAGACCAGAGCTTAAGGAAAACCTGGAAATTCTAAAAAATAAACTGGGACAGTCCTAAGTCATATAGAACAGGTATGACATGTAATGAGATTTTGTGATTGATTCAATGAATCCTTAAATACAAAAACCCAATCTTAAGAAAAAATCTCCTAATTTTGTTCAAGATAAAAGTTTTTAAAACACTTCATTTCTAATATTTCTATTATTAACATGAAATAAGAATATAAACAGTTTAAATAAAGTTTAAGAGAATATATTTCTAGGATAAAGAAGAATAAGTAACAAAACCATGGGAGGTCTAGTTAACATGTATATATTTAAACTACTTTGCTTCTTCCTCCCAAGGTCATTCTTTTGGGCTTAATGGCAATCCATGATTGTAAGGAAATTACCCATTTGCTACAGCCAGGTGCTGACCTTGGATATATAAAGGCAGAAGAGAATTAGGAAATATAAGTGATATTGATAAATGTAGACCAATACTAATTAATGAGCTAATATAGGTCACAAAGTTTCTATGTAATGAATTTTTTTTTTTTTTTTGAGACAGAGTCCCACTTTGTTGCCTAGGCTAGAGTGAGTGCCTTGGCATCAGCCTAGCTCACAGCAACCTCAAACTCCTGAGTTCAAGCAATCCTTCTGCCTCAGCCTCCCAAGTAGCTGGGACTACAGGCATGCGCCACCATGCCCGGCTAATTTTTTCTATACATATTAGTTGGCCAATTAATTTCTTTCTATTTATAGTAGAGACGGAGTCTCGCTCTTGCTCAGGCTGGTTTCGAACTCCTGACCTCGAGCAATCCGCCCGCCTCGGCCTCCCAGAGAGCTAGGATTACAGGCGTGAGCCACCGCGCCCGGCCTATGTAATGAATTTTGAAAATAATTTGTATGGTTAGCGCAAAAGCTTACTTTAGAACAAAACTCTATAGAAGACAATTTTGATACTACTTTCTATTCAAAGAGTAATTTTTAAAATTGAAATTGTCTGAGAAAGTAAAAAATAGATGTCAATGCACAAAAAATTATACTTTAATATATGAAATCCACACAAATGTTCAGTTGTTTGATTTCTCTAATTTCATCATTTCTCTAATTTCATCTAATTTCTCTAATATCCTCTTGAACTTAGTTTTGATTATTAACTTTTCCAAAGCATCAGTACACAAGCCACTCATTCATGCATGCAAAAAATTTTAATGCAGGCCTACTACATGCCAGACCCTGTGCTAAGTGCTAGGGATACAGCATCGAACCAAAAAAAGGCCCCAAATTCTTTACTTCTGTGACATTTCATTCTAATTAGAGAAAGGTACAATAAACAAATATGTAAGTAACGTGTATAAATAAAATAGGGGTAGACGTTATATAGTGCTAAAGTGGCAGTGGTTTTAATATTTAAACAGGGTGATGTGGAAGGCTCGCTGAGAAGGTGGCATTTGAAAAAAATATGCAATGATTCATGAATATGCGTGTCATCCTTATGTAGGAGCCACCCTCTGCATCACTCCAATATTAGTTCATGTGTACTGAAGTAAACATATGAACAATAAAAAATGGATGAAGGAATTTATAAAAGATGTTCAAGCAACTAATAATCAGGAAAATATATAATTAAAACAACAATGAGATAATTTACATTCATAAAACTGGCAAAAACTATTAAGTAATATAATAGTGTCAAGTGCTGACAAAAATGTAGGTAAATAGGAACTCACTCTAATACAATGCTTATGATAGGATCAATTGATATAACCCCTTTGGAGCTCAATTTAAGCCCTTGTGAAGTTGGCGATGTGTATACCCCATAATGTATTAATAATAATTTCACTAATAGGTGTCTACTCTAGAGAAGCTCTCATACATGAGCACAGACATACACAGGAATGTTTACTGAAGGTCTGTTTGTAACAATGAAAGAATGGCGTCCAACTGACCAACGGGGGTGGGTAAGGATAAGGGTAAGGGGGTGGGAGGGGCAGGTAAGGATAAATAAATTTTTATTTATTTACTTAATGTGATATTATAAAGCAGTTAAGAATGAACAAAAACATAGACCATTCTTGTTATAATTTTTAAGAACATGAATGAACTGAATCATTGATTTTTCTGAAAAATCACAAAAACAAAATATTGAGTGAAAAAAGTTACAAAAGATATGTACAATATGATACCATTTATGTACATTTTGAAACAAGACTACAGTATGTGTTGTTGATGGAAGCAAAAGTACAAAAACGTACATAGGAAGGAAGCACACCATCCTTAGCAAGGTAGAAATTTCCTTGGGTCTCTGTGGGGCTTACAGAAGCAAATAGGAAAGGGAAGAATGTAGTTACACTTGAATTCTACTTTTAACATTCACTAGCTGTGTGACTTTGGGTAAGTTACTGGTCCTTTCTGAGAGTCAATTTCTTCATCTGTAAAATGATTATAACAATATTATAGCTATACTGGGTTATTAAAAGGATTAAATAAGAAATATATAAAATATATAGGTCATGTAACATGTTCTTGTCCTTAAAGTGGATCATAATGTTCCCCTATAATCATCAATCTCTATTTATTTCAGATAAGAAAACAAGCAACAAGGACTGTAAATAAGAAAGAGCTGCCGGGCGTGGTGGCTCACACCTGTAATCCTAGCACTCTGGGAGGCCGAGATGGGCGGATTGCTCGAGGTCAGGAGTTCGAAACCAGCCTGAGCAAGAGTGAGACCCCATCTCTACTATAAATAGAAAGAAATTAATTGGCCAACTAATATATATATATACAAAAAAAAAAAAAATTAGCCGGGCATGGTTGCGCATGCCTGTACTCCCAGCTACTTGGGAGGCTGAGGCAGCAGGATTGCTTGAGCCCAGGAAATTGAGGTTGCTGTGAGCTAGGCTGACGCCATGGCACTCACTCTAGCCAGGGCAACAAAGCAAGACTCTGTCTCCAAAAAAAAAAAAAAAAAAGAAAGAAAGAGCCAATAACAATAAAGCATTACAAAATAGCATCTTGGACTGAGCGCAGTGAGTGGCTCACACCTGTAATCCTAGCACTTCGGGAGGCTGAGGCAGGAGGATCACTTGAGCCCAGGAATGGGAGCTACAGTGAGCTATGATTACACTATTGCCTGGGTGATGGAGTGAGACATTGTCTAAAAAAAAAGCATCTTGCTTCAAGGAGAGTTAAGTCAACTGAAATGTCTTAACTATGCAATGACATTTCAAGAAATTAAAATCCTTGAACAACATAACCATGTCATATAACCACAGAGGCACTTTGTGAGGCGCAGGAGGCTTTTCTACCTACCTACCATATTATCTTTCTCCTGATCCTGCTTCCTCAGGTAGCTTAATATAGACATTGTATCTTTCTCCATTTTATATTGCTGTTTCTTCAAGTCTTCGTTAGTTCTTGCCAGTCTCCGAGAAGTATCACGATACTCAATCCTAGAGAGTTCTGTGACTTCCAATCTGGCTTCCCAAAGGGAGGCATTAGCCTTGGCTCTGTCCACCACAGTTTCATCTTGTTTTACTATTAATGCATTCCTGCATGAGAAGGGGACATCGACAGTATATAACTCAATTGTATTAGTATTACATTTCTCTTTTTTAAAACTTGTTTTGCTTCGCATTGCCTGGCAAAAACAAGAAAATATTGTTGGATGAATGAATTATAAGAAATAGGTGCCTCTTCCTGGAAGAGGGGAGCATTGGAGCATAACTCTAAAGGACTGGAAAAATAAAGAGGAAAGGCATGCTAAGTCAAATTCATTTCATAAAGACTTCACATCTTTTCATCTACTTCTTTGATCCTCCCGATATTTAAACTCTCTTTTCTATTCCTACTCACTGAGTGCTGGACCTTGGTTCTCCCTACTGCAAACCCGTTACCTTTGTTCCCCTTCTGCATGAGGATGATATACAGTCATAGTGCACCTGTAATCTCCCACCCACTCCACCCTCCAGTTTTGTTGTGGGGTGTTTTTGTCTTTGTTTTAGCCAGGCCTTGGACAAAAGATCAAGTCAATAGTTGTAGGGGAGAGTAGTTGAGGCATACCTGAGAGGAGAGTAGCTACTTATTTTTTTTTTTTCCTTTTTAAAATTTATTTTTTGTTATCAAAGAGAATGTCCAGAAACATTACATACTAAAGAATTTGTTCATGGCATTGTGTCGAGGCCTGTTTACAGGATGGAGGATGAACACAGAACACAAAGAGAAACATGGACACACATATAAAGATGGTTGACTCGAGTAATAATATACCAGGTCGATTTTATTTTTATATTTAAAAAAATTACAGTTAGTTCTAGGCCGGGCGCGGTGGCTCATGCCTGTAATCCTAGCACTCTGGGAGGCCGAGGCAGGAGGATTGCTCGAGGTCAGGAGTTTGAAACCAGCCTGAGCAAGAGCGAGAGCCATCTCTACTATAAATAGAAAGAAATTAATTGGCCAACTAATATATATAGAAAAAATTAGCCGGGCATGGTGGTGCATGCCTGTAGTCCCAGCTACTTGGGAGGCTGAGGCAGCAGGATTGCTTGAGCCCAGGTTTGACTCAAGGTTTTCAGGTGGTTGCTCTAGGCGCCAGACATAGATCACGGACCAAGATTAGCAAGGATGGGCAAGGCAGCCACAGAGGGCATTTTTTGTCCCCAGTTTCTCTTAGGGTGATCTCCTAAGATCTTAGGCTGATCCCCGGCGGCTGTACCTGGCTTAGGTTGCCCCTCCCTTGAGGGGTCTTACCCGTCATTGACTAACCAGCCATCTTATGGGGCTCAAGCAGCAATCATAGGAACAATATATTTATCGTGTGGCCTCCAGACTATCGTGTGGCCATTACTAAAATGCCTGGGTGGTTATGTATATAGAACTAACTTTATTTTTTTTATTTTTATTTATTTATTTATTTATTTATTTATTTATTTATTTTGAGACAGAGTCTCGCTTTGTTGCCCAGGCTAGAGTGAGTGCCGTAGCATCAGCCTAGCTCACAGCAACCTCAAACTCCTGGGCTCAAGCAATCCTCCTGCCTCGGCCTCCCGAGTAGCTGGGACTACAGGCATGCGCCGCCATGCCCGGCTAATTTTTTCTATATATATTAGTTGGCCAATTATTATTTTCTATTTATAGTAGAGACGGGAGTCTCACTCTTGCTCAGGCTGGTTTCGAGCTCCTGACCTCGAGCAATCCGCCCGCCTCGGCCTCCCAGAGTGCTAGGATTACAGGCGTGAGCCACCTGGCCTGGCCTAAATTTAATTCTTAAACCAGGAAAATATAATGTCAGTCCCCTACAGCATTGTTTTACAGAAGTTTCTAATGGAGAGTGAATATTTTATTTTCTGATGTATCCTTCACTTATTAATGACGAGGTGGATGAACTGATGGAATTACTTAAAAAAAAAAATCCGGACAACCTTATAAAGGAAAAAACATCCATTCTCATTCTGCATTTGTTGGTGGGAGTGAATTCAGTGGTCACAGTAACACTGCTGACTAAGAATCAACTTCCCCTAAGTAGGGAGCTGTTCTGGACTTCTCAGTAGAGACTTCATATTTGAAGTCTCACACAAAATGTCTGTTACTTAAATTACACAATGTGGCAGTGTTTTTTTTTTTTTTATGGGGACATAATATTGAAAGAAGGGGCAAAGTAGAAAACAACCTTTTTGCATGTTATATGTGAGTATCTTATTGTACTGTGCATGGATTTGAGGGCATTTCAGCCCTTGTTAAAGAGGAATTCTACCAACTTAAGCCTCTGCTGCTCTTGGTGCTGAAGGTGTCTACTCATTGAACCACATGTTGTTAGGTCAGGACCTTCTTCATCTACTGTCTGGCTCAAATGGTTTCAACTGAGTTTGGTTGTCCATCTCCTTCCATTTGAACTTTTATTTCTCCACCTCAGGATATGTGGGGTACTTGACAGTTTCTATCTTTTCTCCGACTTTGTAGGAGAGATAGAGGCCCGTCCTTCCCAGTTTTCTGTTGACACCTTTAGGATAGCCATCCTAGTGATTTCCAGCCACACCAATAATATCTCCAGGTTCCATGAGGATTTCATCTGAAGTTCGAGGTTCATGAGGATAAATGGCAATCTGGTTGTGGGCATTTTGGCCCCCAAAATAGTAGATGTCATCTAAAGAATGGAAGTATGCAGAGGCATCAGGACGCAGTGTTTGCATGATTTCATAAGCAACTCGACAGACCTAGGATGAAAAAGTACACACTAAGAAATCTGCCTGAGAGAGAAAATGTATATCCAGGATCACACTCCTAAGTGAATTTTCTATATATCGATTATGTAGTCCAGCTGACTAAGAGAATTATCACTAATAAATTCATAATTGGGGTACCTCGTTTTGGCTTATTTTAATAAAGAAGGGTCATCCGTGGCCAAATATACTTTTCTTGTCTACTTGCAGTCTGCATGCAAGAAGCTGAAAATGTTCTTCAACATGCATCATGTATTCCTCAATGGGATGGAAGGCAGCTTCTGTTCCCACTTTTGTCTGTGCATCTAACATGGCCTCCAATAACTGGATGTTTGAAGCCAAGCTTCTTGGTGGCCTCTTCTATTTCTTTTTCTAGCCAAGGTTGTGGGTGAATCAAGTATTTGTCAAACTGGGACACCCACCACACTGCAGGATCACCATGGACATGTACAAGTCCATCTGCAAAGTCTTCTGGTACAGCCAAGGGTAGATAGGGAGGACGTGGATGAAGACTGTCTATGATAGGGAGCTTGACCACTTGAACATTTTTGTCTTTCACTTCACCTGACCAGTGTCCAGTGGAGATGCCAGATCTGTCTGTGTATGTCTCACAGGTCTAAACACAGTCTCCCATCCACCCATGGCAGAGCGACAGTTCTGAGATTCCAAGATAAGTGTTTGCTGAGTGCCATACGCAATCATGAAGCAGTAGACTACATGATGGAGTTGACAGCCATAGCCACAGCCTTTGTTGATATTACACACTAGCTTCTTGGCTTTGCTGCAGTCCTTGGGATTCTGAAGATATGTTATTCTCCACTGGACCAGCTCTGTCAGATCCTTGGCCTTTTTTTCCTGCCAATCACCTGCTCCATCTGTCTGACTGAGGTAGTATAGATCCGTCATTATAGACCTTTCATGATGTCCTAAATCCATGTGCAAATCTTTGGAGTTCATTTCCTTCTAAGCTCTTTAATTTCTTCAGTTTACTCTATAGGAAAAACCAGAGCTCTTTAGCTCCATTTTCTATCCTCCTCCTCAGGATTTCATGATTCTTCTCCAGACCATTTCTGGTTTGTTTCTTGTAATTTTCAATCTGTTCTTTGGCCTTAACAAGGGCTCTTCTAAAACACATATCTTTCCTATAGCCGATCCTTGATCAATGGGACCTTCTGGTATCCAGAGAGATTCAGCCATTTGCCTCAAGTCTTCATTCTGCTGTTTTAAGTGTTCAAACTTTGCCAGAATCTTGGACAGTTCTTGGCTAGAGTGATCAGGGTGGTCATTATCTCGTACCAAGTGACCACCTATATAAAATAGCAAGGTCCCCCAGGCAAAAAGAATGTGCATAATCCAACACCAGGAACCAGTCCATGGCCACATTTTCAGATTTCAACTCACTCCCCTGGATTCCTGGAGCTCAAAGAATTGAAAACATTGTAACCCTGTTTGTAGTTAGTACACAGGTGAATAGACTTATGTTGTTTCAACACATGATGCTTCAAATGATTCTCTCTTATAGTCTGGTGGTGAATCTTTCAAAGAGATCCTTCTGGTGATATGAGTAGGAAACTTTATTGTCCTGTGCTTCATGGACTCTACATGTTGTATTTCCAGCGACTTTGGAGGCTGAGGTGGGAGGATTACTTGAGCTCAGGAGTTTGAGGTTACAGAGAATTGTGATTGCACCACTGCATTCTAGCCTGGGTGACAGTGCAAGACCACATCTCTGAATTTGTTCAGTTAACCAATAAAGGCAATAAATCACTTGATCTTGAATGAAAATACCATCAGGGTCATGGATGCCCTCTTAGCAAAAGCAGGAACTATTCTTTGTCCAATTCAGTATGTAAGTGTTCAACTCTGTGTCTTTGGGTCTTCATTTCCTTATGAGGGCTCCTGTAGTCCCAGCTACTCGAGAGGCTGAGGCAGGAGGATTGCTTGAGCCCAAGAGTTTCAGGTTACTGTGAGCTAGGCTGACACCACAGCACTCTAGCCCAGGAAACAGAGTGAGACTTGTTCCTGGGCTCTTTTTACTTTCTCTTCTCACCCCAGCTGCTTGCCTCTTCCTCTCCGAGATTAGCTACTTCTCCCGCGGAGCCAAGTTCCTAAAATAGGGGTTGTCACAGAGGATAAGGAAATTGATAGGTAGGAAATAGAGAGAATAAAAGAATACACAGAGACTAAGGTATAGTTTATAGTCTTATATTAAAAGATCAGATGTAACACAGTGGGGTACTCAGGAGGCTGGCGATCACCATGAATGCAGCAATGTGGTTAGATTCATACAGGTTTTTATAATTAAAGACATCAATTACCAGTTGTCAGGGTAACATATTTGCATATCAGGGAATGCAGTTGCTAGGGGATACAGGTAGTGGGTTGCGGTCAAAAGTCCTTCTAAGGGTTTCTAATCTATTTAGGTGAACAGGTACAAAGTCTTTCAGGGGCTAACTTCTAAGTTCTAAGAGGTAATTGTCAATTAACAAAAGAGGTATAGTGACTCTATATTTCTTTGATTAGTTATTATGGACTTAAAGGCAGACAGACAGGAGAGAGCAGGAACTCCATCTCTAATAAACAGGTTGTTTATAACCATAGGGGTGCATCTCAGTGCACTCATTGTCTCTGGCTCCCATCCTGTGGGCCATATTTGCTTTGTTTTGTTTTTCAAGACACAGGGAAGCTCACAGATTTTGAGATATTGGGAAGCCTCCCTGGAAAACATCCCTACCGGAGATTTAAGAGCTCTCCCATGATAGCAGCCTCTAATAAGTGAACCATTGAGTCCACACATTCCTGCAGGGTAAAACCCTGCAAATTCCTGTTTCTGTCTTTAATATAGTAATACAGGGGGATATAATAAAATAATGGTCTTATGAGCCACATCTCATTAATTCCTCAATCATATTTTCCCAACAAATAGTCACTAGGACAAGTATGTTAAATATTTTATCAGCTGGTGCCACAGTGCACTGGATGCCTAAGAAACAAACCATAATCATTTATATGGAGGTGGACAAGAAATTTTTTTAAAACGATGGATTCAAAGATTAAAGTGATGAGATTTTTCAAAATAAAGATTTACCATATAAGCATTAATAAAACACTATCCCTTGTATGTGGAAGGCAGTAATATATAAATATAGATAACATATATGAAGACTTCACTTGTATTTGAATTGTAAATATTCTGACACGTATATATGTGTTGACCTTTCTATACTATCATCCTCCATATCTACCCCTGAACTCCTATTTCTCAGTCCCTTTCCACTTTCACCTTTTGCCCTCTTCAAATTAAAGCCAGCTCCATACCAAATTCCTTAGCCTGTGATATGGTTGATTTCCCTTTCCAGCACACTTTAAGCATTAGTGATGGAATGCCTTGCTACAATCATCCTATTGTTCCCTGAAGGTATCAGGTCTAAGTAGCTCAGAGTATTTGATGCAAGAAATTAGACACTTCCAATAGGAGGACCACTTAATACTGACTGCAGAAACAAAGCTAGGTTTCTCAAACGATGGGTCACAGAAAAATCCAAGGAATAAGATCTGTTACCATCAGTATTCTCACTGTTCACACGTGTCCTAACAATGCATGAGCAAAACGAGAAAACATATGCTAATGAGTTCCAGAATGTATAGCACTTTAAAAAGTGCTAACTATGCAGTTATGTTAAAAAAAAAATCACATTGTAAATGTTAGGTTTATTGCAGGTGGAAACCCAAAAAGTATGTATAGGACAGAATGTGATTAACGCAAAACTTAGGATTGTAAAACAATAGCCACAGGAGTCTGGGGAGTCCCGACTTTGTAGATCTGGCAGAGGGCTGCAGCCAGCATTCATTCCCCCTCCCTCCCTGATGGAGACCAAGGCTGTCCCTCCCCGGCTCTCCTGATAAGGACACCAGAACAGAAGGATGGATGGATTCGACTGGGGCAAAGGGGTAGCAGAAGTTGGTCATTGAAGAAGAATTTTCTACAAGCAGCTGTTCTGCCCACTGTCCTTTGCTGCACGTAGCAGGAAGCAATTCTTCATCTGCCAGTTTGGCCCAGAAACAAAGAACTGAATAGGGCAGGTGGGAGGGGGTAGGCTATCTCCATTTATAAAAACCCTCACTACTTGGGAGGCTGAAGCAGTAGGATCGCTGAGCCCAGGAGACTGAGGTTGCTGTGAGCCAGGCTGATGCCACGGCACTCACTCTAGCCTGGGCAAGAAAGTGAGACTCTGTCTCAAAAAAACAAAACAAAAAACCTTCACTAAACCCCCTTCTGTGCTGACTCTCTTTTCCGACTCAGGCCACCCACACCAGGGTGAATAAACCAGCCATGTAGCTCCAACACAGCCTGTGTGTGAAATGTGTCCTTTGGGTCATTTATTCACCCTTTCAGTAAATATTAATACATAGGAAGAAAAAGAGCGACATCTAAGTATGTAAATTGGGCTATTATTTTATAAATAAAAGAATATCCCAAAATAATAGTAGCGATTATCTTTGAATGATGGAATTATAAGTGACTTGTTTTCTCCTTTGTTACTTCCCATGTTTCCCAAACTTTCTGTATTTACTGTCTTAATACTTACTTTATAAACATCACAAGTTTGGGGACACCCTTGCGGTCCCACATGCGGTGTTGCTGGACACCATGTATGACTCCAATATGTCCAGAAACCACTGTGGTCACTCAGTGGGCCAAGTGGCAATCTAGCAGCAACTCGAGGTCTGCAAGAGGTTAGTGCTAGAGCATTACCCACCTCATTGGTTCATTTAGTTTGGGGAAACCTCAACAATTACCCAATTTAGTCAAATTATTTAGGTTTTCCCCTTGAACCAAAAGGGATCTCTAGAAATGCACAAGGAACTACTTAACATCCTCTAGATCTTCAACACCATCTCAATCACATAGTAGAGATCTGTCAGGCTAGGGGCAAACAAGAATGAGCAATGGGCGCTATAATCCTCACGAGCAGGGAGAGCAAGAGGGGGTCCGAGCTGACCAGCAGGTAGGGCTCCAGTTAGGCAGCCCGCAGACTCGAAATCCCTGGAGGGCAGGTCCCGGGGCGGCTTCTTCTTACTTGTGTTTGTTTTTGCTTTTGCTTTTGCTCTTGCTTTTCTTTTTGTCTTTTCCCTTCGCCGGCATCTTGGCTTCTTCAGCCTGACGGCCGTGGTGGCTGCTCAGCCGCCGCAGCCACCGCAGCCCGGGCCGGTTCGGTCTCTAAGGAAACCTGCACGCCAAGCCGGTAACGTCCCGCCCGGACGGTTGCCTGCGCGCGGACAGCGCACGCGCCCGTGACGTGGCCCAGGCGCCGCCGCGCGAGCCCGGGCCGCGGGGGGCGGGGCGGAGGTCGCGCCGAGGGCGGCGGGCGGCCGCGGCGGGGTGGCCCGCGCGCGGTGAGTGTGCGAGCAGCGGCGGCGCCCGAGCCAACCCCGGGCCCTGGCTGGGCGGGCGGGGAGGCGGGAGCGGGCCAGCCCTGGGCGGCGGCGCGGCGTCCAGCAAGGCCAGCCGGTGCGGCTGGTGAGGCGCCCTCACCTCAGGAGGCTTAGTTCCCCGCGGGTCCGCCCGTTCCCGGTCGTCCAACCGCAGCGGTTTTGCAGCGTTTCCCGTCTCATTCGCGGGTCGCGTCCTCCCTTCCCTCCACGCCGCAGCCAGCGTGGCCGCAGCTGCCTCACCCTCGCCTCGCCTCTGCCGCTCCGGGCACTGTCCGGCTCTTTTGCTTTTAGTCTCCCTTTCCTGGCTTCTAACTCTTGCTGATTCTGTAAGGGGTAGCGCAGCTAATGGACGTGCCAGGCCAAACGTTTTTTGATAGGCAGTTGAGGACTTTCCCAAGGGCGGCGGGTGGAGGGCGAGGCTGCCAGCCTCCTAAAGCCAGCGCGCACGGACCCCCAGGAGCCTGGCGCTGCCATCGGGTCGGAAGGAGGGTCCTCGGCCCCACTCTGTGCTGTGTGGCGGACTCTTCCCGCCCAAAACCGGCCCCCAGGTTCCCATTCGCTAACAGCTCACACTTCCACAGTCCCGTTTTTTTTTTTTTTTAGTTTTTTGTGTTTTTTTTTTAGCAAGTTGTATAAAGTTGAAAGCTCTTGTTTTGTTTTTTGTTTTAATTCCAAATATACCTCTTAAAAGGAATGTACTCAATAGTATTCTAATTTGTTGGAGAAGGAGCTCTGATTATGCCTTCAGTCAATGAGAGTCAGCGGGTGAGTCATTGAGGAGATACGGTATTCTGAGTGCCAAGCCAGTAGTTGAGAGACTTGTGGTTGAAGTTCTGCTCTGCCTTCAAATTAAACTTAAAATTTCTTTAAAATATCGTTGGTCCTCCTGCATGTTTCTAGGTAGAACTTAATTCCTACACCCCTTCCCGAAGTCTTTGACCTCTAATTTTTCCCCTTGCCTTTTATTTCCCACTTAAGTGGTCTGCGTTTCTGAATTCTATGATTAGAGGAAACATGCTGATTTGGTAATGAGCCCTGAAAACCTTTTTGAACATACCATCTGCTGGCATGATGGTGGCTTATTCTTACTGTATTTCTAGTGCATTTTCCTCTCTATTTGTATGTCACACTCCTTTGGGTCCGTAGATGGAATTACCATACATTTATTGAAGGGGTTACCTCTGATATGCAATCTATAAAGTTGCAATTAATTTTGCATGTTTAAGATTCTAAAAATGTACCCTGTTGGTAACTTATAGAAAAGAAAGAGTAGGGGATCTTCTGTCACAGGCTATACCTTTGAAATTTATTCTAAAAATTGGTTACTTTATAATATCAAAGTCCAGGGTTTTTCTTATTGGAATACAGGCCTACAGATTCATTTATAAACATAAAAAAATTGGCTGTAACAAGATTACTAATAGAGTATCTTAGTTACAGTGTTTTGTAGTTTATTGTGTCATACTTTTTTTTATTGACTAAGTTTGATTTTGTAGGTAAAACTTTTTACATGAATATGGCTAAGAGAAATGCTAAGATTTCATACTTTGGTAGAGGTAGTTCTAGAATCTACAGCAGGGGTCCTCAAACTTTTTAAACGGGGCCAGTTCACTGTCCCTCAGACCGTTGGAGAGTGCGCGTTGTGGGCTAGGGATGGCTGCTAAGCAGGACAGGCAGCAGTGGCAAAAAAAACCTGGCAGGCTGGATAAATGTCCTAGGCGGGCGGCATGTGGCCCTCGGGCTGTAGTTTGAGGACGCCTGATCTACAGTCTTCTGAATCGCCAGGTTCTCTACCAAAGAACTATTCAGTCATCTGTTGGTACAAATAATATGGTAGGAAGTTGCTATTTACCAATTCATCTGATAGCATTTCCTTCACAATTGCTGGTAGATAGCTTTACTGGGAAGTTTCAGGGATTATTTTGCTGAATAAATTTGATTTGTTTCATTGTTTTTAAACTTGAAATAAGCCACTTAGTGTTTTGTTGATTTGGTTTTGTAATTCTTTTCCTCCCTAGTTTTCCTAGTTCTTGCATGATCAGCAAAGAAATATGGAGTATCTTGGCTGAATCGTCACACAGACAAGAACATTATGGTCCTGGTAGGTAGAGCAAATATCCAGATGTAAGATAACATCTCTGCTAGCTTAAAGTTGTAACTGTAATTCATGTGCTTCTCAGCGGTGGTTTTGTGGGGTTTTTGTTTTCTGAATTTGATTCTCTTTTGCCAAATGATGCTAATTTTTCTCTTTTCCATTGATCGTAGTTGCATCAAGTGTGGAGTTGTTATAGAGCTATTGTTATATAGAGCTATATATAGAATTTAGGACTATTATGTATCAACATAGATAGTATTTCTAATTTTTTCTTCTAGTAGTTCTAAAACTAGGTTTACTTTGTGAAATCATATGGCTTTATTCTGGTTTATCTTGGAGAACAAGTTTCTCCTCATAAATCATCCTTGAAATCAAGTAATGGCAGATGCAGCTCTATAGGTGGAAGAGACTAGGTGAACAACTTTAGATTTTGTTTTTACACAGCCTTTGGAATCCTGTATAAATATATTATTTTTCAAACTATCTGAAGGGACTGATCAATGTCTCTGAATATCATGGAAGGTAGTTACTTCATCCTACTTTTTTATTGCATGTGCTACAAATACAGAATTCCATTAAATAGATATTGGATATGAATGGGCATTTATTGAAACCTTAAAATCTGTACCCCCCGGCCGGGCGCTGTGGCTCACGCCTGTAATCCTAGCTCTTGGGAGGCCGAGGCGGGCGGATTGCTCAAGGTCAGGAGTTCAAAACCAGCCTGAGCAAGAGCGAGACCCCGTCTCTACTATAAATAGAAAGAAATTAATTGGCCAACTGATATATATATAAAAAAATTAGCCGGGCATGGTGGCGCATGCCTGTAGTCCCAGCTACTCGGGAGGCTGAGGCAGAAGGATCACTCAAGCCCAGGAGTTTGAGGTTGCTGTGAGCTAGGCTGACGCCACGGCACTCACTCTAGCCTGGACAACAAAGTGAGACTCTGTCTCAAAAAAAAAAAAAAAAAAAATCTGTACCCCCATAATATGCCAAAATAAAAAAAAATTTAAAAAAAAAATAGATATTGGATATGATATTAAGACTAGTTTACATCCCTGCAGGGGCGTTATAAGAAGTCATGAAGGTCAAGGATTTAATCTTACCAATTTTAGATCAATTTTTAACATTCACAGTTTTATTTATATACAAGATGTTAATAATATACTATATATATACACAATAGTTAATAATTATTAACTATTGGCAGTTTATTTGCAAAATATCCCATTTTTATTAGTTGTCCATGCTGACAAATTCTCAGGCTGGACTCGGTGGCTCACACATATAATCCTAGCACTCTGGGAGGCCAAGGTGGAAGGATCAGTTGAGGTCAGGAATTGGAGACCAGCCTGAGCAAGAGCAAGACACCTGTGCCTACCAAAAGGAGGAAAAATTAGCCAGGTGTGGTGGCACACACCTGTAGTCCCAGCTACTCAGGAAGCTGAAGCAGGAGGATTGCTTGAGCCCAGGAGTTTGAGAGTGCAATTAACTATGATGATGCCACTGCACTCTACCCAGGCCAACAGTGAGACTCAAAAGTAAAAGTTCTGTAACAAAAATAACATACCCAAATTTCAGGCCCACTTGTCTGTACTGTTTTTTTTTGTTTTTTTTTTTGAGACAGAGTCTCACTTTGTTGCCCAGGCTAGAATGAGTGCCATGGCATCAGCATAGCTCACAGCAACCTCAAACTCCTGGGCTCAAGCAATCCTGCTGCCTCAGCCTCCCAAGTAGCTGGGACTACAGGCATGCGCCACCATGCCCGGCTAATTTTTTCTCTATATATTAGTTGGCCAATTAATTTCTTTCTATTTTTGGTAGAGTCGGGGTCTTGATCAGGCTGGTTTCGAACTTCTGACCTTGAGCAATCCGCCCGCCTCAGCCTCCCAGAGTGCTAGGATTACAGGCGTGAGCCACCGCACCCAGCCCTGTCTGTACTTTCATATCATGGATCTCAACCATTCATTCATTCAAGAAATGTATAGTGAGTACTAACTGTATACTGGGCTCTCTGATAGCGTGAGGGGCACAGTTGGGGATAGAAGAGGGCCACTGCCCTCAAGTTGCTTACAGTTAGGTATAGAAGGCTCTGACCCAGACATTCATCTCTGGGAATACACAACCTCATTGGCACCTATACACAAACAGTTAATATGCCAAGCAGTGATTGATAAAGAGGAGATGACATAGACCTTAAGTGCTAGAGGAATTTGGAGGCATTTAAGACTGTCAAAGTAAGCCAAAGTTTACAGAAGGTGGACTCAATGGAGAGGGAAGGTAGAACAATGTGAGCAAAATTCAGAATGTGCTTGAGATAAGTAGTTTAATTAGGCTGGGCAAGGTCCACACCTATAATCCCAGCACTTTGGGAGGGGACGCTTGAGGCCAGAAGTTCAAGGTTATAGTGAGCTATGATTGCATCATTGTACTCTAGCCTTGGTGACAGCAACAAGACCTGTAGTCTATAAAAAAACCCAAAAAAAGTAGTTTAACTAGAGCAGTGATTCCTAAAGTGTGGTCCGCAGACCGGCTGCATCAACATCCATGGTAACTTATTTATTATGAATGCAGTTTCACAGGCCTCCCCTGAGACTTACTGAATCAGAACTGCTGGCAATGAGGCCCAGCAATCTATGTTTTAACAAGGCCCCCCAGGTGGTTCTGATGCATGCTAAAGTGTGAGAATCACTAGACCAGAGCAGAGGATTATTGAATGGAAGTGGCAGGCAAAAAACCTGGAAATTTGTAGGCTGGGAACTCATAGTAAAGGACTTAGAATGTTAGGCAAGGAATTTGTCTTTTATCCTGCAGACTAGAGTCACCAACTTGTGACTGGAAGGCTAGATTTGGTCCATAGATGTGTTTTGTTTGGCCTGCATAGTGGTTTTTTGGGTTTTAAGTGGAATTTATTGTCACCCTTTAAAAAACAGCAGATTTTACAAAGAAATCTATACTTTCAGCTTATCTTGAAAAATCAGAAGACCTGGCAATATGGGGCTTACATTCCATTGTGGCAGCAATTGGTGGGAACAGCAATTCCCAGTGGTGGGAACCTGTACTCTCCAGTTTGCCACAGTCCCCACCACTTCCTGTTTTACAGATACCTTTATTCATTTACATTTCCTATCTAGCCCCTGTAAGGTTCTTGAGTTTGCACTTTCTGTTGTGCATAGTGAGACATTGATGAAAGTTTTGAGAAGGAGACTGATGAGATTTATATATTCATTAATTAATTCAATAAGCATTGTTATATACTATATAACAGATTGTACTGTGCCTAAGTAATTAGTATTCAAAGGTAAATGAATCCCTGCAATGATGTGGCTTACCATTTAGTGGGAAAATGATGAAAACAGCATTTTTAGGAAGACAACTGTGTATAGATTTAAGAAAAGAGACATTGGTTACTAGAGTTCAAGTCTGAATTATTACTATTATAGGCCTGAATTTAGATATCAGCAGGGAGACTAGGAAGAAAAAAAGGAAGGGATGGAAAAGATATTGCAAAGGCATGATTGTCAAGTTCTTTTTTGTTTTGTGTTGTTTTTGAGACGGGGTCCTGCTATGCTGCCCAGGCTGGCCTCAAACTCCTGGACTCGAGATACTGCTACCTCAGTCTCCTGAATAGCTGGAACTGCAGACAAGAACTACTGTGCCCTGCTCCATCAGTTCTTGATATTATGACAGATTGGAATGTAGAAGGCATGAGAGAAGATAATTCAAAGATAATAAAGATTTTGAGTTGTGTATTAGGAAAGTTGTAGGACCACTAAAGAAACAGATTAGGAAGAGAATCCATTTAACATACTCTGTGTGTGTATGTGTGTAGGGGCAAAGGAAGGGGGAGCTTTAGAGATACCAGTTTGACATGTCTCTTGAGTTCAGTTTATTGGCATACATACAATTTAAGTGTTTTTAAAGGGAAAACTTAATAGAAATGTCAAGATTGGGTCAGGTGTAGCTCACGCTTGTAATCCTAGCACTCTGGGAGGCTGAGGCACGAGGATCACTTGAAGTCAGGAGTTTGAGACCAGCAAGAACAAGGCTCCTCTCCACTCAAAATAGAGGAAAAAAAAATTAGCGAAGCAACTGATAATAGAAAAAATTAGCTGGGCATGGTGGCACGTGTCTGTAGTCCTAGCTACTCAGGAGACTAAGGCAGGAGGATTGTTTGAGGTTGCTGTGAGCTAAGCTGATGCCACTGCACTCTGGTCTAGGCAGCAGAGTGAGACTCTGTCTCAAAAAAAAAACAAAAACAAAAATAAAACAAAACAAAATTGCATGCTTAGGAGTACATAGCACTCATTCCATCCTAGGATTCCAGGTAACAACTAGAGAAGTATTTAATTTGTAGTCAACAAAGTATAAGAAGACCTTTCCTGAAAATGTTTGCTTAGAGGCCCTATAAGTTAGAATTGATAACATTGGTTGCGTGAGCAATTCAAATCTTCTCTTGAATGTATAATCTTCAGATTTATGCTGCATAGGTAAGTTAAACTTTTTTGAGAGAGAGAGAATGGAAAATACTATATCAACTCAAATACTTAAAGACATTTTCTCAGTACCACCCTTCAGAATTTCAATGAAAATTGGCTGTGTGCTCCTGAGGTAACTTAACGATGAATTGTTGTCAGAACTGTTGCTCGTTTGAAATAGTAGTCACAGTTTCTCCTCTTAAGATCTTATGTTTGAAGACAGTCTCCTCCTTTCTTAGGAAAAATTTTTTACTGTGGTAAAATTTGTATAAGATAAAAATTGCCATTTAAAATTTTTTTTTTCTGTTTTTTGAGACAGAGTCTCGCTTTGTTGTTCAGGCTAGAGTGAGTGCCGTGGCGTCAGCCTAGCTCACAGCAACCTCAAACTCCTGGGCTCAAGCAATCCTTCTGCCTCAGTCTCCCGAGTAGCTGGGACTACAGACATGCGCCACCATGCCTGGCTAATTTTTTCTATATATTTTTAGTTGGCCAATTAATTTCTTTCTATTTATAGTAGAGATGGGGTCTCGCTCTTGCTCAGGCTGGTTTTGAACTCCTGACCTTGAGCAATCCGCCCACCTCGGCCTCCCAGAGTGCTAGGATTACAGGCGTGAGCCTCCGCACCTGGCCTAAATATTTTTAAGTATACAATTCAGTAGCATTAATTATATTCACAGTGTTTACAATCATCATTATCTATTTTCAAAACTTTTTCATCACCCAGAATAGAAACTCTGTACCTGTTAAGCAGTAACTCCCCATTCTTTCCTCCCCCTAACCCTTGATAACTTCCATTTTGCTTCTGTCTCTATGAACTTGCCTATCCTAGATATTTCATATAAATGGAATTATATAATATGTTCCCTTTTGTGTTTGGCTTTCCCTTAGCATTAGCATAGTGTTTTTAAGTTTGGTCCATGTTATAACATATATCATAATTTCTTCCCTTTTTATGTCTAAATAATATTCCATTGTATGGATATGCCATGTTTTTTTAATCCTGTCAATAGAAAAAAAGCCAAACTCTGTAAAATAATCTTAAAGAAATTTATTCTGAGCTAAATTTGAGGACCATGACTAGGAGTCACTGCCAAGAGGCCTTGAGCTAGTGGACCCGATGTGGCTAGGTTACAGTTTGGTTTTATACATTTCAGGGAGACCGGGGTTATTATAGGTAAATAAATCAATACATGGGAGGTATACATTGGTTTGGCCCAAAAAGGTGGGGCATCTCCAAGCGGGGGAGGCTTACAGGTTATAGGTGGGTTTAAAGATTCTTTGGCTTGTGGCCAGGCGTCCTGGTAGATCACGCCTGTAATCCCAGCACTCTGGGAGGCTGAGGTGGGCGGATTGCTCAAGGTCAGGAGTTCTAAACCAGTCTGAGCGAGACCCGGTCTCTACTAAAAATAGAAAGAAATTAATTGACCAACTAAAAATATATATAGAAAAAATTGGCCGGGCATGGTGGCACATGCCTGTAGTCCCAGCTACTCCGGAGGCTGAGACAGTAGGATCGCTTGAGCCCAGGAGTTTAAGGTTGCTGTTTAAGGTTGATGCCATGGCACTCGCTATAGCCTGGACAACAAAGTGAGACTCTGTCTTTAAAAAAAAAAAAAAGGCTGGGTGTGGTGGCTCACACCTGTAATCCTAGCACTCTGGGAGGCCGAGGCGGGCAGATTGCTCGAGGTCAGGAGTTCGAAACCAGCCTGAGCAAGAGCGAGACTCCGTCTCTACTATAAATAGAAAGAAATTAATTGGCCAACTAATATATATAGAAAAAATTAGCCAGGCATGGTGGCGCATGCCTGTAGTCCCAGCTACTCGGGAGGCTGAGGCAGGAGGATTGCTTGAGCCCAAGAGTTTGAGATTGCTGTGAGCTAGGCTGATGCCATGGCACTCACTCTAGCCTGGGCAACAAAGTGAGACTCTGTCTCAAAGACAAAAAACAAAAACATTCTTTGACTTGTAATTGGTTAAAGACTTGAAGCTTTGTCTAAAGACTTGGAATGTTTTAACAGAAGGAGTGTTATCAGAGATAAGCCACTGGACATAGATTTGTTGTGTAAATTGAGGACCGGTAGGTTTGTCTTGCATACCCTTAGGCCTGTTAATGGCTTACAAAGGATGCCTCTAAGAAGGGAGGGGGACTTAAGGCTTGTCTGACCTCCCTCCTCTTGGCAGATAATTTAATTTTAGGATATTCCTTTGGCCACTAGTGGGTCCATTTAGTAAGCCGGTGGGGGGGTGAGCCTTAAAATTTTATTTTAGTTTACAATTCATTCATCTGTTGATAGACACTTGGGTTGTTTCCAGCTCTGGTTGTTGTGAATAGTGTTGCTTCAGAACATTGGCATACAACTGTCTGTTTGAGTCTGTATTTTCAATTCTTTTTTTTTTTTTGAGCCAGAGTCTTACTGTTGCCCAGGCTAGAGTGCTGTGGCAGCAGCCTAGTCCACAGCGACATCAAACTCCTGGGTTCAAGCGATCCTCCTCTTTTAGCCTCCCAAGTAGCTGGGGCTACAGGCATGTACTACCACTCCCGGCTAATGTTTTCTGGTTTTTTTTTTTTTTTTTTTTTTTTCCAGTTTCCTAGCTAATTTCTTTCTATTTTTTAGTAGAGACAGGATCTCTTGCTGAGGCTGGTCTTGAACTCCTGACCTCAAGCGATCCTCCTGCATCGGTCTCCCAGAATGCTAGGATTACAGGTGTAAACCTGTAATAAAATTTTAAAAGCCCTAAAATAAAATTTTAAGGCTCACCCCCCATCCGCTGACTGAATGGACACCCTTGTGGCCGAAGAAATGTCCTAAAATTAAATTATCTGCCAAGAGGAGGGAGGTCAGACATGCCTTATGCCCCCATCCCTTCTTGGAGACATCCTTTGTAACCCATTAACAGGCCTAAGGGTATGCTAGACAAACCTACAGGTCCTCAATTTACACAATAAATCTATGTCTAGTGGCTTATCTCTGATAACACTCTTTCTGTTAAAACATTCCAAGCCTTTAGACAAAGCTTCCTGTCTTTAACCAATTACAAGCCAAAGAATCTTTAAACCCACCAATAACCTGTAAGCCTCCCCCCCTTCGAGATGTCCCACCTTTTGGGGCCAAACCAATGTATACCTCCCATGTATTGATTTATGACTTTACCTGTAACCCCTGTCTCCCTGAAATGTATTAAACCAAACTGTAACCTAGCCACATTGAGTCCACTAGCTCAAGGCCTCTTGGCAGGGTCATGGTCCTCAAATTTGGCTCAGAATAAATCTCTTTAAAATTATTTTATAAGCCGGGCATGGTGGCTCACGCCTGTAATCCTAGCACTCTGGGAGGCTGAGGCGGTCAGATGGATTGCTCGAGGTCAGGAGTTCAAAACCAGTCTGAGCAAGAGCAAGACCCCATCTCTTCTAAAAATAGAAAGAAATTAACTGACCAACTAAACATATGTATACAAAAAATTAGCTGGGCACTGTGGTACATGCCTGTAGTCCCAGCTACTTGGGAGGCTAAGGCAGGAGGATCGCTTGAGCCCAGGAGATTGAGGTTGCTGTGAGTTAGGCTGATGCCACGGCACTAACTCTAGCCTGGGCAACAAAGTGAGACTCTGTCTCAAAAAATAAATTAATTAATTAAAATAAAATAAAATCATTTTACAGAGTTTGGCTTTTTTCATTGACAAAGGCGTGAGCTACTATGCCTGGGCCCTATTTTCAATTCTTGTAAGAACCTAGGACTGGGATTGGCTTGGTCCCTTTTAACCATTTATTCATACGTCTGATAGTGAGTGGCCACTCATTGATCATATTGTGGAACATATAGCTGATATTTTAACAGTGAAGAAAGACTTCACAAATGCATGAAGTAGATTTTATGCACTTATAAATTAGCTCCTTAGTCACTGCTCTCCCCACATTTACCCACAGGCATTTACACATACATATACACGAACTTCTAGAGGGTGTATGACTTGCCTCTGTTGTTGTTACTGATTTATTTTTTTTTCTTTCTCCAAATTCTACCTAGGCAAGTTGCTGACTTTATAAATGAATTGACTGGGTGTTAAGAGTGGCTGAGGTTATGGGTTGTAGTTTGAGAAGAAAACGTGGACGACAAGAAAGAGCCAAAGAGCTTTAAACTGCAAGTCAGGAGATGAGCTTGGTGATCTGGCTTCCAAAGTCTAAACAAATTAGAAACAGAAATGTAGAAGGAGATAACTGAATCAAAAATAGACAATGGAAAAAATAGAGAACTTTGCTTTTATGATCATCCATGCCCATCTTCTACAGGTTGAAAAAGTAACATGGTAGTGAGGAAACAAGGGAGAAAACCCAGAAGCAAAAGAAAAAATTGGTAAGTAATCTATGTAAAGAAATACTACACTTTTTAACAAATTGACTGCCACGTGAATTATATTTAACTCGGGCTACTTTTGACCCTGGGGGCCTCCTGAAGCAAAACCCTGCAGTTGGTTCATGAAAATCTAACCTGTTGATGTGCTTATTGTTACAATTAATACTGACAATTTAATTCTAAAAACATGGATGGCATTGTGTATAACTCACACACAGGAAACAATAAAAAATAACAAATTAGAAATTATCTTTTTGTTTTAATAAAATATCGTGATCCTAAGGAAAAAAAATTTTTTCTAGTGTGGCAATGAATGTGTTACTAGGTCAGATTTCTGCAAATTCTGCTTTCTTATTCCTAGCTGTGAGCTCACAGCAAATGGAAAAGGGTTTATAAACCACTAAAATTGCTGTCACGAAGTCCAGGACCCTTATGTTTTTGGAGAGGCCCTCATTTACGTATGATGACATAAAATTCTAATAATTATGGCTCCCTGATGCATATCCCACAACAGATTTAAAAAGAAAATTAGGGCCAGGCATGGTGGCTCACACCTGTAATCCTAGCACTCTGGGAGGTCGAGGTGGGCAGATTGCTCGAGGTAAGGAGTTCGAAACCAGCCTGAGCAAGAGCGAGACCCTGTCTCTACTATAAATAGAAAGAAATTAATTGGCCAACTAATTATATAGAAAAAATTAGCTGGGCATGGTGGCGCATGCCTGTAGTCCCAGCTACTGGGGAGGCTGAGGCAGAAGGATTGCTTGAGCCCAGGAGTTTGAGGTTGCTGTGAGCTAGGCTGATGCCACGGCACTCACTTTAGCCTGGGTGACAAAGTGAAACTCTGTCTCAAAAAAAAAAAAAAGAAAAACAAAGAAAAACAAACAAAAAACAGAAAATTAGGAGGCTGGGCATGGTGCCTCATACCTGTAATCCAAGCACTTTGGGAGGCCAAAGCAGGAGTATGGCTTGAGACCAGGAATTTGAGACCTGCTGGGCAAAAAAGCAAGACTTCATCTGTATGAAAAATAAGGAAGATTAGCTGAGCGTGGTGGCATGTGCCTGTAGGCTCAGTTACTCAGAGGCTGAGACCAAAGGGTTGCTTGAGCCCAGGAGTTTGAGGCTGCAGTTACCTGTGATCATGCCACTACACTCCAGCCTGGGCAACAGAGTGAAACCCTGTCTCTAAAAAAAAAAATTTATTTAAAAGGAAAATAGGTAATGATGGTTTATTGAAGAAGTTGGGTGCTTGACAACACTGAGCAGTGATGATATAAATAGCATGATGTCAAGGTAAATTAGCTCAAAAGCATACCCATCTGGGAGCATTTGGTGGTAGAAGGGCAAACAGTCCTATAGACCTGTAGCCCCTAGAGGCATCCCAAGTTCACAGGAAAATATAGCTGATGATCATAATCATGACCATGAGCCATGAGTAAAGGGTGATATTTGTTGTAGAAAATTATGTAATTCACTTTAGAAACATTTTTACCAAATGCTGTTAAAATGTTATGGTATTTAGAGGGAAAGCATCTTAAAAATATATTTGGGGGGAAAAAGACATATTTGGGAAAATGCTCTATTCCTTGCTTTACACATGAGGCATTATTGTAATATTTCAATCTTTCTCATGTTTTTCATTTTGATTTAACACGTTTCAAGCAGTAGCTATTTTTCAGTTGATAACAAGAACGGGAAAATATGTTTTTACTCTTCTTCCCATAGTCAAACTCCAGTATAAACAGTACCTAGTGGTCTCTGCAAATAAACACCTCCCACAATGGATGTGGGTTTGGACGTAGAGATAGCTTATTACTTCAGATTTTCATTGTATTTATTCATTGGGGCAGTATGAACCCCTTCCTGACTGATAGCATCTTCTTATCTAAAGGACTTTGATTCTTAATGAACAGGTAAGAAAAGAACTTGTGATTTATGAAATAAGAGAGGTAGCAGTAGCAACAGCTTCTCCCGTTCAGTGATTATTGTAGCAAAGTCAAGCCTGAAACAATGAAGAATGAGGTCATGCACTGCCTGACTCATTTCAGTACAATACACAAATGGCTTCATTTTATAGAATGAGCCATTTTAGCACTTCTCTAATGATGTTTTGATTAAAATGAAATAAAATACATAAAGAAGCAACCTGTTGGCTGGGCGAGGTGGCTCACACCTGTAATCCTAGTACTCTGGGAGACCAAGGCGGGTGGATCGTTTGAGTTCAGGAGTTTGAGACCAGCCTGAGCAAGAGCGAGACCCTGTCTCTACTAAAAATAGAAAGATATCTTCTTTCTGGTTGTTCAGTCAAAAAAAAAGAAAAAAAAAGTAAGTAAAATATAGAATGTAAAAGTAATAATAGTAAAAAATAAAAATAGAAAGAAATTAGCTGGACGACTAAAAATATATAGAAAAAATGAGCCAAGCACGGTGGCACATGCCTGTAGTCCCAGCTACTCAGGAGGCTGAGGCAGGAGGATTGCTTGAGCTCAGGAGTTTGAGGTTGCTGTGAGCTAGGCTGATGCCACGGCACTCTAGCCTGGGTAACAGAGTAAGACTCTTGTCTCAAAAAAAAAAAAAAAAGAGGCAACTTGTTTATACGAAAGAATTTTATTTTATTGGTAACTGCCAGTGCATCAATTCTAATTCCTTTGTTGGGAGTTAGAGTATTTGATCTTAGGGTTGGAGGGACCTTAAAGGATATATCCAACTGGGTTTAGTGGCTGGCATCTGTAATTCAGCTACTTGGAAGGCAAAGGCAGGAAGATTGCTTGAGCTCAGGAGGATAACATGGTCAGATTTGGGCCAAACCCTTGGGGCAAAGACTCTCCCCTCCCCACCAGAGTGAGACAACTCATGGCCAAATTCTTCTTGCTTAGTCTCTCCTCCAGTAGATTCTGTGCTTAGAGGTCTTATTATAACACCTCCTTGGCAATGACATCATAAAAGTTGACTTTTTATTTTTTTTTGAGACAGAGTCTTGCTTTGTTGCCCAGGCTAGAGTGAGTGCCGTGGCGTCAGCCTAGCTCACAGCAACCTCAAACTCCTGGGCTCAAGCAATCCTGCTGCCTTAGCCTCCCGAGTAGCTGGGACTACAGGCATGCGCCACCATGCCCGGCTAATTTTTTCTCTATATATTAGTTGGCCAATTAATTTCTTTCCATTTATAGTAGAAATGGGGTCTCGCTCTTGCTCAGGCTGGTTTCGAACTCCTGACCTCGAGCAATCTGCCTGCCTTGGCTTCCCAGAGTGCTAGGATTACAGGCAAGAGCCACCACACCCAGCCTAAAAGTTGATTTTTAAATAAACTTTTATAGTTGTTTTATTGACTTGAAAAATACTATGTTTTTCTGTGGTTTTCAAATCTGTGCCACTTGTCAGTCTTTTCCCTTCCTGACAGATACCTCTTCAGTACCTAATTTTGTTGTTTTTTAGAGATAGGGTCCCACTCTGTTACCCAGGCTGGAATGCAGTGGTGTGATCATAGCTCACTGCAACTTCTAACTCCTGGGCTCAAATGATCCTCCTATCTCAGCCTCCCCAGTAGCTGAGACTATAGGCATTTGCAACCATGCCAAGCTAGTATCTCATTAATGCTACCATTATATGATTAGAAATTTTTTTTTCTGTGTGCAACATAAAGTTCCGATTATGTTAATATAAATATTTTCACTCTCTATCTATCTTAGTGTTTAATTTCAGTTAGTATTATTCAATTATGTTTACCTATCTTCAAAACAAATATGACTGATTTTCTTTCTACTCTTTCCTATTATAAATATATATGCCTTTTATTTTTTTTGAGACAGAGTCTCACTCTGTTGCCCAGGCTAGAGTGCCATGGCCTGCCTAGCTCACAGCAACCTCAAACTCCTGGGCTCAAGCAATCCTTCTGCCTCAGCTTCCCAAGTAGCTGGGACTACAGGCATGAGCCACCATGTCCGGCTAATTTTTTCTACATATTTTTAGTAGGCCAATTAATTTCTTTCTATTTTTAGAGAGACGGGGTCTCACTCTTGCTCAGTCTGGTCTGAAACTCCTGACCTTGAGCAATCCTCTGGCCTCAGTCTCCCAGAGTGCTAGGATTACAGGCGTGAGCCACCGTGCCCAACCTAAATATATATGACTTTTATTTGAAATATTTAAATCTGTTTTTACCCTTGTAAACAAGCAGGATGTTGTGTGAGTTGTGGTTTTTCTGACTTTAATTCTTTCCCGTAAGTAAAATATTAGCACTATAACAGAAAATAGAAAGCTTCAGGTGATGGGGTACCATATTTTCAGAGAAGTTAAGAGTCAATACTGTTTTTAATTTTTAAGAGTTAATATCATTGAAATAACATGTATTTCCTAAAACAAGATGTATGTAAGCAGTGTTAATAGAAACATATATACAGTATATGGGGGAAAAACTGAACACAAAATTGTCTGGAAATACTGGTTCCAGCTTGTAGTAGCCAGCCTCCAGGCTGGCCTCTGATGATTCTCACCTCCTAATAGTCATGCCTTTGTGTAGTCCCCTCACACATTTTATCAGGGTTGTTCTGTATGACCATTAGAATATAGGGAATTGATAGTGTATGACTTCCAGGGCTAAGTCATACAGGACATAGTGGCTGCTGCCCTGCTCTTCTTGGATTGCATACTCTGGAGAAGCCAGCCATGGTGGTATTAAGGGCATTCAAGCAGCTTTACTGAGCATGTATGTGGAGAGCTACAGAGGCTTCTTACCAACACCTGGCATCAACTTACTAACCCAGGCGTCCTCAAACTTCAGCCCTTGGGCCAAATGCGGGTGTTTTTGCCAGTTTGTTTCTTTACTTCAAAATAAGATATGTGCATTGTGCATAGGAATTTGTTCATAGTTTTTTTTGAACTATAGTTTGGCCCTCCAACGGTCTGAGGGACGGTGAACTGGCCCCCTGTTTCAAAAGTTTGAGGGCCCCTGTTAACCATTCAGTGAGCCATCTTGGAGGGGGCCTTCAGCCCCAGTCAAGCCTTCAGATGACTAGAGGCCCAGCCTACATCTTTTTTTCCCCTTATTTAAAAGATATGTTAATACCCAGCCTATATCTTTTTTTTTTTTTTTTTTGAGACAGAGTTTCGCTTTGTTGCCCAGGCTAGAGTGAGTGCCGTGGCGTCAGCCTAGCTCACAGCAACCTCAAACTCCTGGGCTCGAGTGATCCTTCTGTCTCAGCCTCCCGGGTAGCTGGGACTACAGGCATGCGCCACCATGCCCGGCTAATATTTTATATATATATCAGTTGGCCAATTAATTTCTTTCTATTTATAGTAGAGACGGGGTCTCGCTCTTGCTCAGGCTGGTTTTGAACTCCTGACCTTGAGCAATCCGCCCGCCTCGGCCTCCCAAGAGCTAGGATTACAGGCGTGAGCCACAGCGCCCGGCCTTTTTTTTTTTTTTTTTTTCTTTTTCTTTTTTTTGAGACAGAGTCTTGCTTTGTTGCCCAGGCTAGAGTGAGTGCTGTGGCGTCAGCCTAGCTCACAGCAACCTCAAACTCCTGAGCTCAAGCAATCCTGCTGCCTCAGCCTCCTGAGTAGCTGGGACTACAGGCATGTGCCACTATGCCTGGCTAATTTTTTCTATATATGTTAGTTGGCCAATTAATTTCTTTCTATTTATAGTAGAGACGGGGTCTTGCTCTTGCTCAGGCTGGTTTCAAACTCCTGATCTCAAGCAATCCGCCCGCCTCAGCCTCCCAGAGTGCTAGGATTACAGGTGTGAGCCACCGCGCGCGGCCTAGCCTACATCTTGACTGTAATAGCATGAGAGCCCTAAGCCAGGACTACCCAATTAAGGCATTCCCAAATTTCTGAACCACAGAAATGGTGAGATAATCAGTGTTTAGTGTCTTAAGCTACTAAGTTTTGGGGTTGTTATGCAGCAATAGATAACTAATATACAGCATACTAAAATATTTTTAGAAGAGAATTTGTACAATGTAAACAATATTTTATATCTTTTAGGGTGTTTTTGGGAAGTTTATCATAATTTTGACAGTTTGAAAGTATTTTGGTTAAAATTTAAATTTAGCTATAGAACCAATAGATTTAGGAAAATAAAATTAATTTCTCCTAACAAATTAATATGACTAGATTATGTACTTATTAATCAATTACATTCTTTTAAAAATATGTTTATTGGCTGGGCGTGGTGGCTCACGCCTGTAATCCTAGCACTTTGGGAGGCCGAGGTGGGCGGATTGCTCGAGGTCAGGAGTTCAAAACCAGCCTGAGCAAGAGTGAGACCCTGCCTCTACTATAAATAGGAAGAAATTAATTGGCCAACTAATATATATAGAAAAAATTATCCAGGCATGGTGGCACATGCCTGTAGTCCCAGCTACTCAGGAGGCTGAGGCAGGAGGATTGCTTTAGCCCAGGAGTTTGAGATTGCTATGAGCTAGGCTGACACCACGGCACTCTAGCCTGGGCAACAAAGCAAGACTCTGTCTCAAAAAAATAAAAATAAAAATGTTTATTTATGAAAATGTAATTTCTCCCTTTTTATGTCACTTGCATCTTATATCTGTTGTGCGTTTCTATTGATACCACCTTAGGCACTCTTCTTGGTACTTGGATTACATCAGAAAACAAAAAGATTCCTGCTCTCGAGAAGCTTATATTCTATCAGAGGAGCACAGGCAATAAATAAGCTGTCTAGTATTTTAGAATGTATTAAGTGGTGGAGAAAAAGAAAAAGTGGGTCAGAGTAAGGGAGATTGAGAAAGCAGGTAAAGGTGGAGGCATGTGAGGGAGGGAGGATATATGAGGTCATTAAATACAAAATGTTCAATTTTGAATCAAAAGGTTAGTTTATTGCATCTCAAAAAAGAAATACAATTAATCAAAGTATGTGTCTAAACTATCAACACAGTTTTATCACCTTAACGGTAGCTTGTTTTTTGTTTGTGTGTTTGTTTTTGTTTTGTTTTTTTGAGACAGAATCTCGCTTTGTTGCCCTGGCTAGAGTGAGTGGCATGGCGTGGAGTCAGCCTAGCTCACAGCAACCTAAAACTCCTGGGCTCAAGCAATCCTCCTGCCTCAGCCTCCCGAGTAGCTGGGACTACAGGCATGTATCACCATGCCCAGCTAATTTTTTCTATATATATTAGTTGGCCAATTAATTTCTTTCTGTTTATAGTAGAGATGGGGTCTCGCTCTTGCTGAGGCTGGTTTCAAACTCCTGACCTTGAGCAATCTGCCTGCCTCGGCCTCCCAGAGTGGCCGGCCAACAGTAGTTTGTTTATGCCAGCAGCAAAGAAGCCTGGAGAGTGAGTGGCAATGAAATCGTGAAAGACATTTTTCCCGGCTTGTTGAAAATTGAGTATTTTTTCTTGTAAAAAGTAGTCCAAAGCCTGGAAAAAGTGGTAGTCAGTTGGTGTAAGGTCTGGTGAATAAGGGGGGAATGACAAAGAGTTTCTAAGTCCAGTCTCTGTAGTTTGAGCATCGTTGTTTGTGCAACATGTGGTCAAGGGTTGTCTTGTAAGAGGATTGCCCTGACTCCTTTCACCAGTCTCGGTTGTGAATCGAATTGGATTATTTCATCCAATTAGTTGTAGTAGACATCCGCTGTTACTGACTAGGTTTTACAAAGTTGTGGGTAATACCACTACTTGACTACCAGACATCATTAGCGTTTTTGGATGAATATTTGGTTTTAGACTGTGTTTTAGCACTTTATCCACTCATTGTGCTGAACCCTTGTGATTGTAAAAAATAATCTATTTTTTATCGTACATAACAATACAGTATAGAAATTATTCGCCTTTATGTTGTGTCAGCAAAGAAATGCAAGCTTTGAGGCAATTTTTCTTTTGACATTTAATCTATGTAGTACCCATCTATCCAACTTATTTACCTTGTCGATTTATTTTATTATTTTTTTTAATTTCTCCTTTTCTTTTTTTTCAAAGCCCACGCTCCCCCCTCCCCAGTATTCCCAGATGGAATCCCATCTAGTACTAACCAGGCCAGACTCTGCTTAGCTTCTGAGATGGAACAAGATCGGGAGCATTCAGGGTGGTATGGCTGTAGACTGTCAATTTGTATTAAATGATCTAATATTGTTGAAATAGTAACCTCAAACCTTGTTGTTAATTTATGCACAGGTTGAGATGAATTCACTTCCACTACAGTTTTTAGTTTATCATTATCTACCTTGGCCTCAGGTTGTCCACATGGCTCATTTTTAAAATTGAAATTACCAGAACAGAACTTTTTTTTTTTCCTGAGACAGAGTCTCGCTTTGTTGCCCAGGCTAGAGTGAGTGCCATGGCGTCAGCCTAGCTCACAGCAACCTCAATCTCCTGGGCTCAAGCAATCTTGCTGCCTCAGTCTCCCTGTAGCTGGGACTACAGGCATGCCACCATGCCCGGCTAATTTTTTCTCTATATATTAATTGGCCAATTAATTTCTTTCTATTTATACTAGAGATGGTCTCTTGCTCTTGCTCAGGCTGGTTTCGAACTCCTGACCTCAAGCAATATGCCCGCCTCAGCCTCCCAGAGTGCTAGGATTACAGGCATGAGCCACTGCATCCGGCCCAGAACAGAACTTTTTTTTTTTTTTTTTTTGAGACAAAGTCTCACTTTGTTGCCCAGACTAGAGTGAGTGCCGTGGCGTCAGCCTAGCTCACAGCAACCTCCAACTCCTGGGCTCAAGCGATCCTCCTGCCTCAGCCTCCCTCCCGAGTAGCTGGGACTACAGGCATGCGCCACCATGCCCAGCTAATTTTTTATATATATATCAGTTGGCCAATTAATTTCTTTCTATTTATAGTAGAGACGGGGTCTCGCTCTTACTCAGGCTGGTTTTGAACTCCTGACCTTGAGCAATCCGCCCGCCTCGGCCTCCCAAGAGCTAGGATTACAGGCGTGAGCCACAGCGCCCGGCCTAGAACAGAACTTTTTAAACCATCGATATACTGTGTGTTCATTAGCCATTTCCTTTCCAAACACTTTGTTGATATTTTGAGCTATCTGTGTTGTGTTGGTTTTACAATGGAACTCATATTTGAAAATAATATGAATTTTTGACACATCTATGGTTGTTCAAAAATTATTCTAAAAAATTTTTGAAAAATAATCACAAGTCAAAACATGCATTTAAGCCGGGCGCGGTGGCTCACGCCTGTAATCCTAGCACTCTAGGAGGCTGAGGCGGGCGGATTGCTCGAGGTCAGGAGTTTGAAACCAGCCTGAGCAAGAGTGAGACCCTGTCTCTACTATAAATAGAAAGAAATTAATTGGCCAACTAATATATATATAAAATTAGCCGTGCATGGTGGCGCATGCCTGTAGTCCTAGCTACTCGGGAGGCTGAGGCAGCAGGATTGCTTGAGCCCAGGAGTTTGAGGTTGCTGTGAGCTAGGCTGACGCCACGGCACTCACTCTAGCCTGGGCAACAAGCGAGACTCTGTCTCAAAAAAAAACAAAAACATGCATTTGAAAGAATGAGGATGTACCTTTTCAATAAAACAGTGTCAAAGTGAAATGTCACAGATATTAACTGTCAGTACTTAAGGAAATCAGGCATTTCATACTTTATAACCTAATAGTATTAAAAGTATGCTTCAATAAGAAAGTGGCAGCGAACAATGATCTGAAGGAGTTGCAGGAATATATCAATTGAATATGTAGGAAAAGATTGTTCTAGGGACTGCTACAGCAAAGGCCCTAAGATAGCTAGAACATGTGTGACATAAGCACAGAGGTCAATGTGGGGGTAGTGAGTAAGGTGAAAACTATTAGTAGATGAGGTCAGAGACAAAACGGATGGAGCTAGAACAGGTGACTCCATGAAGGCTGTTGTCAGGACCTTGCTACTCTGAGGGAAATGGAAAGCCATTGCTAAATTTTGCACAGAAAGGAGACATGCTCTAACTTATATTTTCAAAGGATGACTTTGGTTCCTTATTAAAAATAGACTCTAGCGGAGTGAGGATAAATGAAGGGAGATCTATTAGGACAATATTAGTAAATCACCAGAGAAATCACTTGGGCCAAAGTGATAATGGTAGAAGTAGTTATTAATAGAAATGGTTGGATTTAGGGGAAATGTCTTCAATCAGTGGGAAACAGATCTCCAAAAGCTCCTGATGGAAGAAGATCAGACTATTGTAAGACTTTCACATCTTGATGAAAGTCTCGTTTCCAGCCTCTTCTCTGACCATTCTCTGCTCTACATTCTCTTCCTCACACCTGTATTTATCTTTTCCTAGAGCCATAGTGGATGACCCTTCCTGGGGGCTCTAGTGGTTAAAATAGTGGCTCTGGAATTAAACCATCCTTATTTGATTTCTGGCTCTTTTCACTTAACTACTGTGTAGTCTTAAGTTACTTAGTTTCTGTAAGCCTCAGTTTTCTCATTTATAGAATGGGAATGTTACCCTTTGTGCCCCCTCTACCTCTCCCTGTAAAAAATAAAAAAAATGAGGATGTTAATAGCACCAAATTAAGAGTGGCATTATGCCTTTAAATGAGATAATCCATGTAAAGTACTTAACATAGCGCTTGGCATGTATTAAGTTCTCAGTAAATACTGGTTATAATTATTATTTCATATTATGTTTCTTTGACCACAGTCTTTCCTGTACATTAAATGGTAGCCCTTTCCTTCGACATCCTCCTTCACTATAGTCTTCTGCTTTGTATTTATGTTTTGTTTCTCAAATCTATATGACAAAAATTCTTGAGGAATTTTTTTTTTTTTTTGTGGCAGAGTCTCACTCTGTTGCCCCAGCTAGAGTGCCATGGCATCAGCCTGGGTCACAGCAACCTCAAATTCCTGGGCTAAACCAATACTACTGCCTCAGCCTCCCACGTAGCTGGGTCTACAGGCATATGCCACCATGCCTGGCTAATTTTTTCTATGTATTTTTATTTTATTTTTATTTATTTTTATTTTATTTATTTTTTTTTTTGAGACAGTCTAGCTTTGTTGCCTAGGCTAGAGTGAGTGCCGTAGCGTCAGCCTAGCTCACAGCAACCTCAAACTCCTGGGCTCAAGCAATCCTGCTGCCTCAGCCTCCCGAGTAGCTGGGACTACAGGCATGTGCCACCATGCCCGGCTAATTTTTTCTATATATATTAGTTGGCCAATTAATTTCTTTCTATTTATACTAGAGACAGGGGTCTCACTCTTGCTCAGGCTGGTTTCGAACTCCTGACCTCAAGCAATCCGCTCGCCTCGGCCTCCCAGAGTGCTAGGATTACAGGTGTGAGCCACCACGCCCGGCTTCTATGTATTTTTAATTTGCCAATTAATTTCTTTCTATTTTTAGTAGAGATGGGGTCTCACTCTTGCTCGGGCTGGTTTTGAACCCCTGACCTTCAGCAGTCCACCCATCTCAGCCTCCTAGAGTGCTAGGATTAAAGGCGTGAGCCATTGCGCCCAGCCGGGGAATTTTTTTTAATTAAAACATTTTTTTAGAGTTAGGGTCTCACTCTGTTGCCCAAGTTGGTCTCAAACACCTAGGTTTAAGCGATCCTCCTGCCTCAGCCTTCCAAGTAGCTGGGACTACAAGCACACACCACTGGACCTGGCTCTTGAGAAAAAAAATTTTTTTTTCCCCAGAGACAGGGTCTTGCTCTGTTGCCCAGGCTGGAGTGCAGTGGTGTGATAATAGCTCACTGCAGCCTCGAACTCCTGGGCTCAAGCAATCCTCCTACCTCAGCCTCCTGAGTAGGTGGGACTACAGGCATGTGCCACAACACCCAGCTAATTTTTCTATTATTAGTAGAGATGGGGTCTCACTCTTGCTCAGGCTGGTCTGGAACTCCTGAGCTCAATGGATCCTCCCGCCTCAGCCTCCCAGAGTGCTAGGATTACAGGCATGAGACACTGCACCCAACCAAGAAGAGGAAATTTTTAAAAGAAATCAAACTATCAGCAATGTTTCTATCATCTACTTTCATCCTTTATAGTACCCCTTATCTTTATCCACATGTCTCTATTTTATGTAGTCCTATACATTTTTCATGATATCTTCGAATGTCACTTCATGGTGCCTTTCCAAATTGTCTAGGTGGAGTTAGTCCTGTGTTTGGGTTCCTTTAGCATGCTTATGGTTGACTTTAAAAGGTATGTCTGTCACCTCTACCAGACTCGGCATCTTAAATAAAAAGGATCTGTTTTCTTCACTTTTACTTCTCTGGCACCTAGCACTTAGTAGGCATCAGTAAATATTTGTAGAATTAGAAAATGAGTGGTCTTAACGCAGCACCCCACTCCAATCCTTACATGTAGCTGCCAGATTCATATTTGTGACCCTCCCTTGCTCAGAATCTTCAGTGGCTTCCTATCGCCTGCAACGTCTAAACTCCTTTTTTTTTTTTAATCCTAAGATACCAAATTTTACTGACTGAAATAAATTAACATTTACAGAAAGAAAATGTAAAAGTTACTAGATTTGAATAAGGATGCCCATTTAGAACTTATTATAATTATTTTTATTCATGATCTGAATCTGTCTCCCACCCTATGAAGTGAATCATTAATTTGAAGTACAAAGAAAAACACATACAAACATGGACTGTTAATAAATCATTAAACTCAGAGAAAAAAATTAAAATTAACAGAGAAGCTCACACTGGAATTAATTGATATAATACTCCTAGTTCTATTTTAAATTTCTTTCCTATATTATTTCCCAAGCAAAATATACACATCATATTCAAGTAAAAAAAACGCCATAATGTATTTGATTGCATTGGCTATTTTCTTAATTTTTTTCATGTAATAATGAAAGCTCTGTATTCTGCCAGGGTATACATTATACTTTGTATCCATGGATCCTCCTTGATATATAAAGATGTCATCAAGCATGTAAAAAATAAGCAGGTCAGGCAGTAAAGCAACAGTATTCACTTTTGTTCCATTTAAAGCAAAAGCGTTCTTAACAATTGCTGTGGGCTCACAGAACTAGAGAAAGTATATTAGAACCTCAGTACTGTTAACAGTGATCTCCCTTGGCTGTTATTTGTCTAAGAAGTGATAAGCCATATAATTTACAGAAAGAAAGCCACTGAATCCTTCAGAAAACACAACCTGGCAATCTAGCTTCATTGCAAAATAATGAGGTGGCAGGAGTGTGATGGAAAAACCAGTCTTCGAACACATCATGTAAGGGAATCCAGCTGTGCCTGTATGGTCTGTACCTTGTTATAGAAATCAAACACCTCCTTGTGACTGAATTCCACAAGAACTTTCTCGAGAACTTTCTTTGAATCTTCATTGCTCACTCCTAGTTGTAACACAGCTTGAGGAGATTTTAGTTTTGCTGGAGCAGAGTGAGCCATTTGAAGGTTAAGCTGCCATCCAACAGTCTCTAGCTTTTGGGGAGCGAGAATTCTCTGCCTAAACTTTTCGACCGTTTCTTGACCCATAGAAGACCAACTGTTCACAAATGCTTCTGCTTTGTCTTATCTAAGATGGATGTTCTCTAATTGCTGCTGCAAAGCTGTTGGCTTCACATTGTAATATACAGCCTGTTCTAAAATAAATGATACTGTTTCAAGAACTAGATGAAGATCTTGTTTCTCTAGAGAAAATGCAGCTTGAAGTTTTTCTTCCTCTTCTTCATGAAATTGCTCTCAGACTTCAAGTGAAGTTGTTGAAGAATCCAAGTGAGCAATCTTGGAAATCTTCCTATATCTATTGCATTTATCAGTGATACTGCTTTTTTTCATGCTGGGACTCTCCCGCAGGATCAACGGCTGGCCACGGACGCTGTCATCCACCATCCTCGTGGCTAGCTGCCTCGCCCAGCCCTAAACTCCTTAGTTAACTATTTGGTGCACTCTACTGTCAGACATCAGTCTGCCTTTCCAACTTTATTTCCTACTCCAGTTAGTCAAACTGATCCGTTCACTATTCCCTAGGGGTCCCCATCCCTTTCCACATTCATGTCTTTTTTTAAAAAATTATTATTTCAGCATATTATGGGGGTACAAATGTTAAGGTTATGTATATTGGCCATGCTCTCCCCTCCCACCTCGAGTCAGAGCTTCAAGCGTGACCATCCCCCAAACGTTGCACATCTCATTCATTGTGTTTGTATATACCCATCCCCTCCTCCCCCCTCCCACCCACCGACACCCGATAAATGTTTTTCCTGTATGTCCACTTAGGTGTTGATCCATTAATACCAATTTGCTGGTGAGTACATGTGGTGCTTGTTTTTCCATTCTTGAGATACTTCACTTAGTAGAATGGGTTCCAGCTCTATCCAGGAAAACACAAGAGGTGCTATATCAGCATTGTTTCTTAAAGCTGAATAGTACTCCATGGTATACATATACCACATCCATGTCTTGATTCATACTATTTCTTATTCCTGAAAAGCACTCCTTTCCTGTCCTAATTCATTTCCCTTCTCAGAACCCTTCTCAGATGCCACCTAGTTCACAAAGCCTTCTTGATCATTCCCACTGGAAGTGATCTCTCCTAGCTTTGCACTCTCAGAGCATGATAACTGTGTTATTTATCCCATTTTCACTTTATGGAGGTAATTTATGGACATGTATTTTTTCCAGCTTAATATAGTTTCTTAAAACTTCTGAAATGATTCATCTTTGCGTGCTGTACTTGTAAGTAGCAGTAGGCAACTGATAATTTCTGGAATGGCCAAATGAATGAATTAATATGTGAATAAAGAGGCTTCCTGGAATAACACCCCTATCCTTGGGCTGGTTTGGAGGGGAATAAGAATCGGGCATATGATATCTGGGCTGTAGTGAGATACTGGGAAGGTGGGTATTCCCTGCTCCAACAGGGAATACTGTTGCATGTTCCATTAGCCCAATTGTACCAAGTCCATTTGGGATGCAATAAATGATGTGTTCCATGCCTAATATTTACTTGGTTTGGGGACTACAAAACATATCATGTACCCCCACCTTAGACACCTTTCAGGTAGCAAGGTGTTCCAGGGCTCTGGCCTTTTGTATTGGGAATGTAAGTCCCAAGTTATATCCCCAAATGAGACATTGCTCACTGTGCTGAAATCTGTCCCAGACCTATCTTATTAGAGCCACCTTGGTTTTGTTTGGCTTGGCTAAGTTATACACTGGTGGTTTGGCTATATCCATTCCGATAATTCAGCTTACTGTTTAAAAATTTTATTCTAGTTAACATTTTAAACTTGCTTTATGTTTGTTTGTTTGTTTGTTTTTTGAGACAGTCTCACTTTGTTGCCCAGGCTAGAGTGAGTGCTATGGCGTCAGCCTAGCTCACAGTAACCTCAAACTCCTGGGCTTAAGCAATCCTCCTGCCTCAGCCTCCCGAGTAGCTGGGACTACAGGCATGTGCCACCTTGCCCAGCTAATTTTTTCTATATGTATTAGTTGGCCAATTAATTTCTTTCTATTTATAGTAGAGACGGGGTCTCGCTCTTGCTCAAGTTGGTCTCGAACTCCTGACCTTGAGCAATCCACCCGCCTCAGCCTCCCAGAGTGCTAGGATTACAGGTATTAGGCACCATGCCCGGCTGCTTTATGTTTAATTTTTAATTTTTTTTTTTTTTTTTTGAGACAGAGTCTCACTTTGTTTCCCAGGCTAGAGTGCCGTGGCATCAGCCTGGAACTCTTGACCTCAAGCGATCTGCCCGCTTTGGCCTCCCAGAGTGCTAGGATTACAGGCATGAACCACTGTGCCTGGCCCTAATTTTTAATTTTGTTAAAGCCAGCTTTGCTGTGGAGCCCAGATGAATTGGCAGTGGAAGCTTTTACATTTTACTGTTTTTGGATTTTTTTTTTTGGTGGACCTTTTAATCATCCTATTCCATTATTTTCCACTATTGGGAAATACCATGTCATTTTATCCAAGTCAGTCAATATTGACATTTGCTTAGGGAGGGAATAGAAAGATAAAATTAACAATCAGATATCACTATGGAACTGTACAGGGAAAACAAGTCTACTCCTTTTTTTTTTTTTTTTTTTTTTTGCGACAGAGTCTCGATTTGTTGCCCAGGCTAGAGTGAGTGCCGTGGCGTCAGCCTAGCTCACAGCAACTTCAATCTCCTGGACTCAAGCGATCCTCCTGCCTCAGCCTCCCGAGTGGCTGGGACTACAGGCATGCGCCACCATGCCCGGCTAATTTTTTATATATATATTTTAGTTGGCCAATTAATTTCTTTCCATTTATAGTAGAGACAGGGTCTCACTCTTGCTCAGGCTGGTTTCGAACTCCTGACCTTGAGCGATCCACTTGCCTCAGCCTCCCAGAGAGCTAGGACTACAGGCGTGAGCCACCACACCCGGCCAAGTCTACTCCTTTTGAAAACTGATTCAGTGCCTCCAGAACCGTCTTTCCTCTCACTTGCCTTCTTTATTCTGGTACATCTCTATATTCCAGTAATACTGTTGTCTTGATGCTTGACGTTCTCAGAATTTTGCTTGTGTTACTTCCCCAGGGTATTTCCTACCTCTCATTCAGGATCCACCTTAGGCCTCTCATCCCTCAAGAAGCCTCCCACCTCCACCTTTCCCCTTTCAAGCCAAGTTACCTGTCCCTTATATTCATTCCTGTAGCACCTTGTGGGCCCTTCTGTCAGAACTTATCACAGTACAATTGTAGCTGTTGGTTTACTTGCCTGTTTTTTCTAATAAGCTGAAGTCTTCCCAGTAGCTAAGACTATAGCTGATTCTTCTCTGTGTATCTAGAGCCTAGCACAGTGTCTGGTAACTATTACTCAGTAAATGCTTATTAAATAGACAATTCAATGCCCAACTTTATAAATTCCATCTCAGTTAAGAAAGCTATTGAGAAATGTTATTAACTTTTCTATTTTGCTAACGTAAAAACACAGAATTCAGGCTGGGCAAGGTGGCTCACGCCTGTAATCCTAGTACTCTGGGAGGCTGAGGCGGGAGGATCCCTTGAGCTCAGAGTTCAAGACCAGGCTGAGCAAGAGTGAGACCTCGTCTCTACTAAAAATAGAAAGAAATTAATTGGCCAACTAAAAATATAGAAAAATATTAGCTGAGCATGGTGGTGCATGCCTTTCATGCCTGTAGTCCCAGCTACTCGAGAAGCTGAGGCAGAAGGATTGCTTGAGCCTAGGAATTTGAGGTTGCTGTGAGCTAGGCTGATGCCACAGCACTCTAGCCCAGGAAACAGAGTGAGGCTCTGTCTCAAAAAAAAAAAAAAAAAAAAACCCACAGAATTCAGTTCCTGAGCAACTTCAGCCCTATAAGCAATAATTCTACTAGGTGGCACTTAACTATCATAAAAGTAGATGAACCAGACAATCATGTACCCAGAGAAAAGGTGACTAAGGGAGGAGCAAAAGATAAAGAAGGGAGTGAGTTAGCAAAATGCCACATGGTTAATTGCAAACTGGCACAAAGGTGAATGTGGTTCATGAAGCTAGCTTGGTTCAGAAGAGCTGAAATAGGATCAAAGAGCAAAAGGCAACTCACAGTGAAAGCGAGGATCCACAGGGAACAGGCAGACAGGAGCAGGTGAGCACTCAGATGGGGCTTGGGAATTGTGGAATTCCCAAGAATTGTGGTCTGTCAGGCTCTGGGTGACATGGAAGAAAGGAAGCCAGAGTGTGAAGCTCTGGGAAGGCTAAGTGGGGAGGATTAGTGTTTACTCCAGGTATGAAGAGATATTGAAAAAACTTTAGGAGGAGATAAAGAGGGGGCTTTATTGGGGGTGAAGAAGAGATATTAAGCAAGGGTTATTGAGAAGGCCAATCCTGAGAAGAGTGGATTTAAATATACTGATGTGTACTCCCCAGTCTATGAAAAGTGAATTTGACTATTTGAATTATTTTGAGTAGCATATAAAATGATACATTTGGCACATTTGGGCAAATGTCACCTTTATATAATTGACAAATTTGGAGAAACAGCCATTCCTTGGAAGCTTGTAATTGTGATTTTTTTCAGTGGGTGGATAATTAATTCTTTTTTGGAAAGAAGTCAGCTGCTATTGTTAAATGGGTGAGATCTAGTGCCTGAGTTATTAGATCACCGGTTAGCCCTTTGGATATTTATTCAATACCTATTATGTGCTAGCACTGTTCCAGCACTAAGAACACGTCAAAAACAAAACAGAAAAAAATGTCTGCCTACCTATAACTCACATGAGGGTGGAGTGGGGGAAAACAAGGAATATGAAAATAAATAAAAATAGTAATTGATATAGTCTATTAGAAGGTAAAAAGAGCTGTGGAGAAAAACAAACAGAGAAGGAAGGTAGACAAATGTGCAGGTGGCCAAGAGAGTTGTAATTTTAAATAGGGTGAACAAGGAAGGTCTCACTGAGAAGTTGACATTTGAGCAAAGATTTTAACAAAGTGAATGAGCAAGCTGTGCAGACTGGCATCATATAAAATAGGATGCCATTCTATATAAACTCTACATTGTAAGCCTTTCTAATACCATTTTTAAAATAATAATTTTAAAAATGAGGTTGGAAGTGCTGTTAGAAGGTGGTTGCTGAGAGCAGAAAGGGCATTTTAAGTGTTCGCTCTTTGCTTTCTCTAAAATTTACTGTTTGGTTTTACACTGAACACCTGGTATGACTCTGCAGATTTTACTCCATGAAAACAGATACCTAGGATGCATTGTTTTTCCTTGAAATCTCTTTTGAAAGAAAAGCAAATGTTGTCTTAATGGAAATAGAAGCTGGAGAGGTTTTTCAGAAACCACAATAATATACAAAATATGAGTGATCCCTGCAGTCACAGAGATGGAGGAAACCTGGTGTCTAGAGCTCCTCTAATTTACTGCCTAAGGGAGAAGAGGGACTAAGAGTTGGACAAAGCAAAGATCCATTAGTACTCAGAGAATCTGGCAAGTTGCTTCTGTCTTCAGTTATTTAGATTGATCTACAGGACCAGCCTGTTTGCTGTAAAGGAAGATTCAACCAAAGGGAGTGATTTAAGGTGTGAGTATTAGTCTGTTTCAGTGGTTGATTTCCTGGGATGAAGTTTTGTTTGTTTGAGAGTCTAAAAGTTGAACAATTTTGTTTCTTTCTTTCCTAGCCAATAGCTCTTTTTTTTTTTTTTTTTTGAGACAGAGTCACACTCTGTTGCTTGAGCTAGAGTGCTGTGGCATCAACCTAGCTCACAGCAACCTCAAACTCCTGAGTTCAAGTGATCCTCCTGCCTTAGTCTCCCGAGTAGCTGGGACTACAGGCATGTGCCACTATGCTCGGCTAATTTTTTCTATATATTTTTAGTTGGCCAATTAATTTCTTTCTATTTATAGTAGAGATGGGGTCTCGCTCTTGCTCAGGCTGGTCTTGAACTCCTGACCTTGAGCAATCTGCCCTCCCCAGCCTCCCAGAGTGCTGGGATTACAGGCGTGAGCCACCACGCCCGGCCTAATTTTTCTATTTTTAGTAGAGACTGGGTCTTCCTCTTGCTGGTGTGGATGTCCTGAGCTCAAGCAGTCCTCCCACCTCCATCACCCAGAGTGTGAGGATTATAGGTATGAACCACTGTGCCCAGACAGACAAGTGATTCCAACTCTGCCTTTGTAGTACTTCAGACCAGCTCTAGTTATTTTAAATATTTTTAAATGCCAAATACAATTAAGTTTAATTTGCTTTATTTTATGTAATATGTCACCTGTGGGGAGGGAGGCATTTTGATAAACCCAACTACATACATAGTCTACAGATTTGAGGTGATTGAGAATCCTGAAACTGTACTCCAAATATACGAAGTGTTTGAGATGAAGGGTCTGGGAAAGGGGAACTTTGGAATCAGATCATGTTGCTTAGCCAGTAACTATGACTTGCATAAGAGATCCAGAGATGAAAGCTGGATAAGAATACTCAAAACTGTTTTTTTTTTTTTTTTTTGAGTTGTACTGAATTGTTTCTCATTTTCTTTTTTTTTTTTTAATTATTTTTTTTATTTTGGCATATTATGGGGGTACAGATTTTAAGGTTTCAATAAATGCCCATTTCCCCCCCTCCCCCCAAAAGTCTGAGTCTCCATCATGACCATCCCCCAGATGGTGCACATCTCACTCACTATGTATGTATATACCCGCCCCCCTCCCCCCTCCCACCTGCCCAATACCCTATTACTGTAGCACCTATGTGTCCACTTAGGTGCTACTCAGTTAATACCAGTTTGCTGGAGAATATATCTGGTGCTTGTTTTTCCATTCTTGGGATACTTCACTTAGTAGTATGGGTTCCAGTCAAAACTGTTTTTTTTGTGTGTTTTTTTTTAATATGGAACACTTCACGAATTTGCGTGTCATCCTTGCACGGGGGCCATGCTAATCTTCTCTGTATCGTCCAATTTTAGTATATGTGCTACCGAAGTGAGCACCCAAAACTGTTTTGAGCAAAATGCCTTAACTGTTAAAGGATAGATATGGCATTATTCACTAGTGCCAAGAGCAGCTATAGTCTACAGCAGAGAAAATTTATATATTTTAATGTATATAAATATATCTGAAAATTTATAAAAATAAGAATTTTAAAGTAAATATATATATAAATAAAATGTATAAAAATAGATTTTACATGTAAATAATATACAGAGCAGAGAAAATAGCCAGCAGACAAGTTGGCAAGGTCTGGAGACATTTTTGGTTGTTGCAATTGATGTGGGGAACTGAGGGGTTGGGATGTGCTACTGACATCTAGTGAGTAGAGGCTAGGGGCACTGCTGAACATTCTACCACATGCAGGACAGCCCTACAACACAGAATTATCCAACCCCAAGTGTCAGTAATGCCATGGTTTGAGGAACCCTGACCTTAAGGAACTCTACAGATGAGATCATAAGACACAGTCTGAGCTTTACAGCAGGCCAGCTACAAATCACCAAAACAAAAAATACTTTTTTGTTGTTTCCTTCTCATTTAATGTTGCTCCAGGAAAAGAAAGGGAAAAAAGTTACTACTAAAGCAACCATGTAGAAGGGATTCCATTATTCCATTGAACACTACCAAGTGTTTTTTATCACAGGCATTGGGAAAATTCAAACTCATTATCATGACTTTGTTATAAAATGATGCAAAAATTTAAAAACTCCTATACATTTTGAAAATTATTTTCTAGTAACAATAAAAAATTCACTCTCCTTCTACTTTCCAAAACTTCAGTCCTGGAAAAACACTAAAAGTTATTATATAATATTTGAACAAAGTATTATAATTTAAACACAAAAACCCCAAACTTTTATGTATATAATACATCATTTGATTTTCCTGATAACCATGGAAGGTAGGTAAGATAGGTATGCTTATTCCCCTTTTACAGATGAGGAAATGGAACCTCAGACAGGCTAAAAGACCTGCCCAAGATCATACAACTACCCAACAGATAGAGATGCTGGGACTGAAACTCAAGTCCTCTGACCTGAGACTCTATGCTTTCTCTACTGTGTTCCACGTCTAGGTTTTCAGCAACATTTATATCTAATCTACCATAATATAAAAATCCAAAATAAATAATGCTGAGCACACTAAATTTTTTTTTTTTTTTTTTTTTTTTTTTTTTTTTTACTCAAAAACCTGATGATGATAAATTTTTTATTTCTACTGAGGACATATTAAGAAATATGGGCAATAACTTGCTTAAGGGAGGCATTTTGGAATCAGAGAAAAAAGTTGGTAAGAGTGAAGTGTGATTTAAAAATATATATATTTTCTAATACAGGTTCTCTATTGCCCAGGCTAGAGTACACTGCTGTTATCCATAGTTCAGTGCTGGACTCAAGCAATCCTCCCACCTCAGCTTCCTGAGTAGCTGGGACTGCACACATGCATCACCACACATGGCTAATTTTTTTATTTGTTAGGTTTGGTTTTTTTTTCAGAGACGAGGTCTTGCCACATTGCTCAGGCTGGTCTTGAACTCATGGTCTCAAGAGATCCTCCTGCCTCAGCTTCCAAAAGTGTTAAGATTGGCCAGGTGTGGTGGCTCACACCTGTAATCCTAGCACTGTGGGAGTCTGAGGCAGGAGGATCACTTGAGGTCATAAGTTTGAGACCAAAGTACTAGTATTACAGGCATGAGCCACTGCACCTAGCCGCGAGTGATTTCTGATCTGGATTTCATTACTAAGTTAACTTTTAGCAAGCCTATATAGACCTGTCTGTCTTAATTTCCCCATCTGCCTTAAGTTCTTTTTTTTTTTTTTTGAGACAGAGTCTCGCTTTGTTGCCCAGGCTAGAGTGAGTGCCGTGGCATCAGCCTAGCTCACAGCAACTTCAAACTCCTGGGATCAGGCGATCCTACTGCCTCAGCCTCCCAAGTCCATCCCAAGCTGGGACTACAGGCATGTGCTACCATGCCTGGTTAATTTTTTTGTATATATATTAGTTGGCCAATTAATTTCTTTCTATTTATAGTAGAGACGGGGTCTCGCTCTTGCTCAGGCTGGTTTCAAACTCCTGACCTCGAGCTATCCATCTACCTTGGCCTTCCAGGGTGCTAGGATTACAGACGTGAGCCACCACACCCGGCCTGCCTTAAGTTCTTATAGATAACGTGGCCTGAAACCTGTGAAGGCTGTTTTTAAAACTATAATGGTCTACTTAAGTGTTTTGGGGGTTTTTTTTGTGTTTTTTTGAGACAGAGTCTCACTTTGTTGCCCAGGCTAGAGTGAGTGCCATGGTGTCTGCCGAGCTCACAGCAACCTCAAACTACTGGGCTTAAGCAATCCTTCTGCCTCAGCCTCCCGAGTAGCTGGGACTACAGGCATGTGCCACCATGCCTGGCCAATTTTTTCTATATATATTAGTCAGCCAATTAATTTCTTTCTATTTATAGTAGAGACAGGGTCTCTTGCTCAGGCTGGTTTTGAACTCCTGACCTCGAGCAATCCCCCTGGCTTGGCCTCCCAGAGTGCTAGGATTATAGGCATGAGCCATCGCGTCCAGCCTTAAGTGTTTTTCTGATTTTGGTTTTTTTTTTTTTTTTTTTTTGAGACAGAGTCTCATTCTCTTGCGCAGGCTAGAGTGCCACGGTGTCAGCCTAGCTCATAACAACCTGTAACTCTTGGGCTCAAGCAATCCTTCTGCCTCAGCCTCCCAAGTAGCTGGGACTAAGGCATATGCCACCATGGCCGGCTAATTTTTCTGTATATTTTTAGTTGGCCAGTTAATTTCTTTCTAATTTTAGTATAGATGGGGTCTTGCTCTTGCTCAGGCTGATTCTGAACTCCTGACCTTGAACGATCCTCCCACCTCGGCCTCCCAGAGTGCTAGGTTTACAAGTGTGAGCCACCACACCTGGCCTACTTAAGTGTTTTTAAATTAAGTTGATTTATTTCCTTAAAATGTAGTTATGTTTTTTTTTTATTTTTTAATATTTTTTTATTCTTTCATTATTTTTTTAAATTTTTTCTCTTTCTTTTCTTTTCTTTTTTTTTCTTTTTCATGCTCTACCAACTGAGCTAGCCGGGCAAAATGTAGTTATGTTAATAAATGTAGTTATATGTGTGAGCCACTGGCAATATTGTTGATCACCAGTGACAGTCCAGTGGCCTAATTTTTGAGGACTGTGAACACACCAATGGTAGGGACTTTATAACTTCTTTGTAACTTTGTAACTTTAATTCACAAGTTGAAGCTTCTTATCTATCAATCATAAAGAAGGAAGGGAAGGAAAAAGGGAGGAAGGGGTGTTAGTTTATGATCTAAAGGCAAATTTGTCAAAATGGAAAGAAGAAAATTAGACTCAACAGTAGGAGCAGGTGGCAGAGAACCTTTGAGTATGTGAGAATCACCCTACAATTCAAAATAAAGCATGGGAGATTATGTTAAGTGAAATAAGCCAGGCACAGAAAGACAAATACCACATGTTCTCACCCATACATAGAAGCTAAAGAGATTGATCTCATGGAAGTAGAGAGCCAAATAATAGTCCCCAGAGGCTGGGAAGGATGAGGGGTTGGGATGAAGAGAGGTTGGTTAATAGGTACAAACATACAATTAGAAAGAATGCGTTCTAGTGTTTGAAAGCACAGTGAGGTGACTTTAGTTAACAATAATTTATTGTAGGCTGGGCGCGGTGGCTCACGCCTGTAATCCTAGCACTCTGGAAGGCCGAGGTGGGAGGATTGCTCAAGGTCAGGAGTTCAGAACCAACCTGAGCAAGAGTGAGACCCCATCTCTACTAAAAATAGAAAGAAATTAACTGGCCAACTAAAAATATATAGAAAAAATTAGCTGGGCATGGTAGCATATGCCTGTAGTCCCAGCTACTTGAGAGGCTGAGGCAGAAGGATTGCTTGAGCCCAAGAGTTACAGGTTGTTATGAGCTAGGCTGATGTCACAGCACTCTAGTCTGGGCAACAGAGTGAGACTCTGTCTCAAAGAAATAAAATAAAATAATTTATTGTATATTTCCAAATAGCTAGAGTAGAAGATATGAAATGTTCCCCACATGAAGAAATGATGTTTGACGTGATGGATATCTTAAATAACCCAATTTGATAATTATACTGTTTACATATATCAAAATATTACATATATCCCATAAATATGTACACATATGTATATTATGTATCAATAAAAAAACAAAGCATGGGGGGGAAATGTATATGTGTGTGTGTATGTATGTATGTATTTTTGTTTGTTTTGTTTTATGGAGATAGGGTCTTGCTCTGTTGCCCAGGCTGAAGTGCAATGGCAAGATCATAGCCCACTGCAGTCTTGAACTCCTGGGCTCAAGTGATCCTCCTGATTCAGCCTTCTTAGTATCTGGGACTACAGGTGAATATCACCATGCTCAGCTAACTTTACATATTTTTTTGTAGAGACGAGGTCTAGCTATGTTGCCCAAGCTGCTCTTGAACTCCTTGCCTCTAGCAATCCTCCTGCCTCAGCTTCCCAGAGTGCTGGGATTATAGGTGTGAGCCATTGCACCTAGCTGGAAAATATATTTTAAATCTCAATTTCCTTTTGGAACCAGATTCCCTGCAGAAAAGGTGCTAAGAGCCTATATTAGCTCATTGTACTTGTTATTAGAAATAGAGAAGGAACACCTTAGGTACAGTGTGTTTATTCTTCTAAAGGTGTAACCAAGAAAGCCAGTTGGTCTAACCTTGTGTGTTTTTATCCTATAAGCCACTACAGGTGTGTGTGCAAGACTGCTGCTGCATCAAAAGCCTAAACCCAACCACATCTTGGGAAAAGAATGGCCACTTCCTGGAGTGCAATCTTTTTCATGCTGGTGGTATCCTGTGTTTGCAGCACTGTCTTCCACAGGGACCAGCAGACTTGGTTTGAGGGTGTCTTCCTGTCTTCCATGTGCCCCATCAATGTCAGTGCCAGCACCTTGTATGGAATTATGTTTGATGCAGGGAGCACTGGAACTCGAATTCATGTTTACACCTTTGTGCAGAAAACACCAGGTAAGTGCATCTGGGACCCTTACCAGAGTCTATAAATTCATACTTTAGCATCCCCTGCCAGAAACAAATGTGCTGAGAGTTCCTGATATGAATTACAGAATCTTACAGCTAGTGAATGTCCTTCTTCAGAGAACACTTTTGACTATAATTGAACACATGATTTAATTCCTTGTGGAATTTTGAGAGAAGGGCTGCATGTAGTGTGAAACCCATGTGTTCAAGAAAAATGGCTGTAATTTGTTCTTACTCTTCTCTAAAGGTGGTTAATACTCCAGGGGTCCAGAATATTGAGAGTGGTCTTGGGAGAAGAATCACATAAGAGTTTCACTGATATCCTTGGACAAGGGGCTGAGAGGACTCAACTTTTTCTGAATTATCAGTGTTCTTTCCTCAGGTTGCCTATAGAGCCTGGGAAAAGGAGTAGTAGCTAGGTGTCCACCAGAGAAATGGCAGCAGGACCCTCAGGGGTTTCTCTAGTACTCCTGCAAGACATTCCTCACTAATGGGATCATTTGGAATAGCTTGAGGGAAGAGCAAGTTAACCTAATAAGTAATAGGAAAGTTTACAGAGCCCATTGTCTGAAGCAGCCTCACTGTTGGTTTGTATTACATTACTTGCTTTCTTCTGTTTTGTTCCATGGACAAAATAGGACAGCTTCCAATTCTAGAAGGGGAAATTTTTGATTCTGTGAAGCCAGGACTTTCTGCTTTTGTAGATCAACCTAAGCAGGTGAGTTTCTTATGATTTAATGTTTTGATTCTCAGTAACTTGATAATTTAACAACAACACTGCTGTTAAATATCTCATGCTGTTCATTAATGAGATTAAAGTCTTGTATGAGATCAGTTTTCTCTCCCCTAACCTCGTGAAGAATAGTAATTGTATACTCCGGGCTCATGAAGGCTGGGTGGAAGGAGGCTAGAAAATAGATTGTGGTCATTCAGGGATGACACTAGCTTTTAAGAGATTGTTCCCTGTGTATTTACTATTTAGGATTTGTGTTGAAGCCATCAATTGCATTGCTTTACGTAAATGAAGAAGATAGAAGATAGACAAAGTTTTATGGAGTATGATGTATAAACATGGTATTCAGGAGATAGAGACCAGTGAATTTCATTTTATTTTTATTTTTTTAATTAGAATTTATTTTATTTGATAATGTCTAAAAACAACCCTAGGACAATAACAATTATACCCTCTGAAAAGGCATTAGCCCCTCACCCCCACTGCCATCCCAATTCCGGTGGATCCCCAGGTTTCCAGGACTCTGTAGCTTCTTTCAGTAAAGGGCTCATTCCATGATTGGTGTAAACAGACTGGGACCTGGAAGGGAGGCTTCCCAGGAAGAACTAACTGGGCCTTCGGTAACCTCCTTTTGCTAGATCAGGATTAACCTTTGCTTGGAGTCTCTGAGCCCAGGTCTCTGCTTCCCAGTTAAGGTTATTTACATAGATTTATTTATTATTTATTTATGTATTTATGATTTATTTATTTATTGAGACAGAGTCTCACTCTGTTGCCCCAGCTAGAGTGCTGTGGCATCAGCCTAGCTCACAGCAACCTCAGACTCCTAGGCTCAAGCAATCCTCCTGCCTTAGCCTCCTGAGTAGCTGGGACTACTGGCATGCGCCACCATGCCCAGCTAATTTTTTCTATATGTTTTTAGTTGGCCAATTGATTTATTTCTATTTATAGTAGAGAAGAGGTCTTGCTCTTGCTCAGGCTGGTTTCGTACTCCTGACCTTGAGGGATCTGCCAGCCTCGGCCTCCCAGAGTACTAGGATTACAGGCGTGAGCCACCATGCCCAGCCCAGGTTATTCACATAGTTTTAAATGAGAAACAGCCATTATGTAAAGAATCCAACAAAATCACTCCAACTCAGTGTTTATGTTTATAGAAGGGAAGAAAATTACAAGGCACTTACATTTCACATCTCAATAGGAAAAGTAAAAATATCTGTTCCTTTCAGACAATAAACTTGCTATTTAATTATTAGTTCTGTTATAACTCATTTAGCAAGCAATGAGTCATCCATAAACAATTCTAGTAACTGCCAAGCCCTGTCACATAAAATTTAGCTATAAACTCTGACATCTAGATCTTAGGACACAGAACAGAGTTTTCTACTGTCAAAAATTCTCCACTTTGCAAAAGAAAGAAACTGATGTCTTGGTAAATACTTACAATTCAATTTACCTACCACACTTGTGGAGATTTGGTTTGTTTTTTTTTTTTTCAGCCATAATGGTGGAGATATTGTCCCTATTTCTTCTCCTTAAGCATTCCCAAAGCTAAGCTCTGTTATTCTGTTTGAAATCACCCACAAAATAGAACAGACTACCTACAGTACCCACTCTGGGGAAGAAAAAAGGTAAATAAGAATTATCAACAAATAGAATATAAGCCTAAATTATTTTCCCTAAAAGCTACCTCTTTCTTGCCTCATTGGAAACATTTTATTGTCTTTCAGGCTTTGCTGATAAAATTTTATAGTTAATGAATAAATCTTTTTAAGGTAACAAGTCCAGGGAGGGGTGGTGCTGATTACAGCACAGACACGTGTAGCTCCTGTGTCAAACCAGACTGTCTTATCACTTGGGAAATCCTCATACCCTCACCCTGCTCATACCCTGCTCATTGAAGAACTCAATGACTACCATCCCAGGAGACACGCTCTGTGCCTCTCCACACATGAGGTGGCACAGGGCTGACATTCACTAGACACTCCAGGAGACATGGCTGCTGTGGGCATCTTGGGTCATCCCTAAATAGTTGTGAAACCAGGACCAGGAAAAGACAAGAGGATGGCTGAGGACACATCACCCTGTAAAGTTTTGAAAGGGTAACCTCAGTCTAAAGATAACCTGGTAAGGTGTGTGTGCCTAGGGAAGATAAAAGTAGGAGAAGCACAAAGATTTTTTTACAGGGGAGTATCAGGTGATTATTTTCTGCTTTCCTCTCATGTGAAATGTTCAGATGCAGAAAATACATATTTTTAAAAAGTTACAGCGCTGTGAAAAAAATGATCAAAAATTAAAATATTGTGTCTCTTTGAAAAATAAAGGATGAATAGTTGATAATGTTGTGAGTTGGAGAGAGGTAGGCTTTGGGAATGTGGAGAAGGAACTGGACATTTAGGATTTCCAACAGGCCCTAGAAGACTTAGGCGGGGCAAACTGGATTTGCATCTTGAATCTGAGACACTGCTTGCCATACATTTGCAAAATGCAAGGAAAATCAGTCCCCCAGAAAGTGTTAAAATAGTTTTAAAAAAGGGGCAGGCAGACTGTAGTGTCCTCAGTTTCCCCCTACGGAAACCTAATTCTAACTCAAATGCATTTCCTGTAAATTACAACTTGAAGGAAGACAAAACTTAGGCAAATAACTATGAACTGCTAATAACATTCTGATTACAAAACCAGAAAATAGCCACATGCATAGTCCAAATAAGGCCACTACATAGCTGTACCTAATCAATCATTGAATGTCGTTTGCATCCACATACACCTTATAAAAGCCTTTCCTTCAAGCCCTTCCAGTGGCCCCAAGACCACAAACCATGTTTAGAGGCTTTTAGATTCATAAATTACTATTTGCTCAAATAAATCCTTTTAAGTATTCACACTTTCTCAGGTTAATTTTTAATAGGAGAAAGGAGATATGGGGACCTCATGGACTCACAGCTTCTCCCACGAATAGACCCTGCACACTGAGTGGAGATTCTCCCTTGAGGACCACGCCCTCTCCCCACACAACCCGGGGGAGACACGGGGCTGTGGGTGCAGAGCTGTACAGAGAGGGCTCCCGGCTGCAGGCAGAGTAAATGTGCAGGGACAGGACAGGACGCACTAGGTCCCAGCTGCCCGCCCAGCCCCACCCCGTGGCCAGAGGGAACTGAGGGCTACTGGGGGCTAAGGTGTGCCAGTGGTGAACTTCAGGTCTCAAGACTCTCCAGCTGATGCGAGAAGGCCTGGTCCACCACAGCCACTTCCGGCCACTGTGACCAGCCCCAACCCACACATGGGACACACAACCTACCCTCACACTCACCTTTTCCTAAGCTTTTGGGGTGTCCCAATGTCTTCCCTATGGATATCCCAGTACCTTCAGGTCACAGGGTGTCAGAAGCCGTGGCAGAGACTCCTGGGCCCTCCTGGAAATGGAACGGTGGAGAAGGGACCCCAGCTCAGTGCCCAGCACACAAGTGCCAAAGACTGGGCCAGATTTCGCCAGCTGTCTCCTTCTTTCTCGAATTTCATTTGAGTGCCTTGATGTAGGATGGAACTATGCCTGTATTCTAGAACTTAGGCAATAGCCCATATGACAAAAACCTTTGGTAGCAAAGAACGAAAGGAGAGGCCAGGCACAGTGGCTCACGCCTGCAATCCTAGCATTCTGGGAGGCTGAGACGGGCGGACTGATCGAGGTCAGGAGTTTGAAACCAGCCTGAGCAAGAGTGAGATGCCGTCTCTACTACAAATAGAAAGAAATTAATATATATAGAAAAAATTAGCCGGGCATGGTGGCGCATGCCTGTAGTCCCAGCTACTCGGGAGGCTGAGGCAGTAGGATTGCTTGAGCCCAGGAGTTTGAGGTTGCTGTGAGCTAGGCTGATGCCATGGCACTCACTCTAGCCTGGGCAACAAAGCAAGACTCTGTCTCAAACAAACAAACAAACAAACAAACAAAAAGAATGAATGGAGAGTTTGTGGTGCCTGTATTTCACATTTGAGCACACACAACATACTACATCCAGTCTGTCTGAGGCCATGCTGAAATGAAATAGAATAAGGCAGAATATTGAACTTTGGGAGCAGACATGAAGGTATTTATTGTTTTGTGTCACAAAAATGTGTATTACCCAAAGGAAAACATGATGTTAAAAATGGTTTGAGTTTGGAGAATTGAGAGTATATATCTTAGTTCAGTTGCACATGAATGGCAAATGTGCTAGAAAATTAGTAGCTGTTGAGAGCAACTACATTATCAGACACTGATTTGACATTTAGAAAAGATGATTGTGTTGTTGCAGTTTCTAGTAATAATGATTAAAGAGCAGTGCTTTGTTAGAATAAATGTTCATTCAGGGAAACAGTAGATTTAAAATAATGATTTTCGGCCGGGCGCGGTGGCTCACGCCTGTAATCCTAGCACTCTGGGAGGCTGAGGCAGGAGGATTGCTGGAGGTCAGGAGTTTGAATCCAGCCTGAGCAAGAGCGAGACGCCGTCTCTACTATAAATAGAAAGAAATTAATTGGCCGACTAATATATAGAGGAAAAAATTAGCCAGGCATTGTGGTGCATGCCTGTAGTCCCAGCTACTCGGGAGGCTGAGGCAGGAGGATTGCTTGAGACCAGGAGTTTGAGGTTGCTGTGAGCTAGGCTGACGCCACGGCACTCACTCTAGCCTGGACAACAAAGCGAGACTCTGTCTCAAAAAAAAAAAAAGATTTTCATTTATCATAAATTGAGCATCTCCTCTGTGCCACATATGTAGGTGCTGATAATACAAAATAAGCCTGACCTATTCTGTCTTTAAGGAGATCATCAAAAATATAACATGAAGCCTGAGCAAGAGCGAGACACCATCGATACAAAAAATAGAAAAAACACTAGCTGGGTGTGGTGGCACTTGCCTGTAATCTCAGCTACTCGGGAGGCTGAGGCAGGAGGATCACTTGAGCCCAGGAGTTGGAGGTTGCAATAAGCAATGATGATGCCACAGCACTCTAGCCTGGGCAGAGTGAGACCTGTCTCAAAAAAAAAAAAAAAATTAAAATTAAAAAAAAATACTCTCAGCCAGGTGTGGTGGTACATGCCTGTAGTCCCAGCTACTTGGGAGGCTGAGGCTGGAGAATCACTTGAGCCTAGGAGTTCAAGTTTGCAGTGAGCGATGATTGTGCCACTGCACTCTAGCTTGGGGGACAGAGCAAGACCCTGTCTCTGAGAGGGAAAAAAATGTATAACATGAAAACAGCTACAGCTAACATTATGTGTCAACCACACAACTCTGCCTCATGTGCACAATAGTTTAGTGATGGTATGAGGCATATCTCCCATCTTACACCTGAGAAAACTAAGGCCATGTGACTCAGATTAGGCTGGAGGGCTAGCAAGCAAGTTGTCTGACTGTAACTCTTGTGTTTTCTTTTTTTTTTTTTTTTTTTTTTTTTAGGGGGGCCAAACCACGTGGCTTTATTATACACTCGTGGACGAGGTTCTGGGGCCCCAAGAGCAGGGGCCCCGGAAGTCGCCCTGTGTTTTCTTCACTATACCCAACTCTCTGGCCTAAAGCTAACTTATGTGAGACATAAAATAACAGTCAACTAAAATGGCCACAATAGAAAAGAATGATATTTATCCTAACTATCAAAATGAAATGGATTCTCCTTCTTCAAAGTCGCTTCTGTAGGTTTCTGCTCCTATAGCACAGAGAGGGCTTGGAGCCCTCTGCCACCTCACTCTTGTTGTTCCCCCAAAGCATATTGAGGGCATAGACCAGTGCCACTAACTAGACTGTTCACTGGATGAATAGGACATCTCTTTTGAAGGGTGCTGAGACTGTTCAAGGACTCTTAGAGGTGGCTAAAGACTCAATCCCCCGAAGTCACTGGAAGACGACCCCAGTGGTCCTGAAGGCAACAGCGGGACTGCGCTTATTGCCAGAACGGAAAGCCCAGGCTCTGCTCTTTGAGGTAAATCTTTGCAGATTTTTGAAATCTGCATCTTGGATAATTCTGTCCTTTTCCCTATATTAATATCTTCTTTATGAGTTTTTAACCTTTGGAGTATGACTGCTACCTTTAGTATTCCACCGTTGCTAAGGCACTATGATGACTCTGGGCTCTTGTTACAGCTATTTACATTTTTAATTATTATTCTCGAATTTATAGAGCTTTTCCCAAAACATTTAAAGTACCTCCTGTCCATGACATGCTTAATTTTCTAACTTTTTAAAGCAGAATCATAGTTGTTTTTAATCAACTTTATTAAGTTAAACTTACATACAATAAAATGTATCCATTATAAGTGTACAATTAAATGAGTTTTGACAAATATGTTTTCTCATGCCCCAAAAGTCATTTTCCCCACCCCTGAAACCAGGCAACCATGAATCTGCTGTCAATATAGATAAGTCTTACCTGTTCTTAGATTTCATATAAATGGAAGTATACAGTTTATATCCTTTTTTTTTTTGAATAGCTGGCTTTTTTCGCTAAGCAGAGTTTTTGAGAAGAATCATAGAATTTTAAAGTTTGGAAGATATTTTATGTATTTTTTTCCTGAATGTAAGAATGTGTTCTGTAATAAAAAGTTTGAAAGATTTTTAAAAGTCATCTATTTCAACTCCCTTCTTCTTCAGATCAAAAATTTAAGTATAGAAAGTTCTGTTAAACTCAGTATTTTTAATTTATCATACATATTTATTATGCAGTAAATATGTAAATTAATAAGATTAAATTTCATATTGAGAAGAATATGTATAGGCAGAATCCTATTATAACAAAGAAATCACAGCAAGAAAAGATTCTGTATTACAGGTGTGCTAATTCAGTCCTCTAAATCCATTTTCCTTTGTCAGTATAGAAAGTGTAAGTCCCTTGCCCAAGGACAAGCAGTCTAGTAGATCTGTGTGAGAATCTGAATTCCAGTTCTTCTATTCATTCATTCATTTCTTTAACAAATGAGTGCCTACTGTATACCAGGTGCTGGTGAAGTTACTGGGGATACCTATGACAGGGAACAAAAAGACAAAATGGTCTTTGCCCTCCTGAAGCTTACCTTCTAGTTTCAGGAAGACAGAAAATAAACAACCAAACAAGCCAACAGAAAGTATGTCAAGTGCCGTAGATGCTATGGAGAAAAAGAAAGCAGGGTAAGGCAGGTAGGGACTCCTAGTGATGGTGTGGGGGGAAATGCTATTTTAAATAAGGCAGGCAAGGAAGACCTCTTTGATAAGATTCCTTTGATCAGAGATCTGAGGGGAATGAAGAAGCAAGTTACACAAGATGTTGTGAGAAGAATATTCCAGGCTAAAGAAATAGCAGGTGTAGATGCCAGAGGCAGGAATGTGCTTGGTGTGTTAGGACCAGCATCCAGGAGTCGAGGACTGCTGAGGGGAGTGAATAACAGGGAAGTAGGAGAGGAGGTCAGAGAGGTGGGTGTGGGAGGGGCTCATGTAGGGGCTCAAAGGCCGGTATAAAGACTTTGGCTTTTTCTCTAAGAAGGAAGCCACCAGAAGAAGCTTTTGACCTAAGGGAAGACATGATCCAACATCCATTTTATTTATTTATTGAGACTGAATCTCACTCTGTCGCCCAGGCTAGAGTGTCGTGGCGTCAGCCTAGCTCACAGCAACCTCAAACTCCTGGGCTTAAGCAATCCTTCTGCCTCAGCCTCCTGAGTAGCTGGGACTACAGGCATGCACCACCATGTCCAGCTAATTTTTTTTACATATATTTTTAGCTGCCAATTAATTTCTTTCTATTTTTAGTAGAGATGGGGTCTCGCTCTTGCTCAGGCTGGTTTTGAACTCCTGACCTTGAGCGATCCACTTGCCTCAGCCTCCCAGAGTGCTAGGATTACAGGCGTGAGCCACCACGCCTGGCCCCAGCTAATTTTTTGTATATATTTTAATTTTTTAATTTTATTTTTTTTGTTTGTTTTTTGAGACAGAGTCTCACTGTGTTGCCTGGGCTAGAGTGTTGTGGCGTCAGCCTAGCTCACAACAACCTCAAACTCCTGGGCTCAAGCAATCCTTCTGTCTCAGCCTCCTGAGTAGCTGAGACTACAGGCATGTGCTACCATGCCCAGCTAATTTTTTCTATGTATTTTTAGTTGGCCAATTAATTTTGTTTCCATCTTAAGTAGAGATGGGGTCTCGCTCTTGCTCAGGCTGGTTTTGAACTCCTGACTTCAAGCGATCTGCCCTCCTTGGCCTCCCGACCTCCATTTTAAAAGCACCATTCTGGCTACTGTGTTGAGAACAAACTGTGAGGTGGGAGAGAAAAATGGAGAAGGCAAGAGCAGAAACTCTCTTGTATCTTATTCCTGTTTGCTTATCTATCTTCTCCTTAAAGGTTATTTATAGATCACTTAACTGGCTTTTCCTGGTTGAAACAGAGTCCATAGGTCACTGTTTGATGTGTTTTATCCCATCAGAAATAAGGAGAGCAACCAGACTAGAGTTCTTTATATCCCTATCTGTAGAATTCTTTTCCCCCCAGGATAATCACATACACTTTGGGAGGCTGAGGTGGGAGGACTGCCTGAGCTCAGGAGTTCAAGACCAGCCTGAGCAAGAGCAAGATCCAGTCTCTAAAAAAAAAAAAAAATCGTATACAAATAAGACATAATAACCATGTCATTGGCCTGTATTATGGAGAGTCTAGTGTTTGTATGAGATCTTCATTCCCATCTCCTAGAATAGGATTGCATAAGTCTAGATTTGAAGTCTTCCTAGACTCTAGAGGCCCCAGCCACACACCAGAACCCGAGGAGCTGGTAGGAGAGTCCCTCAGCCCCAGAGCATGAGCTCTTTCACCACAGCGGGTTCCTCTGCTCATCTAAGAAATGGAGTGGGAAAAGCTCCTCCCACTGCCCAGGGTATGTTTGGTTAAACAAAACAAAAAGAATCAGGTGTTTTTTTTAAAAAATGACAGGGTCTTGACTTGAACTCACAGTGTCAGATATATACCCTTCCCTAGGTCCAAGTCACCTGTAAGTTTAGATGGTTTAAGCTTTACTTTAAAGTCCAAGGAATCCTTGTGTATTTGTTTTTGCAAGAAACTAGTAATAGCTTGCCTAGTTTCTTCTCTAGTTTCTTAGGGCAAAGGAATGAGTTTTGCTAAAATTTTAGTAATGGAATAGTTTTATAAGCTTTATAGGACACGGTCAAAATATGGAAATCCATTTTACTGCCTTAGGGAATCCACATTTTTCCCTTTTTCTCTAGGTAAAGGAGATCTTCAGGAAGTCACCTTTCCTGGTACCAAAGGACAGTGTTAGCATCATGGATGGATCCTATGAAGGTGGGAGAGGTGGTGTTAATGTGTTCCAGGGGGAAAGGAGCAGGGTCAATGAAAGATCTAACTAATGAAACTGGGAACAGGGATGGGTGCTGAAAAGAAAGGAACTAAGTATGGAGAAACAAACAAGCTGGAGAAACAGGACAGCAGGACATCAAAGGACAGGGAGAAGGGAAATGTGTGCTCTAGACATGAAATTAAAAAAGGAAAAGAACAAACATGGGGCCAGGAAAAAGAAAAGTGCTCTGGAATGTAATCCTTGTCTTTCTCTCTTTTTTAGGCATATTAGCTTGGGTTACTGTGAATTTTCTGACAGGTAAGCTTATCTTAAAACCTTAACTGGCTTTTACACACATGGTCAGAAGAGTAAAATTCCTTTATTTTTTTCTGTATTGTTCTTTAAAAAAAAAAAAAAAAGGAAAGACAGGAAGTTAATGTTTATAACTGGCCTTCAAGGCCTCAGCTGCAGCAAGAGTCCCTGTGAGTGGATGCTCACCTGCAGCCCTTGGGTCTGGGGAGCAGTGGAGTATTTGTGGACCTTCAGTGAATGACAAGAGCAGGAGAGACAATGCAGACAGATGAGTGTTGGCTGTCCAGCATATGGAGGATATTTAGAGCTGACTCTCATTGACAGGTCAGCTGCATGGCCACAGCCAAGAGACCGTGGGGACCCTGGACCTGGGGGGGGCCTCCACCCAAATCACGTTCCTGCCCCAGTTTAAGGTGAGTCATTTACATGAAGGTGTGGTTAGCAATGCCCTCAGCAGGCATATCATGGTGCTAAGAAAGTGGTACCCCATTTTCAGACAGCAACTTCAACACAGATAGGCTGCGTAGAGTGAATTAATGACTGGGTGGACTTCCCCTTGCCCTCTCACTGTTCAGAGTCCCTTTGATTCCTCAAACCTTATGAAATTAGCAGCTTAGTCCGTCTCCGTCTCTAATTTTGTGGGGGGAGGGACAGGGATGGTGGTGATAACATCTTTAAATAATTGCAGATCCTAAATAGTCTTTTGCTTTTTCTGATTTGCAGAAAACCCTGGAACAAACACCTAGGGGCTACCTCACTTCCTTTGAGATGTTTAACAGTACTTATAAGCTCTACACACACAGGTGAGAAGGGGGACAGGGAAGAATATTTCACATTGTATGATTCTTCCAGCTTTTCAGAGCGTTCTCAAATCTGTTATCACATCTGGTCAGCCTTATAAGTCTTTGCCAGTTCCCTAAGGCCTATCATCTGAAACCCAAGACACTTTCCAAAGCCCTAGGGACCTAAGAGTCTTTTTCATTCTTGGCCTCAAAGGTATGTAACTTAAAGAGTCAAAAGTTTTCTCTAGGGAGAGGACACTTGGAAAAGGCTCAGCCTTAGCTCCATACCAACTCCTTTGAGCTAGCCTTCAGGTGTTCAACATCCAGCCTGGAATGTGATCCCATTTGGGTCTGGGAGCTAAACTAATGAGTCCTTTTCTGGGGATGGTTCCTAGTGTGGGACTCTAGGAACTGTCATTGTCTCTCTCTCTTTTTTTTTTTTTTTTAACACATCTATCCAGTATGTCATTTTCTCTTGACTTTTGAATCATAGCTGTGGGGAATTCGTACTGTATGGCCTTGATCCAAGCTATACAGAAATTATTCTTGTTGACCACATGAGTTGTATAGGTCACAGAGACAGAACAAGGTTTTCATCTCTGCAGAGGGAAATGCAAACCATGTTACTTTTGAAAGAAGTAGCTTTAAGACAGAGAATTTCACGACTAGCATGAAATGGGTCAATCCTGTATTTTACAGTTACTTGGGATTTGGATTGAAAGCTGCAAGACTAGCAACTCTGGGAGCCCTGGAGACACAAGGTTTGTCTGGGTATCTGTCGGGTGGGGGATGGTGAGAGTGACACAAGTACTCAGCTTGCCTCTTCCTTTCCTTGGCAGCGATTCTATGGAGGAAAGGCTTATGTTGAATTGGTAATGGACCTTATCTATTTTATTAATTTCTTTTCTATTTTATGAATTCACAAGTTTTGGTATATAGTATGAGCCATTTTTAGAATGAGATCTCCCTATATAGGGAGTACAGTCTGTAGCCATGGGGCGGAAGCATCTGCAGATATTCAGGACTCAAACAGCGCATCTGGCAAGAGCTTGCTCGAGCCCTAGCTTTACATGGGAAGTGCAGGAAGCAGGGTCTGTTGTACTTGCAAGGTGGAATAACTGAGCAACTTCACTCATCTCTTCACAGTTGGGATCAGGCAGAACTGGGTTCAGTCCCAGTGTTACGATTTGGGACAAGTTAGTTAACTTTTCTCTGCCCCTTTCCTCACATTAAATGAGATTTTGCATTTAATGCACTTTGTACAGTGCTTGGCTCACGGTAAACTATTATCAGGATGATGACCATATTGCATTTCAGGGTTCACAAAACATCTTCAAATGTATTTCATTTAAGCCTCTCAGCAACCAGTGAGGAAGGTATTTTTTTCCTGTTTTTAGGAAGGAGGGAACTCTTACTCTATTGTGGGTTTTGGATTTTTTCAAGATGCGATGAAAGCCATGTGCGTGTGCGTGAAAATTTGCTTCTGGTTTTGGGAGGATTCACCAACCCCACAAAGCCCATCTAGCCTCAGTTAAGAATTCCTGTCACAGGATATAGTCATGGAACAACTGATTTCATCAAATTTTAAAGCCCAGGCCCCCCCACTCCCTCTGGTGATGCCTTTCAGCCTTAGTGGCTTCTTGTTTGTGTTCCCCCTTCTCTGTCACATACTTGCCTTTTATTTTGTGCCCTGGTTTCTTTCAGGGATTGATGGACACACTTTCCGAAGTGCTTGTCTACCGAGATGGTTGGAAGCAGAGTGGATCTTTGGAGGTGTGAAATACCAGTATGGTGGCAACCAAGAAGGCAAGTGATGTTTTTTTGCTGGTTAAAATTACCTGTACAGTAGAAATTCTGGTAAAGTCCCATGAGAAACTTTTTCTAGAGCTCAAGAGAAGTTTATCAGGTTACAAGGACTTGTTCCAAAGAATCTTGGTATGCCTCCAAGGACTAATGGGAAATGACAACAAGTGGGGCAACTGCCATTCTACATCATATTCTCTTTCCTCATGGATGCACTAGAAACCTATTCTTAGCTGGGTTGGTGTGCGTTTGTCGTCTCAGCTACTTGGGAGGCTGAGGTGGGAGGATCCCTTGAAGCCAGGAGTTAGAGGCTATAGTGCATGATGATTGAACCTGCGAATAGCAACAAATAAAAAAGAAAATTTTTCTTAGCCTAGGTCTAATGTAGCAGCGTGAAAACTTGTTCAGTTAATGTTTAGTTATTTAAATTATAGTATCACTTAAAATTGATGATAAGAAGAATGATTCATCTTAGGTATTACAAAAGGCATGGACCTTAGTATCAAGGAAAAAACTTGATCGTCCAGTGAAGGAGGCAGGTGAGCCCTCTAGATACTTGTTTGTAAATACCATGAAACGTAATGCTGTTTTGGTGAACACAGGTTAGGGAGGGAAGCTGCCATGGAGAAACAGAGCATCGTGGGGCTGCAGAAGTTTGCTCATCTTTGATTGTAAGCCCTTTGTCCTAAGCCTTAGCCTTCTCCTTCCTGCTTTCCTTTAGCCTCCAGCTGTTCCCTGCTTGTCTCCAGCAGCTTGCTCCAGAGAATGGCCTTTTCCCCTGTCACTGTCCTCACTTTTCTCGTGTACCTTTGCCCTGGCAGGGGAGATGGGCTTTGAGCCCTGCTATGCCGAAGTCCTGAGGGTGGTACAAGGAAAACTTCACCAGCCAGAAGAGATCCAGAGAAGCTCCTTCTATGCTTTCTCTTATTATTATGATCGAGCTGTTGACACAGACATGATTGGTAAGTTCACCTCAGGTGTCAGTCCAGAAAGAAAAGTGGGCAGGGCTGTGGTGGGGAAGGTCAGGGAGAAAGGAGCACTTGAAATGCTTTGTTGGGGTGATTGCCTGACTCTTCTCCAGTGCTGGTTGTTGAGTGGCACTAGTCACTTGAATGGAAGAGTGACTACGACTTAGAATATTTTGGAGGTAGATAACCTCAAGAACTATACCTGACATTTTAAAAAATCTTTATTGAGACATTATTGGCATACATAAGTGTACGTGTTTAAAGCGTGCAGTTTTCTAATTTTTGTCATGGATATACACCCATGAAACCATAACCACATTTAAGATAATGAACATATCCATCACTCCCAAAAGTTTCTTCCTGCCCCTTTATAATAACTTTTTTTCTTAACACAAAGTAATGCTTTTGTTTCACTGTGTGAGTTAAGTACATGATATTTCATGGCCTGAGAGATAAGAATTAATTTTCTGTTTATGTGCTTTTTAATTGGTCTATTTTTTTTACTGTAGTTAAATATACATAAGATGAAATGGATTATAAATAAATAAAATAGGCTGTATAGATTATATTGTATGGATATGTCATGTTTGTTTATCCCACTCTCTAATATTGAAAATGTCCAGTTTTTTATTATAACATCACTCGGATGACTCTCCTTGTATTTCCTTGAAGGCTTTTTTATATCAGCTGCTATTCTTTTTCATTTCAGATTATGAAAAGGGGGGTGTTTTAAAAGTTGAAGATTTTGAAAGAAAGGCCAGAGAAGGTAAGTGTCAAGGGAAGCCCTTGAAGGCACCCCTTTGAGGCTGTGCCTGTGCCTGCTGACTCTAGTGACCTAAAGCAGTAACCTCAGTCAGTTCAGAAAGCCTTCTGCGTCTTCTAGCCTTGCTAGGAGTTAAAAGCATCAGGTGCTAGCCAGGCACAGTGGTGCACATCTGTGGTCTCAGCTACTGAGGAGGCTGAGGCAGGAGGAATGCTTGAGGCCAGGGGTTTGAGGCTGCAGTGAACTATGATTGCACCTGTGAATAGCCACTGCACTCCAGCCTGGGCAACATAACCAGACCCTGTCTCCAAAAAAATTTTTTTTGTAAGCATTAGATGGCATATAATTCTGGGCAAGAATACAAGAGGCTTTGGGGAAATGGTAAAAACTTTGTCTTTCTACATTTCTTCCTTTATTTTTTTTAAAACTAAAATAGTGTTATCAGTGTTAATGAAACACCGAGCATAAAAATACATGGGAAAAAGCCACAGAGGCTTCCTTGAGAGAGTCAATCTAAAATACAAATGATCTTATCCAGTGGCCCACAGTAGAGCTAAGTGGTATTGCCCTGTCTTGTGGGCCTCAGCATTAATAATAGGTAAGGAACTAAACCTTTGCAATAGGTCACAGAAACTTAGCAAATAAACTAGGACCCATGTAAATTTGAGTAAATAAGATATCACGCCAGAAATGTGCAAGCTCTTAAGAAGCTGTGGGTCTCGCAAAGGCAATCAGTGCAGTCTACTTTCTACGAGGCCCAGGAGTTAATCAAATGAAGATTTCTGCTTTGCTTATTCTACCTCAGTCTATATTTAGAGCAAATCCTACATGTCTCAATTAGTTGCAAACTTGAACTCCACTGTTCACTGTCTCTCACTTTCAGTTTGTGATAACTTGGAAAACTTCACCTCTGGCAGTCCTTTTCTGTGCATGGACCTAGCCTATATCACAGCCCTGTTAAAGGATGGCTTTGGCTTTGCAGACAGCACCATCTTACAGGTAAGAGATGGGACACCAGAGTCCCATAGCAGTCTTCTTTTGTGGGGGTTGGGAAGGAGTCAAGAATTTGTTTAGTAATCAGAGTAGCTATAGGTGGAATTATGAGGTATTTCTGATTGGGCTATGGACAAGGCACTGTGCTAGGCACCATGAATGTGGGAAATTATGCTGATGCAATGGTAGTCTCCGAGTATATTACTGCTTGCCTGTGCACAACCTGGCCCAGGCAAGCTATTCCAGAAGTCACAGAACAGAAATCTTGCAGCCCAACTTAACATGCCCAAGTCACATAGTTTATTAAATCAATTTAGAGCTCAGGGCAAGAAGAGTTAGTGTAGTGTTTAAAACTTGGGCTCTGTTGTCCATTAGATCTGTGTTAAAGTTCTGATTTGCATGCTTACTAGCTCTGTGGCCTTAAATGGAGATCGACTTCCCCTAACTTTTAGGTTCCTCATTTGAAATACAAGGATCCTTGTAGTACTATTTCATAGGGCTGTTATGAAAATTAAGATAATGCATAAAAAGCACAATGCCTGGCACATAGTAAGTTATTAGTATTTGTATTACTATTAATGGATGGATTTTGTATCAGTTGGGGATAATTGGTGGGTAAGAGATCATCCTTAGCCTCTCAATACATGCTAACTTAACAGCTGCTTCTACTTGAGTATCAACAATAACCAAGTCATTTAAGGACAATTTTCCTGCTATTTTCAGTGGAGGCAGAATGTAAATCAGTCATGGACAGTCCCCTGTTCCAGAGATAGCTTCATTTTGGCATCTATATCCTCCAGGCTTCCAGCCAAGTCCTGAGGACACAGGAAGAGCATTTTGGTGTGGGCACTTCCAATTTGACTCAGGTGTCCGAGACTGAACCTCATGATAATCACTTTTTTCCTCAAGATAATGATTTAAATGCCATTCTTCCCAGTTTTGGGCACAGTGATCAGACTCAGTTTCATCAGGTTAACATAGAACAATCCACTGGTTTACAAACTTTTTTTTCTTTTTGGTGGTGGCATCTTTATTCAACAAAAGCTTATACAGGATGCCAGTGATATAAAACTGATCAAGTGGAGCTATTCTGGTTGAGGCAGAGGTTGGGAGCCTGTAACACCTTTACCATTTGACCTCTTTTTTTCCTGCTAAGCATTTCCAAAAAACACTAGGATTCTGAAGAAAACAATTTGATAAACACTAATCCTCTTGTTATATACTCGAGGAAATTGAATGTAAAGCTTTGCCCAAGGTCATTGAGCTCACTGAGGCATAGTCTGGCCCAGAATGTCTTAAATGCCCTGGTTGGTTATTATTAGTGCTTAATAAGAGGCAGTTGCTTACACAGTATGAATTGAGAAGCTTGGTTTGTTCTTTCCTACCCCTAAATCTATTCCCAATTCTTCATCATGCCCTTTCTACCACATCTATTACCATTACAAGTTGCCTCATCATAAATGGGTGATTCAGAAAATAAAGGTGGGGATGCTGTTTAGTTTCAAGACTAGGGAAAGAGTTCAGAATCCTATCTGTCTAGAAGATCTCTTGAAGGCCTGGTGGACTGCTTCCTGGGTCAGAAACACCCAGGGATCAGAATGGTGGGTGCAGAGGCGGTGGGCCATGGTTGGAGGAAACTGTTATAGAGATGAGTAGTGGGAAGCCTCCCAAGCCTGATTCCTCCCAGTTTTTGCCTTGGTGTGACCATTGAATGCTATTTGCCAACATGATCTGCCAAGTGCCATGCTTGCTGGAGTTGAAAATTGGATGAAAATGTGAAGACTTTTTTTTCCCTCCTCAACAGCTCACAAAGAAAGTGAACAACATAGAAACAGGTTGGGCCTTGGGGGCCACCTTTCACCTGTTGCAGTCTCTGGGCATTTCCCACTGAGGACACGCACTTCCTCTGAGGCCTCCATTTGCCAACAACCTTTTTAAAGGGAGAAGGAGAGTCATTTTCTGAGCTAGTCTGGGGGACAACCTGGACTGAAGCCCAGCAGCTAGCTTTATCAGGAGAAAAGGAGCTTTTGTAGATGGATCTTGTCCTTGAGTCTAGAAATTTGAGTTTAATTTAGTTTTACACATTTAATGTGAACTGCTACCTAAACACTCAGCATGCACAGTTGGCACCAGAAGAGTCTAAATCTTTTGAAATTCTTTGTGTGTCACAGAGAGCCCTGTGAGCCAAAAAGTATAGCTTTGGAACTCAACCTTGGAGAACCCAGGGAACCAAAGAAAAATCTCATTTCAACCCTTTGAGTGCCTCATACCTTAAACATTTTAATTTTCCTCTTATATGCTATATTAAGCTGATTTATTGCAATCCCATGACCTAGCAATACCAGTATTTTTCTCCTCCCTGTACACTGCCTACCCTTATCTGCATATACCTCCCCCCAAAAGAGAAAAAAATACCTGTTTTTGCTTTCCATGTATAATTCCCACCCCCCCAAAAATGGTACCATGTCAGAATTTGTGATCTTGTTCTGTGCTAGCTCCAATCAGCCAGTGGAGAGCCATCCTAAATGGTAATAGAATGGAGAGTAGCTCCTAACTGTGCATAGCTCGCAGCCTTAAGAAAGGACGACATCCAGTGTCTGGAGACATGTCGTGGGAGGCTATAGCTGCCTCATGTAGCCTATCTCCTGTAATCAACTTTTTATCATTCAACTCTGGGATTAATGAACATATCCAATCTTATGTGTGTATTCAGTGTCAGTACCACCTCCTAGGCTAATGTGTTTATAGTATTTTCCATGAACTAAACTTGTTTTCTTTGTATTTCTAAGAATAGAACTATAGTAACTATACCCTACCTTGTGGTCTGTGGTGAGAGGTCAGTGTTTGTGCTATCCTAGCATCTATAAATTTTGGTCATAGCCTCTTTCAGATTACCCTTTTATGCTGTCTGTTTATAGCAGTATCTTCTGCCCTGGCTCCTGAGCAGTTTAGCTAATACCCTCCGAATTATTTGTTTAGTACCAGGATTTCCAATTCTCCTCCCAATAATCCTCCACATTTGATTTGGTGGCTCTTTTGGTCCACATCAGTACAGTGGGCTAGCATCTCCAGAAAGAGCCATGTTTAATGACTCTCAAGTTCTCTTTTTGAGTCTGAAGGCTCAGAACTCAATTGTTTCCCCTCAAATTCATTTATCTTGTACTTTCCCACATAGTAGTTATCTGCTTCTTGTCCACCTACTCTGATGCCCTTAGACTTGGAAGATCTTCCTGTGGTCTGGCTCCTCCTTTACCTCTACCTTCTTTCCAGGAGAGATATCTCCCCAAACAGTGGACTCCCTTTCATTCTGCTTTCTCACAAAGAATATTAAATGCACCTGGCCTTCACACCAGGTCCTGGGGAACCTCCATTGCATCAAATATTTAATATCTGCTCTGTGTAAGAAACTAAGCAAATTTCTGTGTCCTTATCCCCCAGATTTTGTTTTTTTAATTCAATGTGGAATTTCTTAAAACTTTTCACACTATTATTACTAAGCTCATCTTTATACCTATTGCCTTCCTCAATAAAAACAGGTTATCATTCAGCATCTGCTTAGGCATGTTTTCAGATAGCTCATTCCCTTTGGGATTGCAATGATGGTAAAAAAAATTCCTCTTTATATTGAGCTGACATCTACCTATCTTCTCAGTGGTTTTAGTTCTGCTCTAATGCTCCTTCCAAAGCCTTTCAATATTTTGAAGAAAGCCTCTCCCAAGTTCTTTATGGGCTCTTCTTTAACATGTGACAGATGTCTAGACCCCCTTCTTTGTCCAAAAGGGGTGCTAGACCAGTCACAGTACATTAAATGTTGGCCCATGTATTAGGGAAAGACTGTTTCCTCCAGTAGAAACCAAGTTGTTTCCCCAACAGGTAAGCTGTGTTCACTAAAGACTCTTCCAGGCCGGGCGTGGTGGCTCATGCCTGTAATCCTAGCACTCTGGGAGGCTGAGGTGGGTGGATCGCTCGAGCTTAGGAGTTCGAAACTAGCCTGAGTGAGACCCCATCTCCACCAAAAATAGAAAGAAATTAATTGACCAACTAAAAATATATAAAAAAATTAGTGGGGCATGGTGGCGCATGCTTGTAGTCCTAGCTACTTGGGAAGCTGAGGCAGTAGGATCGCTTGAGCCCAGGAGATTGAGGTTGCTGTGAGCTAGGCTGATACCATGGCACTCACTCTAGCCTGGGCAACAAAGTGAGACTCTGTCTCAAAAAAAAAAAAAAAAAAAAGACTCTTCCAGATTGACAAATCCAGAGACATAAGATTCTCTTGTCTTTATCACTGCATTTTGTCTCTGAAACTTATCAACAAGGGTCCATTTTTGTAAAATAACACATTATTCAGCAGGCTCCTTTGGTCATCCCAAATATCTTTGGAACTCTCGGATAGAGGCACTCTAACTCCAGAAATTTATCTAAATATATTTTGTTAATCTTGATGAAAACACCTGGAGAATTAACCAATTTGTCCATTTTAAGAACAATTTGGGGGCTGGGTGCAGTGGCTCACGCCTGTAATCTTAGCACTCTGGGAGGCCAAGGCGGGGGGGATTGCTTGAGCTTAGGAGTTCAAGACCAGCCTGAGCAACAGCGAGACCCCATCTCTACTAAAAAATAGAAAGAAATTAATTGGCCAACTAAAAATACATAGAAAAATTAGCTGGGCATGGTGGCATATGCCTGTAGTCCCAGCTACCTGGGAGGCTGAGGCAGGAGGATTGCTTGAGCCCTGGAGTTTGAGGTTGCTGTGAGCTAGGCTGACGCCACAGCATTCTAGCCCCAATGACAGAGTGAGACACTGTCTCAAAAAAAAAAAAAAATTGGGGTCCAGGTGCGGTGGCTCATGCCTGTAATCCTAGCATTCTGGGAGGCTGAGGTGGGCGGATTGCTCAAGGTCAGGAGTTCGAAACCAGCCTAAGAGCGAGACCACCTCTCTACCATAAATAGAAAGAAATTGGCCAACTAAAAACATATACAGAAAAAAATAGCCGGGCATGGTGGCACATGCCTGTAATCCCAGCTACTCAGGAGGCTTAGGCAGGAGGACCGCTTGAGCCCAGGAGTTTGAGGTTGCTATGAGCTAGGCTGACGCCACAGCACTCTAGCTTGGGCAACAGAGTGAGACTCTGTCTCAAAAGAACAATTTGGAATGAGAATTTTTGTTTCTTAAAAAAAAAAAATTGTCTATAACGTCCATTCTGACCCCAGTGTACCCTTTGGGCCTCTTATTAAGGGTCCTATAGATTCTAATACTGCTGGTTAGCTTCTACTCTGTAAATGTGTTAATATATTGAAAATACTTAGGACATGGCCTAATACATGGTAGATCTTATATTTGTTATCATCATCATTGTCATATGAAGGTCCTTGCAAGGTGTGCCTTAAAATTCTTCATCTTGCCTGATTTTGTTTGCAAACTTTTAGAGAGTGTGTGTTCTCCGCACCTATGCCACTTTTCTGTTTTTTTTTATGAATGACGACTTTGTCCCTACAGACTCTGGTATAGTAGCCATACAGCTTTTCACAGCAGCTGCCATCTTTTATTCTGGCTATGTTTTTCCTGAGATTCCAGGAAGGTTGTGACACTGTTACTTTTTTACTCTAGTATCTTATAAATTTTCTGCATTTGCCTGAAAAGCTCCCCTGTAGTAACAGACTTCTTATGCCTTTAAAAATTATTCTCAAGAATAGCTTGCTTGGTTCAAAAGCAGACTGTTTCTTCTCATTTCATCTTCAAATCAGATGTCTGGGGAAGATGTTCTTCATAGTGACCAAATCTAACAGACCTGAAAATCTCTTCAAGAGGCATCTCTGGTACTATGAAGTGTGAGCTCTTTAAAAACCCACAACAGGCCGGGCACAGTGGCTCATGCCTGTATTCCTAGCTCTCTGGGAGGCCGAGGCGGCGGATCACTCGAGGTCAGGAGTTCGAAACCAGCAAGAGCAAGACCCCGTCTCTACTATAAATAGAAAGAAATTAATTGGCCAAGTAATATATATACAAAAAATTAGCTGGGCATGGTGGCACATGCCTATAGTCCCACCTACTCAGAAGGCTGAGGCAGAAAGATCGTTTGAGCCCAGGAGTTTGAGGTTGCTGTGAGCGAGGCTGACACCACGGCACTCACTGTAGCCTGGACAACAAAGTGAGACTCTGTCTCAAAAAAAAAAAAAAACCCACAACAAAATACCACTCCCTCCACTTGGCTACCAGTCTGCTACCAAGCATGAACAAAGTCTGCTGCTAATCATAGTTTCCCTTTTGACCTGGTTCCCGAGGTCTTCAAACCTGTGCAATGAAATTATTTATTATTTTATTAGACAGTGGTGTCCCAGAGAGGAACCATAAATAAAGGTGAAATCTGGTGCTGTGATGAAGAATAACTCACATTAATAAAATCTGTTTTTTTTTTAGAAAATCCAGTGTAGCTATAATAAAGGTTAAAGCAGTTTATATTTAATTTGTATTCTGATGTTAATTTTTAAACAGCAATTCTAACAAAAATGCACTGAGTATTTCTAATTCTATCAAAAACAATTGTATAAACTTATGACCAGCATTAAAAAAAAACTGTATGTCTTCTCTTTAGAAAGAATTGTTAACGAGTGAAAATGACTGAGACAGCACCTCAATGATTTTTGTTTTAGTAATAAAATGTTTTTTTCAACCAAATCGTAATAGTCTTCCTTTAAGGTTTTTTCCCTTGGCTTGGCTAATATATCCTCCTCACCGCAAATTATCACGCATTATTTGGGCTCCACAGGCCCATTAAGCAGAGAAGAAGAGATGGGAATTCTCTAATGCAATGTAAATTTATTAAATTAAATCTTGAAAATGTGTGAGATGGTCCTGGAGAAGGATGTTCTTTTTTTCATCAACATAAACTCTAGAAGAGGAGCACTCATTTGCTTGCAAAGGTCATAATCTGTTCCTAGAGAAAAAAACAAAGTTGAGTGACACTTTTAACACTGTAAGGTATGGGCAGGCGCAGTGGCTCAGACCTGTAATCCTAGCACTCTGGGAGGCTGAGGCGGGCAGATAGCTCAAGGTCAGGAGTTCGAAACCAGCCTGAGCAAGAGTGAGACCCAATCTCTACTTAAAAAAATAGAAATTAGCTGGGCATGGTGGCGCATTCCGGTAGTCCCAGCTACTAGGGAGGCTGAGGCCACGACTCTCTAGCCCAGGCAACAGAGTGAGAGTCTGTCTCAAAAAAAAAACCCAAAAAACAAAAGCTGTAAGGTATGATAGCAGGTGAGGAAAATAAAATATCCAAAGTGATTAAAGCAAAAACTTAGACAAAGTCCCATAAAGGTACTCCCAAGACTCCCTGCTTTATTTCAGCTAAAAAAACAAAAAGTATTTTTAAATGGAAGTTTCTCAGGGAAGGAGCTAGCCAAGCAGCAAAAAGAATTTAAGTCCTCCCTATAAAAGTTATTGCTCAGATGTGGACCTTAATACCAACAAGCCTAGCAAGTACCTTTTTGCTCATAAGCACTGGAAAAATAGATAATTTCATAGCCAAGAAAATTAATTCGAACAAATTAAAAGCTGTTTGCAAAGTCATTCTTCCATGAGCAAGAATCTTAGAAAGCCAAGAGTGGCCTCTTACTTTGAGTGGAGACACTGCATTTGTGGCCTGCAAGCCCCATGTCCTGAGCAGCACAAGCGGAGTAGCGGTGGTGGAGTACAGCCTTTTTAGTAAGTCTGTGGCAGCCAGAAGAGCAGTATTGTGACGTTGTCTGTCTGTTTCATAACCTGTGAGGTGGCTCATGGAGCCTGGAAAACAGAGGAAAGGTTAAACTCCTAATCCAAAAATAAAGTATTTTTCCCTCTCCTAACAAATCAAATACATTTTATGTGTACCACATCTTGCTACTGTGGATATTTTGGGGCCCTGATTTTCCCTAACTATATGACCTCTGGATACTTCAGGGTACCTGAATCCTTACCTAAGTCTCTCCCATTGAAGGCTGCAGTTCTAAGGTGATGGACCAAGCTGGAGATATCCCCAAAGCCCATGTTGACACCTTGTCCTGCAAGTGGATGGACTCTGTGGGCTGCATCCCTAAGAATAGAGCAGAGTTCAGGTGTGACCTCTAGCAGCACAGTGAGAAGGGAGTGGCCCTGCTCTGTTATTATCTTACCCAATGAGCGCCACCCGAGGCCGGACGTACTCAGCAGCATGTCCCAACCCAAGAGGAAACAGCACTCGGCTTTTGGCATCCACCCTGGCTACACTTGGAGGTAGCTGGCGAGCTGAGACCTTAGTGGGCTTCAGAAGAGCAATAGCATGTTGCAACACAGTGCCAGCTGAGTCGATGAAGTCCGTGTGATTAGCATCATTCCACTGAGCAGCATCAGCCACAAGACAAGGTGAAATCTCATCAGTGACTGGCAAGGAATTAAAAATTCATCCTTTTTTGTAACCAAAGCTAACAGTAATGCTACCTAACTTTGCTAAACAAGTATCAAGACTACAAGTAACAAGCCCCTCAAACAAATGCAAATCTCATCTTCCCATCACTCCCACAGGTTTTAGGATCAAGCCAAACTACTCATAAGCAGGCCCCCGCCTATCTCCAAGCTTCACTTTTCACTACTCTCTGTGATGAGTAACCATGTGCCAGCCACAACATAGCTCATCATACAATATCCTCTTGCCAATAGGACTCCCCTCTACTTAGAACATCCTGCCACCTCTATTTCACCAGGACAACACCGCAGGGCATGCAGAAGATGTCACCTCTTTGTAACCCTCCCACCCTTCTCAGTGTGTGTTTTCCTCCTGTATGACCCCACAGCATCCTATGCATACTTCTATCACTGTACCAAGATTGTCATTTATGTGTCTTTCCCCCTCACTTGACTATGAGCTTCCTGAAAGCAGGGATTGTTTCATTTGTCTCAGTATCTCCAGAGCCTGCTACAGAGAAGGCACTTGTAATTGTTGTTGAATGAATGTTACAAAAATCCTAGACCTGTGCCAGGAATATATATTAAATGACCCAGAGGGGTAGCATTCACCATTTATCCTGGAATCCACTTCAGTATATTCAGTTCCTTTTGTTCTTGTTGCTACTACATAGCAGTGAATTTCCATCTTCAGCATGAGGTCATTAGTGAGATAGGAGAGTTCAGTGGTTAAAAGCACAGGCTCTGAGGGCCAGCAGAACCCAGCTTTACCACTAGCTCTATGACCTTAGGCAAGTTCCTCATCTCTGTCTTATAATGAGGATAATAATAGTATCTACCTCAAAAGTTTACTGAATTAAATCAATAAATATATGTAAAACTCTAACCTGTACCTGGCACATAGTAAGCACTCAATAAATGTTATCAATTATTAATGAATTTAGTGAATTTAGATAAATGTGGCAGTAGGCTCTAAAAATACTGGTGCCCATATGATCTAAAGGCTGTGAATAATTATTACCAAATGTTGAGCACCTACAATGGACTAGATGATCTGTTCCACGTATTTTACATAAATTCTCTCATTTTTGAAGTCCTTTATCCCTTAGAAGTTGATAATACTACTTCTATTTTTAGGGAATTAACAGATAAAACCAAGTACTGAGCCCATGTCTGTCTACAAAGCTCCCTTGTAAGATCTGTGCTGAAATGTGCTCAGCCCCTCCCTGGAACATATCCAATGAATCAGGTTCAAAGGTTTAGATACTTAGGATCTATTATCAAAGTATTATCCAAATTATGAAAGTATTTTCAGAAAATGCCAGTGCTAACCACAACCCAGGCAGCAGTTTCAGTCAGCATAACAGCGGCCCTCAAAACACATACATTATTATTTCTGTTGTTACGCATGTCCCTGTATGCTCTCCTCCACACCATCCAGATCAAGCATTATAGCTAAAGAGGGGCAGGTGACTCATTGGTCCTTTTTCCTTACTCATAAAACCACCTTTCTGTATCTACCCCTGCAACACATGATCAGCTGGATAAGTTGATACTTACAAAGGCAGAGTTAATGGCATCTACAAATTTTTCCTCATCCATGCTAACCAGTTCTGCTGCATGCTCATGAGATGTGGACCAAACCAAGGAACTCAAGGTGTCTGAGAGCTGTGCCAAAAGAAGAACATTGATACCAAGGGCTAAAACTCTTCTTTACTCGGGAGCTCTCAAGCATAAAAAGACAAGAAGGGAAAACAAAGCTAGCCTGGACATACTCCCTTGAAACCTGAAAAAGGCTGAAAGTGAAGTCCTAAAATAGGAAGGCTGGGTACACTTGAGCAGACCCGCCAGAGGACCTCTTACCGGAAGCAGGGCAATAGGCCCCGAGGGAAGAAATCTCTGCCAAGCTACATTGTTTTCTGTGGCCTGTAATAGAGAGGAGAAAAGTTTTTGTGATAAGTACTTAGTGCTTATGAGTAGAGTCAGTCACCAGACAACAGCACAGGACCTTACCTCTGATAAATGCAGAGTAGCCACAACCGCGGACTGGTCATAGTTCCAGCTAACATTCTGGATCCCAGCAGCCTGCCGTACTCCTGAGTTGTGACCATCTGCACCAATCTGCATGGAGACCAGAGCCTGCTAAGTCTTATAGCTTCTTCATAAATCAAACAGCTTCAGAAGTTTTTCTCTGCCCCCCCCCCCATTTATCTCTAGTCCAAACTGTTGGTAAGCCCATCTATAGCAGGAAACTTTTTATCAGACCTGCCTCACTAATAGCCCAGAGATATAATCCTCCATTATCTCAGTCTCAGCCAAAAGAGCCAGTGCTGGACATCTGACCCAAGAGGTGCCAGCCATAGGTTAAACTCAGCCAGTCTCTTCATATTTGAAATAGAGAGTAAGGGAAGTTTCAGTAAAAGGCAGGCACTAGAGCTGAACAGTCCTGATATAAGGTGAGAAATGGCTGCCGTGTAAAAGGGGAAGGTGGTGAGCAGAAAGAGAAGAAAAATGAGAGGTGCAAGGAGATAAACAATCACAGACTCCTGAGAGGGAAGGAACAGCCTCAATTTCTGACACTTTGGTTTTGTCCCTGTGAGGTCTGGGTACCTTTTTTTATTTTATTTTATTTTAATTTTAGACAGCAGTGGAGAACCGGGTACCTTTTATTTCATGACCAAAGATGGCCCAAGAGATTGCTTCCTATACAGGATTTACAATAAGACCATCTTAACTTGAGTTGGCTTGAATGGGTACTTGTCCTTATAATCAAAAGCTTTGCCTAAAATTAATTTAAACTATAGCTTAGATCTAGAACTGGAGGCCCTAGAATCTAGGTGTAGATAAGCAAGACCCCTGGCAAAGAAGAATCTTCAACTACCAACAATTTGGTCTGGAGGGTACTGCCATCACCTAGGGTAATATGAACCCAAGGGCTGGAGTCTGTCATAGGAAATGGACAAGGCCAGGTATAGCCAACAGCTCTGCTCCTGTAGAGAACTGTCACTCGGTCTGGGGAGGTCAAAAGAAAAAAAGAACACAACATTAGAAAGGCAGGCCACACAAGCTGAGGAAAAAGCCATAACTAAAGCAAGGTCTCAGGACAGCAGTGTCTTGTCATTTACTGCCAAACAAGAAAAGATCTAAAAAAATAAGTAACCAATGATATGGTCTGAGAGCTGATAAATGACGAAAGCCACAGGGATGACTCAATAACAACAACAAGGTATTAAATCTCTCAGTGTATTTTCAGCCTGGGGCACTCTTCTTCCCGTCCTCATGGGAGCATGAGCTCCTCCATTTGCACTCTACACCTAAATGAGCCCATGTGTGCTTTCAGAGTAGACAGGGCAGGAACATCACAGGCTGAAATAAATTCTACATTGCATAAGATTGTTCTTTCCACTAGAAATCATTTTATTTTTCTGGTCATGAAAACAATATGCTCTAAAAATATCAAGTTGTATATATTAAATATCTACAGCTTTTTGTGTGTCAGTCATACCTCAATAAAGCAGTTTAAGAATAAGCTCATTGTAAAAGTCTGTACAACAAAGAAAAGAAAAAATAGAACTTTCATGTATAGCTTGCCAGATGATTTCCTGTGCATCTATATGCACACATACACAAATGGGATTGCATGACATACTTTTTTTTTTCACCATAATGGGATATCTTTCTAAGTTACTAAATATTAGATCTAGTTTTTTTCTTTTTTTTTTTTTTGAGGCAGGGTCTTGCTCTGTACCCGGGCTAGAGTGCAGTGGTGTTGTCATAGCTCTCTGCAACCTCAAACTCCTAGGATCAAATGATCCTCCTGCTTCAGCCTTCTAAATAGTTGGCTACAGGTGCATGTCAACATGCCTGGCTAATTTTTCTGTTTTTACAGAGACAGGGTCTCACTCTTGCTCAGGCAAAAGTCAAGTGATCCTCCTGCCTCAGCTTCCCAAAGTGCTAGGATTACAGGCATGAGCCACTTCACCTGGCCAGATCTAGATCATCTTTAAAGGCTGCATGGTAGAACTACTATCCCATATCAAAAAGCATTTAAGCTGGTCTGAGTGTAGTGGTGTTTATAACTAATTGATCACAACCAGTTACAGATTCTGTTGTTCTTTCTCTACTCTCACTGCTTCACTTGACTAGCCTTAAAAAAAAAAAGCATTTAAGTTGCTTCCAGTTTTTCTCTCTAGAACTCTGTGATATCTGCAGATCATATATCTGATAAATTTATATTCAGAATGTATAAAGAACTCCTATAACTCAAAAATAAGACAATCCAATTTAAAAATGGACAAAAGATGTTGAACAGACATTTCACTAAAGATATACAATGGCCAATAAAGACATGAAAAGATACTCAGCATAGGCAATAATTAGGAAAATGCAATCAAAACTACCATGAGGTAACACTTCACACTCACTAGGATGGCTATAATTTTTTAAAAAAAGGAAAATAAGGGCCAGGTGCAGTGGGTCACACCTGTGATCCCTACAATTTGGGAGGCTGAGGTGGGAGGATCACTTGAGGCCAGGAGTTTGAAACCAGTCCCCATCTCTACAAAAAATAAGAAAAATTAGCCAGGTGTGGTAGCAAATGCCTGTCATCCCAGCTCAGAAGACTAAGGCAGGAGGATCCTTTGAGCCCAGGAGTTCGAGGCTATAGTGAGCTATGATCCTACCACTGCACTCCAGCACCAGCTGGAGTACAGAGCAAGACACTGTACTCAAAAAAAAAAAAAAAAAAAAAAAAAGCCAGGCACGGTGGCTCACACCTGTAATCCTAGTACTCTCGGAGGCCGAGGCCAGAGGATCGCTGGAGGTCAGGAGTTTGAGACCAGCCTGAGCAAGAGCGAGACCCCGTCTCTACTAAAAATAGAAAGAAATTAGCCAAACAACTAAAAACAGAAAAAATTAGCCGGGCATGGTGGCTTGTGCCTGTAGTCCCAGCTACCCGGGAGGCTGAGGCAGGCAAGAGGATCGCTTGAGCCCAGGAGTTTGAGGTTGCTGTGAGCTAGGCTGATGCCACAGCACTCTATCCTCAGCAACAGAGCAAGACTGTCTCAAAAAAAAAAAAAAAAAAAAAAGAAAAAAGGAAAATAAGGGTTGGTGAGGATGTGGAGAAATTGGAGCCCTTCTATACTAATGGGAAAATGAAATGGTATATAGCCTTTTTAGAAATGAAAACATATATCCATACAAAAACTTGTGAATATTCACAAGCGCCAAAAAGTAGAAACAACCCAAACATCCATCAGCTAATGACTGGATAAACAAAATGTAGTATATCCACACAATGGAACACTATTCAACAATAAAAAGAAATAAAGTACTGATACATGCTATAACACTGATGGATCTCAAAAATATGCTCAGCAAAGTCAGACACAAATGAATACACAGTGTATAATTCCATCTATATGGATTATACAAAATAGGCAAATCTAGAAAGACACAAAGCAGGTTAGTAGTTGCCAGGGGCAACTAGAGAATGGAGAATGACTATAAATGGGCTTCCTTTTGAGGAAATGTTCTAAAATGATAGTGTAATGGTTGTACAATTCTGTAAGTACAGTAAAAATCACTGAATTGTATACTTAAAATGGGTGAATTTTATGGTTTATATATATACATATATACACATATACATATATATGTGTATATATATACACACACACCATAAAATTCACCCATTTTAAGTGTGTGTGTGTATATATATATATATGTTGTATCTAAATAAAGCTGTTAAAAAAAATAACCCTGAGATAACCATAATAGGATTTCTATATGGTGGACATTCAGTATCTGTAAAAGGGATCCTTTTTCCCAGTAATTCCTAAGGCAGTTTGCTCCCCAGAGAGTGGATGGAAGATGGAAGCCTCACCAGACACAGCCTCCAGCTGCTTAGTAAGAGCATGCAGGATGACATCGTTCTCCACTATATAGCCCATATCATCTAAATTATCCTTATCAAACATTATCAAGGCCTCTGAGCAGGCATCCCACACCTAGAAATACAAAAGGAAAATATGCATTAAAACCAAGGAAAGGAAACATCAGTCCAATCAGAAACGGAGCATTGCTTTCCTAAGTGACAGAAGCAGAAAACCACAATTTGTCAGTGTCTCTAGCAGGAGATACAAAGTGAGAACAAAATTCTTCCAGGAACACTTCCCCTACTTCCCTGGACTGAAACGTGAACTTTGTCTAATTTCATTTATGGAAAACCTAGAGAATGTGGACTCCAGTATCTTAACACAAGACAGACCAAGACATCACAACAAACATGAAAAAGATAAAGAGGCACCTGCATTCGCCGAAAGGCTCTGTATCTCATGTTGCAGATATGGTCCCAGGCACCAAAACCTGCAAAAGAAAGTATCTATAGACTAGAGTCACCTCACAGGCTCCAGTCTCCCCTTTGTTTCTCCATCTGATTAATAGGTTGTTTTCAATATTCTACAATTATAGAAAAAATACCCTCCACTTCTATCCTGTTTGATGCTAGAAGCTAAGCTACTCTGTTCCCCAGTTCCAGATTGTACAACACGAAAAAGCCCTAGCTTCCACGATCAAAAAGTCAAAATGTCCCCACATGAAAGTAGGGGAAGAAAAAAAGGAAAATTCAGCCCATATTGTTTTTTCCTTCATCATCCTACTGAAGTTATAAAGCCCCTAGATAAAGACTATTTTAAACTCTTCATGGCATTGAACAGATTCATTCATTGAGGAAATATTTACTGAGCACCTACTATGTACCAGGTTCAATTCTAGATACTGAGCATAAAGTGGGAACCAAACAAAGTCCCTGCCCTCTGCAGTTGACATTCTAGTTGAAGAGATAGACAATAAAAAACAAACACATAATATAAGGTAAGGTAGTACTATAAGTGTTATGGAAAAAAAAAAAAATAAGGCAGAATAAGGGGCTAGAGAGTGAAGGAAGAGCTTAATTTGAGACAGGATGGTCTGAGGGAGTAATATCCGGCCAAGACCTAATGACAATTTCTTAACTGGTTCCATGTGCACATAATTCATCTACACCCCAAAATCATTTCACATGCTGGCTCCCCAGCTTGCTAGAGGGGTAACTCTGGGAATGAAGAAAGTGCTGCTACTAGAAGTGAATGTTCATACAGTTTCAGTTCTGCCAATTCATAATGCCCCAACATCCCAAATGAAGTCCACATGATGGACCCACACATCTCAAGGATGTCTTTCCCAGACTGCAAATTGATACATTAACAATTTCAGGGGTCCCCATCTTCAGCTGTGCACTAGACTACCAAACCCACTACCAAACTCTCCACCCTCCTCAGTGAGCTCCCTCCTTGCCAGGTGCTCTGGTGACTTCGCCTATGGGAAATACAGGAAAGCTTAGAGGGAAAGGAGATTGGATCTATGAAAGGACCTTTTTACTCACTACTGAGAAGCGTTGCAGAGCCAGGGGAAATGGAGCTGACCCTGTTGCTGTAAGTTTCTGACAATTTCTCCAATACTTTCTTTGGACCTGCTTCTAACAATAGGATTTTCTTATCACGAAAGTGAATATCATGTCCTAAAAAAGAAAAAAAGCAATATTTTATATCATTTTAGAATTTATTTCCCACTTCCAAGAGAAACAACAGATTAACTGATTCTTTAGCCCTTAGAATACAAATTTCTTACAGAGTACATCAACGCTACCCATGCAGAATAATAAGCAATAACACATACCATACCATTTCAGCCGTGAGAACACCCTAAATTAAATATAGAAAACTAAATATAGAAAAAAATTAGCCAGGCATGGTGGTGCATGCCTGGTTCATTTTTTCTACATATTTTTAGTTGGCCAATTAATTTCTTTCTATTTATAGTAGAGACAGGGTCTCGCTCTTGCTCAGGCTGGTTTCGAACTCCGGACCTTGAGCAATCCACCTGCCTCGGCCTCCCAGAGTGCTAGGATTATAGGTGTGAGCCACCGCGCCCAGCCTATAAGTGCATATTGAAATAAAAAGTGATCAGCATATGTACTACTGACAAAGAATATGCTTTTTTTTTTTTTTTTTTTTGAGGGTATTGGTCTATTGCCCAGGGTGTAATGCAGTGGCGTGATCACTGCAGCCTCCAACTCCTGGGCTCAGGCACTCCTCCTACCTCAGCCTCCCTAGCAGCTGGAACTACAGGCACAAGCCACCATGCCTGGATAGTATTTTAACTTTTTCTGTTTTTAGAGACGAGGTCTCGCCATGGTGCCTAGGCTGGTCTCAAACTCCAGGCCTCAAGCAATCCTCCCACCTCAGCCTTCCAAAGTGCTGAGAATATAGGCATGAGTCACTGCACCTGGCCTTAGTGCTCAATATTTGATACCATGTTTTTATAATTGCTCTGATATGCCAGCCCATTAGCTCATATAAAACATTGCTCCTCACCAGTTCTCTAGAAGAGGAGCCACTCCAGGGAAGATACAGTTGTCACGCCATGATTCTGAAGTCAAAAAAGACTCCCAATATTAGTGACCTTTAATTTCTAAGGACAGAAAACTCAAATCCAGTTTCTGAAAGCCACTGTATCATTTTTAAAAGCAACAGATCTGGAGTTTGGTGGCCTGAATTTGAATTCTGACTTTGCTACTGCCTCACTGTGAGACTTTGGTCCTTACTTAATCTTGTTAGACACGTTTCCTCCCTAAAACATGAACATAAGTAATACCTACCTCACAGGGTAGTGGAGCAGCTTATATTATAAGGTAAAGACAAAGTCCTTACCTCACAGGATTCACAAAATTCAACTCAATGTAGACCACAGATTTCTGTAGGACCTAAATCTATAAAACTAGGAAAAAACACGGGAGTAAATCTTTGTGACTTTGGGGTAGGCAATGATTTCTTAGCTATTTCACCAAAAGCACAAGTGATAAAAGATTGATAAATTGGATTGCATCAAAATTTAAAATTTTTATGCTTCCAAGAACACTATCAAGAAAGTGAAAGGACCATAAAATGAGTAAAAAAGCAACCCAAAGAATGGGAGAAAATATTTGCAAATCACATCTGATAAAGGACTTGTACCCAGAATATATAAAAACTCTTTTAACTCAATAGTAAAAAGACAAATTGCCCAGTTAAAAACTGGGCAAAGTGTCTAATAGGCATTTCTCCAAAGAAGATAAACTAACCATATGAAAGGGTATGCAGCATCATTAGTCATTAGGGAAATACAAATCAAAACCATAGTTCCCACTTAATACTCTGGAGGATGGCTATAAACAAAAAGACAATTAACAGGTGTTGTGCAGGATCTGGAGAAACTAGAACCCCCATATATTGTCGGTGAGGATGTAAAATGGTTTTTCAAAAGTAGCTACTTTGAAAAAAACAGTTTGGCAGTTCTTCAAAACGTTAAACACAGTTACCATTCCACTGGTAGGAAAAGATCCAAGATAATCAAAAACTTACTGTCCACACAAAAATTTGTACACAAAATTGTTCATAGTAGCATTTAGGTTCATAGAAGCATTCCTAATAGGCCCAAAGTGGAAACAACCAAAATGTCCATCGACCGATAAATGAATAAACAAAATGTGGTATATACATACAGTGGAATATTCAGCCATCAAAAAGAATGAAGCACTGATACACACTACAACACAGAAGAACCTTGAAAACATTAAGTAGATTATATAGAACCTTCCAGAAAAGGCAACTTTATATATAGAGACAGAAAGTAGGCAAGCGGTTTCCTAAGGTTGAGGAGATATAGAGAAATGAAGAATGACTGTTAATGGGTTCAGTGTTTCTTTTTAGGGTGATGAAAATATTCTAAAATTTATTGTAGTGATAGCTGCACGACTCTGAATTTACTAAAAAACCATTAAACCGTACACTTTAGATGGGTAAACACTATGGTATGTAAATTATATTGCAATAAAGCTGTTTAATCCTGGGCGGCCCTGTTTCCCCACGCGTCCGATAGACTCATAAGCCCCTCCCACTTTTGACCCTGCTGGACCCTGAAGGACCAAACGCAGGCCCTGGGGTTCCTCTAGGAAGGCAGGGCACAGACCACGAGGTCCGGGAAGCTCAGTCTTTGGGCAAACAGTGCAAGAGCTCCTACGGCTCTCATCGCTCCTCCGCAGCCCAGTTCCCTGCCACTACTGGCCTGGAGATGGAACTTACCCAAGGCACAGGCCATGGCAGCGCCCACCAGGCCTCCACCCGACACCACCACATCGTACACGGTATCTGCTGAGGCGCCGGACCACCTCCGGCAGGACACGAGCGGGCCTCTGTGAACTGCGGGCGCGGCGCCCCACCGGCTCACAGCAAGCCGGGAAGCCATGGTGGCGGCCAGCGCTGCGGCATTCGGAGCCCCGCTAGGCCCGTCCTGGGTATTGCTTCCGGCGCAGAGCCCTCCAATCCTGTGCCACTTCCGCCGCGTCCTCAGAACCGGAAATAAAACGCACGAACGGTCTAAGCCAATCAGAAAACGACCATTGCCTCGTTGGGCGGATGTTTGGAGGCTGCCCTGGAAGCCAATCCGACACCCAAGCTAGAAAGGGGCGGCACTAGACACCGCGTAGAAATCGCCGCTACCGCCGCTGTCAGCGCCGCTTCTGCCTCTGCCAGGTTCAGAAGATGACTGTAGGGAGGCCTGTGGGAGCCTTGGGTGGCGCGGAGGGGAGCCGCCAGGTGAGGAAAGAGAAGGGAGGAAGCAGAACTGCGCTCCCGAAAGGAATCCCTGAGAGAGGAAACTGTTTGACGTTGCCTTGGAGACAGTAGGGATGTGTCTCGGAAGGGCGTGGGATGTGGGGTTACAATTAGCCTCTAGGGATTGGGAGGTGGCCACTTACTTGGGGTCCTGAACCACTTGAGCTTCATACCAGGCTCTTCATAGGACCATACAGTGGCACTCCGCTTTCTCTTATAGTACAATTGTCCCATTTTGTAGAAAACTGAGGCATAGAGAGATTAAGAAATTTGCCCCAAAATCCATAGAGACAGAAAGTAGATTGGTGGTTGCTTAGGGCTGGTGGGGTGAGGTCTGGGAGGGTTAGGAGAAATAGGGAGTGACTACTGAAGAGTATGGTTTCTTTGGAGGGCACTGAAAGTTCTAAAATTGATGATAGTTGCAAAACTCTGTGAATATACTGAAAACCATGGCATTGTATACTTAAATGACTGAATTGTATGGTGTGGAATTTATATCTCAATAAAGTTGTTTTTTAAAAAATAAAAGAAAGAAAATTGCCCAAAATACATGCTTTTCAGCACAGTCAGGGCCAGAACACATACATAGCTTTGACTCAGAATCTAGTGTTCTTCTCATGATTAGGACCTTGGACAACCCAGTAAAACCATCTCCAAGTGTCGACTAGAGGACCAAAGTGGCCTACCCTTAACTGGTTTCCCTTCTGCAACAGCTCATCCCTTGTGGTCCCATTCTGGCCCCGTGCCTGTGTCTCTAAGGACAACTCATATCACTGCCCTCCAGCCACACTGGCCCTCTTTCTGCTTCTACAAGATTCACGTTTGACCTGCCCAGGATGCTGCCTTGAGACCTTTGCATTTGCTGTTCCTTGAACCCAGAACACTCTTAGCCCACATTTTACCAAGGCTGATTCCTTCTCATCAGTCAAGTGTCAATCCAGAATTCCTCCACATGAAAATATAAAAATCAGCACAGGATTAAGAAAAGTATAACTCAGACTATAATACACAGATAAGGCTAACAGCAAGATCAGCAGAAAAGAATATTTCTCTCAAGGCCACACCATAGCTGCAAACTTACTAACACTCCTACACAATAATGCTTAGTTATTACTTACCCTGCATGCTTTGTTTTTTTCATCTTTTGGATAAAAACTGCTAAAATCATCCATTTATAATACTAAATTGTCCCCACTTCATGACAGTACTCATCCAGAGTTGATCCCTGCTTCCCCTAACTCTCCACAGAATCAATCAGGACAAGCCAACCCTAGAAAAATCACCCTCCCTACACTAAGTTCCCTATGTTTTTTCATGAATTGTAGCAAATTAATAAACCTAACTCTGATTATAGGTACATTCCTGGCGACCTTTATCTGATGGGTTTTATCAACATAGAACCTTTCCATTGGCACTCTATAACCTCACAGTTTATGGTTTTCCGTGAATTTATTATCAATTTATATTGTCTGTCTCCTCTCACTGGAATGTAGCCTTCATGAGAGTAGGGACCTAGTTTATCTTGTTCTCAGCCAAATGCCCCATGCACCCAAGAAATATTTTTTGGATGAATCAATGGAGTATTTAAAAAGCTAGCCTACCTAGTAGGCCAGGTGCAGTGGCTCACACCTGTAATCCCAGCACTTTGGGAGGCCAAGGTAGGAGGATTGCTTGAGGCTAAGAGTTCGAGACCAGCCTGGGCAACATACCAAAACCTTATCTCTGCAATAAATTAAAAAAAATAAAAAGCTAGCTGGGTGTTGCACTTTCTAGGACATTGTTCTTTCAGCTAGACCACACTGTCTCTCCTGTTAATCATCGATTCCTAGTGAGAGAGTGGAAATTAGCTAGAATATGAGGAAAGTACAGGTGTAGTCAGAGGACCAGGAAAAGAAAGATGGGAAACAAGTAGGTAAAAGCCAAGGAAAGCATGGCATGGAGTGTGGCCAAGGTTATGGGGCAGGATTCCTGGAGTGCAGGGGGCAGAATGCATGGTGCGGATCAGGTGCTTTATAAATGCTTTACCACACTGCACGGAGTAGGGAGCCAACTGTAGCTCTTTGCTTCCCTTTCTTGCCCTTCAACCAAGCACATCCCATATACAAAGTCCTAAAATTTCTTTAGAGTAAAGAACACACCTTAATTTTTAAAAATTCTTCTCTAGTCCCTTGTATAGAGACTTATTCAAAGTGAAGTTAATAGTTATGTTTTGAATATCTTTGAGACTATTTTTGACCCACAGTCTATTTCTATTCCATTTAGATATTTCCTCCGAAGTCCTCCTCAGACACAGAGGCAGAAGAGGAGCTGTCTGGGGAAGGGCTGGTTCTGCCCAGGGCTGGAAAACTTGATGAGTTCCTCAGTCCAGAAGAGGAGACAGAGTCTACTTCTGACTCAACTGGGAGCTTTTATGAGACCCTACAGGTACTAAAGCAGAAAGGCAGACAGTATCTGTTGGAGTCTTTCTTTCAGTCTGACCCAGACAGTGATGAGAACCTCTCTGAAGATGAGGAGGACCTGGAGAAGTTTTTCCAAGACAAGGGCAGGGGGAAGCCACAGGTCCAGTGTCCTCAGTCTCTGAGGTAAGGCACAGCAGTTCCACATCTACCTCACTCCACATCTCCCAGAAAGTCATGTCATGTCTTCGTCTTCTTGGGCTTCATTTTTTTCCTCTGTAAAGCAAAGACCATTTCTGCAAATTGCCATTTACCCACACTCCAGCTCAAAATCAGCTTTTGGCTCTAAAGTGTTCTGACTCCTACAGAGCAATCCTAAATCACTTCAGGTAACACTTAGTCCAATGAAGCATTGGAATTGATTAAAGGGAAGCCTTTCCCAAACTTGCTTCCCCCAAGAATGACAAGGTACATTTACTTTGGCCAAGTCTGTTGTATGCATATATACTTTATCTCATTTAATATTTACTTTCTCCTCCAATAACCCTGTAAGTAGATATTATTTTTACTATTCTCCATATGAAGAAATTGAGGTTGCAACAGAACCTTGCTCAAACTTTGAAGCATGCTTTGAACCTGGGTCTATCTGACTCTAAAGCTGTGCTCTGCCCTGCTGGACTGTTCTCTCTCTCATATGAAAATATTAGAGTGCAAAGTGGCCATCCTGGGACCAAATCTGAGAAGAGACTTACCATCAGGGCTTACCACAGGAATGCCTGTGGGCAGGTTAGGGACATGGAGGCCTGTGGAGCCATGATGTTAGGCTGAAAAGCCAGCTGTGGCCTGCCAGGAAGGAAGGAGGATCAGGGAGGAACTAGGCCTCCTGACTGCCCTGCCCTCTACACACGGATCTGCTTCTCCCCCAGGTGTGGCTCTACAAGGCGCTGCAGCTCCCTGAGCAACCTTCCCTCTGACATTCCCAGGGCTCAGACCCAGCCACCATCAGGCTCTGGGCCTCCCTCCCAGCGCAGAAGTGTCAGTTCCTGGGCATCATCCATCACCGTCCCTCAGCCGTTCCGCATGACGCTGCGAGAGGCCCGGAAGAAAGCCCAGTGGCTGGGCTCACCTGCCTCCTTTGAGCATGAGAGGCAGCAGGCCCAGAAGCAGGGCCAGGAGGAGGCTGAGTGCCATCGGCAGTTCCGGGCACAACCTGTGCCTGCGCATGTCTACCTGCCTCTGTATCAGGAGATCATGGAGCGCAGTGAGTCCCGAAGGCGGGCAGGGATCCAGAAGAGGAAGGAACTGCTCCTTTCTTCCTTGAAGCCCTTCAGCTTCCTAGAGAAGGAAGAGCAGCGAAAGGAAGCTGCTCAACAGAGAGACTTGGCTACCACAGTTAAGGCCAAGGCCCCTAAGCAGAAGGCCACCAGAAGGATCCCCAAGTCCATTTTGGAGCCAGCCCTTGGGGACAAACTTCAGGGTAAAGATATCCTTGCCAACTTGCTGCCTCCTGCCCGTGGGTGCCAGTAGGCAGTGTACAGATCTAGTCAGGCCATGGGTCAGCCTGGCTTACAGATGTGCTGTTTGGGTGGACTTACTGGATGGAGTCCGTGCACTCAGTGCAGGCCATGGGGAGGCTTAGGTCCATCTGTACAATGAGGACCCTGTAAGGAGCAAGGAGTGAGGTCCCACACTGTCTCCCCAGGCTCATCCTTTTTTTTTTTTATTTTTTTTTATTTTTTATTTTTTAAAATGCTATCATTAAGGATATAGGCTCATCCTTTTGACCTCTCTCATCAGTACATGTGAAGGCCTGTACAGGTGCAGGAGCAGAGAACCAGTGACACCCTCAAGGACTAGCCTAGGTCAGTGCCATCACTAGCCAGTTGCCCCTGAGGAAAGCTCCTCACCCCCTCCCTCATCCTGGTGAGGTGGTGTCAATCACTAAAATTACTTAGGGGATGATTATTTACACATTTCAAAAAGTATAGTTCCAAATAAGGGACTCAGGGTTTATTCCCTCTGCAGTAGCATGTGCCCTGTAGCAGGCACTGTTCTATGGTGAATAAACAGACCTGGAGTTTATTGACATGTGAGGAAGACAGACAGTAGACAAATACAAATGGGATGAGTAATTTACAAGGATTAAAGGGGGAAGCCCAGGAGCATATACCAATGGGACCTAACTCACTGGTTAGGTGTGGTGAGAGGGGTGGGAGCACTTAAGGAAGGTCCCCTGGGGCTGATCTAGGTGGACAAAGAGGGAGGAATGGAGCAGGCTGAGGTGTGGCGCGGAGGTGAGAGAAGCTGAGCACATGCCAGGATGGGAAGGCAGAGGGTGGAGAGGAGAGGGTGAGTGGGAAGGGAGAGGCAGGCACGGGCTAGACCTGAGGGCCTTGCAGGCCATGTGAGGGAGTCTGCACTTCATCCTGATGGTGCTGGGAAGCCACTGCAGGGGGTTAAGCAGTGTGGGTCATGATGAGACATGCAGCTCAGATGATCCCTCTGATTGCTGTGTAGATAATTAAACAGCAAGACTAGAGGGATGTTGAGCCAATAGAGTAAGCTGTTTCAACAGTTCAGTTGAGAAATTATGAAACTGGTCTCAGGGATAAGGAAAAGAGGATGGACAGGAGAGAGGTTAGAGGAGGAGATGGCAGAACTTGTGACTGATGAGCAGAGAGAGGGAGGCATCAAGACTGATTTGGGCAGTTGGGTGGATAGTGGTGCCTTTCAGTGAGATGGAGAAACACTGGAGAGGAGCAGGTGACTGGTCCACTTGCGCCTGCGTCATCTCTGAAGAAGGAGCCATAGAGAGTGCTAAGTATAAACAGCTGCTCTGCAGCCTGACTGGCATAGGCAGTGGTGTCCTGATAAACAATATAATGTTTATCATTTTCTGTGGCATAAATAATCCTGTCATGGCCAATTGCAAGCTTCCCATGTGATGTCAACAGACTCACAAAATTCCTAAAAAGTTAACAGTTGGCTCCAGCACACTACTGCTAGTGCTTAAAAGAAGGAAAGTTCTCCAAACCTTTTAGTAGTATAAGACTTGGTCCCTTCTCACTCTCTTTTTCCTCACAGAAGCTGAGCTCTTCAGGAAAATTCGCATTCAGATGAGGGCTCTGGACATGCTCCAGATGGCCTCCTCCCCTATTGCCTCCTCTAGAAGCCAGGCTGGCCGACAGCCCCGCACAGCCACCCGAACCCAGGAGGAAAAGCTTGGGTTTCTGCACACTGACTTTGGATTCCAGCCTCAGGTGAATCCTGTGGTCCCTGACTATGAGGGCCTTTACAAAGCCTTCCAGAGAAGAGCTGCCAAAAGAAGGGAAACCAGAGAGGCAACTCGCAACAAGCCCTTCTCACTGAGGACTGCCAACCTGCGTCATACTCGGCGGCCCTGTGATGCTGCCACCACTGGAGGGAGCAGGGTGAGAGCCCAGGCAGTTGTGGGAGAGTCAGGGCCGGAGGCCTGAAATACAGGGTGGGTCCAGGTCTCAATGGAAAGAAAGTACTTCTTATAACATTTTTCTATCTTTTTTTTTTTTTCTTAAACACAAGCGCAGTTGTAAGCAGATCCACATTCCTTTAAACTCAAGACGATGGGAAGACTTCCTTTCCTTCCCTCTCTGTAGAGGAATTTTGCAGAAATAAGTCCAAGTAGGTCTGAAAGGCAGGGATTTGGGATCAATTGCTTATGTCCCTAATTCTAAGGAACTCTTCTCATTTTATTAAGAACTTTAGGATTTCTATCTTTTAGTAACTTGCTCTGGTTATTGATCTTTTTTTTTTTCCAAAAAGCCATTTTATCAAAAACTGATCTTGAGATCTTATTATCCTTGCCTGTTCCCAGGGGAAAAAAATGAAGATTCTCATTTTCAGTCCTTCACTGAAATTGAATCCTCACCAAGATAGAAACTAATCACACATGCTGTCCTACTAACACCAGCCTTTGTTTCTTCTAGGATTCCCCACAGCCACCAGTTACACCCCTGCCAAGGAGTCGTTCTCTGAGTGGCCTTGCTTCCCTCTCTGCCAACACCCTCCCCGTGCACATCACAGATGCCACCAGGAAGAGGGAATCTGCAGTCAGGTGAGTGGTCAGACTACGCAAGACTCATAATGCTCTGATTTTGGCTGAAGTGCTGAAAACCACCCTGCTGCTGGAGCTCCTCTCCAGTGATCAGTGACACTTCAAGGGGTCAGAGGGAATTCTCTTATCAGGACAGGAATGCATGTGGCTCTTCCCACCTGGTACTGAGAACAACTAGCCATCATTCAGCAAATATTCATGGGGTACTTACTCTGTGTCAGGCATCATGTTAAGGCTGCAGGTGCCTTAGGGAACCTACAATTTAATATCTGTCTGAAATACAGAAAAGCAAAAATACAATGATCATATTTTGTGAGTAGTACAATGATGAGGCAGGACAGGGGACTGTGTGGGTGCTGGGCAGCTTGGGGCAGAAGTCACTTGTCTCTTGGAATAGATGTCTAAGGTGAAACCTGAAGAATGAGGAGTTGGCCAGACAAGTCCTGGAGAGACAGTTCCAGATAGAGAGAGCAACATGGGTAAAAACCCATAGGTCAAAGAGGAAAGTAGCCATGAGAAACAAGAATTCATAGAAGCATGATAGGTGGTTGAACCTGCCACAAAAAAGATGAGACATCCATTGTACAAATTTGAGATTCTATGAGATTCATCTTGGTGAAATACCAGAGTCAGCTGGGAAGCAGGAGCCTGCTTGTTTTTAACTCTTCAACTGACCTGACTCTGTCATGATACTATTCTCACTGAGCCAGTCCCCCAGCAAGAGTTCCTCCACTAGGCCTCTGAGCTGATATAAGCAGGGGAGGGTCATGGTGTGGTAAGCAGCTTAGCCCGGGAAAGGATAACTTCTCAGTGCTTTCCCATAGGGCTCATGGGGGAGTATCTGGAACCTACGTGCCTCCCTAAGACTCACAACAGGGATTGTAGAAATGTATTTAGGATCCAAGGGATACACCTTTCTTCTTCAAAGTTCATAGGTAGACCTACTAAATCAAGGCTAAATGCATCAGCATCCTGAGAGCCCAGTAAGATAGGCCTCATGAACAAGAGGATGGCCCACTTCTAGAGGATATCCACATCTGCTTTCCAGCAGGGGGTTTGATGTATTAGCAGATCAAACTTTTCCAGTCTATTTGAATGTAAACATCCAAATGCAAGAGCACTGATTGTTTTTCCTTTTGGTAGAACTCTCCATAGTACCTTGTAGAGTGATAATAGTTTGATAAACTAAGTGCTGCAGGTTGACCCCAAATTGTCTGCATTGAAGGGGGGCCATTTCCAGTTCTCTTTGGAAGTGCAGATTTATATTCCCAAGGGAACATGAACTCAGACACCCTCCAGCCCACTGTTTATACCACAGTGGTCCAGGGCAGAGGCTTGGGAGTCAGAGATCCTGGTTCTAATCCTGGCTTTTTCACTGGCAAGCTGGGTAGCTTTGAGATAGTGCCTTACCTTCTCTGAGCCCCAACTCCTCCCCTGTAAAAAGGGGACTTACAGTCTTTACCTCTTAAGGCAGCTATGAGGATTACATGAAATATAATGGTACTTGGTTCATGATAGGTAGCTCAGCAAATGGAAGCTATTACAATAGTATTACTTTGTTTCCAGATAAGTAAGAAGTCTAGCAAAGACCTATAGAGTGTTTGGCTGTTTAAGTTAAGGATATTTTAAGTCACATTTTTCCAGTTCAATAAATGAACTTCTCCTGGGGTAGGAAATCATCGTGTCCATAATGCTGGAAAGGCTTCATCCACTAGTGCATTTAATCCCAGAATCTTATTTTCTGAAAATGGCAGCTGTGGTAAATAACCTGCCCCATTCATTGAAAACACCAATGCCCTTTCCAGAGTGGTTACTAAGATTGCTTTTAAATATACCCAAGCTGATCATCTACACTCTTTTTTCGCCTCCTCCCTTTAGAAGTTCACTTGAACAAAAGGACAAGGCAGATGAGAGTATTCAGTGGTTGGAGATGCACAAAAAGAAGTGTCAAGCAATGTTTAAATCTGTGACCTTACGTGCAAAAGCCATGGATCCCCATAGAAGCCTGGAGGAGGTGTTCAAAGCAAAGCTGAAAGAGAACAGGTCAGTGTCCTTTGTATGAAAGGGGTGCTTGCCCTGGGATCCAACAGATCATAGGCCTTGAAAATGGAAAAATGGATTTATTAGTGTAGGCTCTGTAATCACAGGGCATCAAGGATTCTGCCAGGAGTTAGGAATTTGTAATGTACATGGAAGTTACACTGCTTAACTGGAATGAAGGGGATTTGGGATTGGAAAAGGCATAATTTTCTCTAGAAATCTTGTTAATTTCAGGAACAATGACCGTAAAAGAGCAAAAGAGTATAAGAAAGAATTGGAGGAAATGAAAAAGAGAATACAAACAAGGCCTTATCTCTTCGAACAAGTTAGCAAGGTAAAACTAAACCATCATTATTCATTTTCTTTCTGCCTTAGATGAAAGGGCTCTTAGAAATTATGAAACAATTTTAATACATGGGTACTAAACATTTCCTTGAGAGGCCCAGAAATTCTAAATTGGGCCCATTTTATTACTACCATCTTTTCCCAGAATAAGTAGTGCAATGGTGAATGTAGCTTGAGTTGATTTCATCTAAGACTGGATTCCAAAGGCATGTATAAAAGGATATTTCACGTCCTAGAGTTTTTACTATAGTTTTGCCTCTAGATCAGAGTTGGGGAGTTAGATCCCAGAGACACAGTGATCATTTAACTGTTTCTGCTGTCTGGAGCCTGTTCACAGTGCTGGGAAGGCACCTTCCTCTGGCAGTGCTGCTGTCCTTGGTGTCCCCAGCCTCTAAGGAGGTGGCATATTTATAGGTCTCCAAGTGTTGGGATGCTCATAAGCACCTCACAAGGCTAATTCTTGATAGGTTAAGTGGCTTTCAGGCTGAAAGATTATAATTTTAAAATATTCTCTGGACTTTTAGGGAAGTTGTACTCAGTTGAAATCTCCATAGGGAAGCTCTGGAGCTACTTAACAGCCCAGACAGACCACCATCCCAGGCAGTTTCAGGCTTCTTCAGGCTCTGTAGATCCCTTTTCTCTCCAGTGTTTCAGACAAAAGCCTGGGTTCCCTAGAGACCTTGTTCCAATTGCTCCATCTTACAGCTAGTGCGTTTATCTGGGTATTTGCTGGATCCACACTCCCCACCCCATAAATCTCTCTCTCTCTCTCTCACACACACACACACTCCCTTACAAAAGGTCTTGTATTTACTTAGAAACCTGCATTGTTCAAAAATCTCTCATGCTGACCTTTCTTCTTTATGTTAATTTGTTTCAAATAAGTTCAGTCTTCAGATCTCAACAGATGTTTCACCACTCTAGAAAAACAAAGTATTCTGATTTTGCTCTTGAATATTAAAATTTCCCCTGGGTAGACTGCTATGGTATCATCACAGCTCACTGCAACCTCAAACTCCTGGAGTCAACTGATCCTTCTGCCTCAGCCTCCTGAGTAGCTGGGACTACAGACATGTGCCACCACACCCAGCTAATTTTTCTGTTTTTTTAGAGACAGATCTTGTTCTTGCTCAGGCTGGTCTTGAACTCCTGATCTCAAGCAATCCTGCCTCAGCCTCTCAGAGTGCTAGGATTATAGGTGTGAGCCACTGCACCCAGCCTTGGTTGCTTTTAAATCTTAAGACATTTTTAATCTATCTTTTTTTCATATGGGCCTCAATTATCTCCCCAAAATCTAAGACCTTAATTTGCAAAAGTGTGGCAACCTAAATCAACAGCTGCCATCTCCTAGTTATGTTAGAAATATAGAATTGCAGGCCCCATCAGAGACCTACCAAATGAAAATCTGCATTTTAATACTAACAGTATCCTCAGGTGTCTCATATGCACATTAAGGCCTGAAAACAAGACTTAATTTTCATGCAAATCTGTGCCCAGCAATAAGAGGGGTGGTGGTGGTAGGGGCAGTATTGTAAGGATTCTGATTAAGCAAGTAACAGAATTGTCGGATAGGTTCACAAGATGGCTACAGCAGATTAATTTCCATTCCACAGGATCTTGCCAGGAAAGCAGCAGAACAACGGTATCTGGACACTCTGAAACAGGCTGGATTGGAAGAAGACTTTGTGAGGAACAAGGGTCAAGACACCTGGGCTGTACAAGGGAAGGAAGGGACCAAAGTCAAGGATTCTCCCAGGTAATCTGAGATGCTGCTGTCATTCTGCAGCTCTTTAAATTGTCATTCCAGTAATACCACTGGGAGGAACCTTTAGAATAGCCACTCATATTTTGAGATCACATCCTATATTTATATAGTAACGAATCCAGGGATCTCCAAGTAACACATTTGATTTGAGAATGGTGCAGTTGTGAATAAAATCTAACCATTGTATATTAAGTTTGATTTCTTCAATTTGAAATAGATTATTTCCAATTCTAGTTCCAATGCTATGAGTCAAAAGTATTTCCACTTTATTTGAGAAAAATCATGTATTAATATATTTCTGACTTCTTATAAAATGATATAACTGTTTTTCTAGCATTCCTTAAAGGTAACTCATTAGCATTACCTACTCCATAACCCATTTTGATACAACTCAAAGGGAGAAAAGCATAGGGACTGTGCATTATTTTCAATTTTGTTTCGTTTCTTAATCTTCACGGTCCTTCCCCTAATTTCTGTATCAGTTCCCCTCTGGAAATTTCCCTTTACAGCCAATATAAAATAATGAGAATGCTGAGACCATTCTTAAATACATTACCCAATGCCTTAATTTAAAATTTTCTATTTCATAATGCTTTAATTTATTCTGCAGCATCCATGAAACTACAAAACTCAGCATCAGGGATCCACCGCAGGATTTAGAAGACTCTCTAGAACAGCCTACAAGACCCAAGAAAGTACTGGAGGAGCTGTATTATGAATCACTGAACAATCTCAAATCACTTGCTTAATAAGTACACTTAAAATCACTGCTTTTGAACAATATTTAGCAGCTAACAGGTTTGAGTCAAAGTAGGCAAAACTTGGTTTTGAGGCACGGCTACTGTTAGAGAATGGGGAAGAGTAGCAAATAACAGGAAATCAAAGTGGGGAAGATCAAGTAAAGGGATCATAGCCCAGAGTTAAGGGTTCTTGCATTGTGCCTCACACTCAGAATATAGGTACAGAAAAAAGAGCACAAGCCCAGCGGCCTATACGGGATAGTCAGGAAACATAAATGAGTCAAATGGGGTAGGGCGTAGACAGTAGGAGATGGTAGAGAGTAGAGAGGATAAACCTTCCTGGAATAAAGACTCAGAGTTATCAGATCAACCACATTTTCATCAAGCCTGAAATCTGCATGTTGGCAACTAATCTAAAAATTATTTAGAAATATTGTGTAGGCAAAAGAAAACACATCTATGTATCAGATTTGGCCCATAGAAGATGACAAATTTGCATCCTCTAGTAGAAGAGTTTCTTATTCTCAGAACTATTGGTATTTTTAGTCTTTTCTGGTGGTGGCAGAGTGATACTCCAGTAACTACCACCTCAGTTTGCTAGTTAGAAATGACTAGGTTTGTCAAACTTTTTAAATGGGGTAAATAAAGAAAAAAAAAAAAAAAAAAGAAATGACTAGGTTTGCTAGTGTTCATGTCATGATTCCTGAGACTCCTCAGTTCAGTTTTACCTCCTGCATGGACTCCAAAGGATTAAAGCAGTACATTATCTTACAGGGAAAGAACTGGATTATTCTCTTAATCTCCGAAGAAAATAAATTTTGTCCAAAACAGAGCCAAAGAACTGACTGGGCTGTTTTTTTATTTAAAGGGAAGCTGAAGCTCTGAATTGTGTGGTTTTTAACTTTAAAAAAACAAAAACAAACCCCCTTAACATGCTACTGTATGTTCCATTAACAAAGAAAGCAAAGTGACCAAGTGGAAGTGTACAGGACAAGATAGTACCTCAGCCTGGGCCAAGGGGGGATTCAAGTAATTTATTTTTTGCAGCCCAGTGGCAGAGAGTCTCTTACACAGGTTGCTAAAGGGAGAATGTCATAACAGAATTGACATCACTCCCTTCTTCAAAGCAACAAGGCATCTTGAAAGCTCAACTTCCAGGTGAAGTTTTGTGGTTGGTGGCAGGACTTAATTCATCCATGTGAAAAGATAGCCAAGTCTGGGATGAAAACTCTTCAAAGGAAAACCTCCTCTCAGCAGTCATAATGAGAAATTTCAGCCAACACATTAATCAAATTCACTTTGGAAGAAGTCTATCTCAAAATTTTGCAGTGGGAAGAGAGGTAGGTACAGTTACCCAGCCCCCAGTCACTGCTTCATTCCTTGTCTGGATCAGATGGTAGTTAGAAGAAAAGCTCTCTTACATCAATCTTCTATGCCAGGGAAGATGAACAGAGGCAAAAGTGAAGTCTTGTTCTTCACAGATTCATTTTGGTTGTGGCAGATCATGAGCTACAGCATCCTATTCCCACTATACGCACTCTGAGATCAGATAGAACTGCTCTTCCAGGAGTCAGCACCCACGCTCATGTCCGTCTTTCAGTTAAATCTCCTTGGTTTAGTAACTGTAAAAGTTGAAAGCAAATCTAGAATAGGTTACAGTTGAATTATAAGAAAAATAATTCATACTGAGTAAAAGGATTAAGAATGAAGGATGAGGAATGCACTGCAGAGATGAATCAAGGATATCTACTTCCAAAACAAAAAACATGCAGACTGAAAGATCTTATTCACATAACTAGCCGTGGACAGCACTTTAGCCACTTCATGAGGCTGGCATGTTAACTATGGCAATCAAATATCCTGAGTCTATAAACCAAACTATTGTTTCTGCAGTCACCTACTCACCAGAGATGGAGGAATCTGTACCTTACAGGGAAATTAGAAAGGATAGACCCAAAACCTTGTAAGTCAGTGTCAGCCAAAGCACAGACTGAAGGCTCAAGTAATAGAAGAAAACAGGAAAAGGAGCTGTTCCATTTATAAGTACTATAGGAGAGTTGGAACCCTTTCATAAAAGATCCAGGGGTTTCTTGAGCTTAAAAGAATACCTTTCCTGTGATAAAGGGAGATAAGCCTGACTCATGTACAGTGGCAGCTAACACTGACATTATACTCTATACTCAAGGCTTCTGTTCAAAGGAGGTTCAGTACAATAATTAATGACACTGGTTTCCATTTTATTATAAAGAGAAAATAAAGCTGGGCATGGTGGCTCACACCTGTAATCCCAGCACTGTGGAAGGCTGAGGAAGAATCACTTGAAACTAGGAGTTTAATTAAATAAAGACCAGTCTGGGCAACATGGAGAGAACTCATCTTTACTAAAAAGTAAAAAAATTAGCCAGACATGGTGGTGTGTGCCTACAGTCTCAGCTACTCGAGAGACTGAGCCAGGAGGATCACTTGAGCTCAGGAGTTCAAGGTTATAGTGAGCTATGATGACAGCACTGCACTCCAGCTGGGCAACATAGCAAGACCCTGTCTCTTTTTTTTTCTTTTTTTGAGATAGAGTCTCACTTTGTTGCCCAGGCTAGAGTGAGTGCCATGGCATCAGCCTAGCTCACAGCAACCTCAATCTCCTGGGCTCAAGCAATCCTCCTGCCTCAGCCTCCCGAATAGCTGCAACTACAGGCATGTGCCACCATGCTCGGCTAATTTTTTGTATATATATTTTTAGTTGGTCAATTAATTTCTTTCTGTTTTTAGTAGAGAAGGGGTCTGGCTCAGGCTGGTTTCAAACTCCTGACCTTGAGCAATCCACCTGCCTCAGCCTCCCAGAGTAGAACCCTGTCTCTTAAAAAAAATAAATAAATAAATAAAAAGGAAAGGGAGGAGGAAGGGAGGAAAGGAAGGAAAAGAAGAAAGAGAACGAAATTGAGATGAGAACAATTCAGTAAAATTCAGAATAAAAACTGAGCTTACAAATTAAAAAAAAAAAAAAATTGGGGGGGAGGGGGGGAAATGGGCATTTATTGAAACCTTAAAATCTGTACCCCCATAATATGCCAAAATAAAAAAAAATTTAAAAAAAAAAAAAACAAAACAAAAACTGAGCTTACTGAAATCTAATCAGAAAAAAAAATATTTTTTTGAGACAGAGTCTCACTCTGTTGCCCGGGGCTAGAATGCCATGGCATCAGCCTAGCTCACAGCAACCTCAAACTCCTAGGCTCAAGCAATCCTTCTGCCTCAGCCTCCCAAGTAGCTGGGACTACAGGCACACGCCACCATGCTCAGCTAATTTTTTCTATATGTTTTTAGTTGTCCAATTAATTTCTTTCTACTTCTAGTAGAGACGGGGTCTCACTCTTGCTCAGGCTGGTTTGGAACTCCTCACCTTGAGCGATCCACCTACCTCAGCCTCCCAGAGTGCTAGGATTACAGGCGTGAGCCACCACAGCCAGCCCAGAAAAATTTCTGAGCTTGAGCTGTATTTACTTGGTGATCTTAAGTTGGATGAAAGTAATTTATATAGAACTTAATGATATGGAATTTAAAGAAATTTAAATAGAATCTCAAAAAAAATTCAGAAACTTAAACCACAGATTTCATTTGATGCTGTGTGGTAGGAATGTAAGAATGGTGTGTTTTTAATGTAGGCCAAGATCTAGGTGTTTGCACTCAAACTTAGCAATGGTGTTTTATGAGAAATGTTACAGAATTTGTAATTTGTTTTCTGCTTTGTTTTATTTGGAAAACATTGTAAGATGTAGTCAAAGCTAGCTGGGAATCACTTATACTGGTTTTTGAGTTCAAGAATGTGAACTCAGTGTGAACATGGAACCCCATTTGGGATGACCTTTAGTAGGTATGAGAGTTCAAAAGCCTTTGGGTCCCAGTTAGGCCTGTGCAATGAATCCTCTGCCTAACTCAAGAGACCTGGGACAATACTGAGAGAAAATAGAAACTGTCTAATCTGAACCATTTGAATGACAGGTGTCTTGTAGTTTTTGATAAAGTTATTTTTTGGAGATAGAGTCTCTCTCTTGTAGCCCCAGCTAGAGTGCCCTGGCATCAGCCAAGCTCACAGCAACCTCAAACTCCTGGGCTCAAGCAATCCTCCTGCCTCAGCCTCCTGAGTAGCTGGGACTACAGGCATGCGCCACCATGCCTGGCTAATTTTTTCTATATATTTTTAGTTGGCCAGTTAATTTCTTTCTATTTTTAGTAGAGACGGGGTCTCGCTCTTGCTCAGGCTGGTCCTGAACTCCTGAGCTCAAATGATCTGCCCACCTCGGCCTCCCAGAGTGCTAAGATTACAGGCGTGAGCCACCACGCCCGGCCCACAAAAAACTTTAAATAAGCAAGGCTTAGACAATGGGTCATAACAATGAATACAAAGAAAGGTCCTCACAGAAGCATTAACATGCATGTCCAGAACACTCTTGAGTACCCCCAGAATGTTACAGAATAATTGGGAATATTCAATGTAGGACATAGAGTCATTTGAATGATCTAACAGCCTAATGTGATATAAAGGTTATAATGAAAGGTAAGAAGGAAAGATGAGAGAGCACTATAAAAAAATAATGTAAAACTAAAGGGAAGTTACTTAGGTTTTGGCAAAAGCTTATGCATATGAAATGTGTTCGTGATGAAGTCATCCACTCCATGACACAGTGACACAAGACCAATAAGATATCCTAAGATTTTAGAAGCCTGACTGGTTTTAATTCTGTTTTCTGGGTCAAAGCCAAGACCACACAGTTGGAAGTGCTTATAATCAACCTAAAACCCCTCCTTTATGTAGATGATAGTTTTCATATAAGCAGCAAGTGAACATATTCTTATAATCGCCCAGTTGATTCAGCCTAGTATAACCCAGACATATAACCCTAGCAGAATGAACAATAATTATTTTTAATGGTTTTGTTACTACTTTTTCCTGCTCAGGGACTTTTTTCCAGGATGTAATTTTCCTTATAAAATCACCATCTTCATGTTATAAGGCATGTCCTTACCTCTCAACCTTCTGTACATGGGGAAGGCAGTAAGTACACCACAAGGGCTTTAGCACACCCATTGCTCCCAGACCCCAGTTCTTTCCAAACCCACTGGGAACAGATATCAATGAGTAATGTGTATAAAGGAACTTTAAAGCTAAGAGTCCCAGCTATGACAGACCAATCTCTCAATTTGTAAGACCCCAGCACACTCAAATTCCTTTCAAGCTGAACTCCTTTTTAGCGTAAAGGAAGATACTCTAGTCAAAGTTTCCAGGAAATGGAAATTGGAGAATTTTTCAGATCCTCTAGATTTCTAATTATTACCCACATCAGTTGCCACAGAAACAAAGTAAAGGCCAGAAACAGTTTTACCTCTTGTGGATTTACTGCAGTTAAGACAGACACTTCATATGACTGCCTCCCTGACTGCATGGTCACCAAGTGATGTGTCACATCAGGCACTGAAGACAGGGGACGTGGGGAACCTTCAGCAAGCACCTCTGTGAAATAACAGAAAGATGTTTCAATGAAAAGTGAATCCACAGATATACCTAACCTGGATCATCAAGCCTCTCATTATGAACTCTAAAAACTATTCCTGAAAAACTGAATCCCACATTCCTCTATTTCTTCCAAGTTAATTCCTGCCTGATAATCATTATCAGTGAATTTGGAAAGTATTGTAAAAGAAAAATGGGATAAAAAGTCAAGAAATCTTAATATGGGAGTTGACCATTTTGGGATATACTAATCAAGAATAATATGGCTTTAGTACTGCTATCTAGATTACAACTGTGTACGAAACAGGGTATAAAATGCTTAGGCAGGCAGATCAGGGAACCAAAGCCAGCCCTGAAAGCAATCATCAACGATACTAATAGCACAATATTGCGGGTCAATAGTTTAAGTTAAACCTGGCTTCCCAAGTTCCTACTCAGGGTCCCTTCCTCCCTTGGGACTTTCTTCTTCAAGGCTGGCAAACTAGTTCCATGCAATTTCTGTGCCTTATGCTTTGGTTATCCACTAATATCAGTCATGAAACAGAGGAGGCTTACTGTGGTAGCAAATGCTGGGCCTTGTAGGCTCCAAACAGAAGTTACATAAACATAGTCACTTATACCCAATATTGACTGAGTAGGATATGAGTAACTAAAACATAGGATCTCATACATATTAAATGTTCATCAGTGGGATCACCATGAATATCTTCTTGAAATAGTTTATAGATATACTATTTAGCCCTCAAAAAAAAAATGTTTCATCTATGGACTTTCTAGCTAATATGGCTCTCTAGATAGTATCATATAATTTAATGTTTACCTATATACTATCTTCTATTTATTTAATGTTGATTCCCACAAATATGTAAGTTTTCACTTCTCAACTGGATTTTAAGGTCCCTATCTTCTACTTTTCTCTTTCCCATGGTGCCACCAGCACACAGTAGGCACTGAATAAATGCATGCTGACCTCACCTGTTAAGTTTGTCAGAGAAGAGGGCCTGGCCTGTGTAACTTGGGTGAAATTTCTATACCAGAGAGGACCAAGTGTTTCCTAGAGAGCCCTTTCTTTTCTCCAGAAGATAGGCTTTTGAAGGTATGGAGAAATTGCTTTATATTTCCTCTGTAAAACCTGGTTATTTTCTGTTTAAATGTTTTAAAAGTTAAGTTCTTCCATAACTGCAACAGGAAAGATAGAAATAGTCGGGCTAGGATGCTAGGATTATAAATAATTTTCTCTTTATTCTTTTGTTACATCATCTTCAATGAATTTTTTTTTTTAAGAGACAAGGTCTCACTATGTTGCCCAGGCTGGACTTGGGCTCGAGCAATCCTCCCACCTCAATCTCCCAAGAAAAAAAGTTTTTTTTCTTCCAGATTAACTTATCAACCCCAGAGAATAAGAACACAAATGCTACTCAATCATACCACAGCTACTCACAAGAAATGAGATTAATTAAAACCTCCATTTTGGAGACATCCCATTTCTTAGCCCCTAGTTGCAGCCCATTTTCCCCAAATAAAGGAGAGTTGGAAGTCTTACCATCATCAACTCCCAGGATAGAATTGGTATTTGGTAGGTTCAAGGACTCTCCACCAAGGCTGGGCTGGGAATTCATAGACACCAGGTTTTTACTGGGTACTGAAGCCTCTTCAAGCAAACTACTGCCCATTAGTGGCTCAGCTGCACAGAGAAGAGGATGTGAAAGACATACAGCAGTCAAGGCTGTGCCTAGTCCTCATTTTCCTTCAAAGGGAAGTTGGCCTTCTCTTTCAGAACTAGAAGTTAACCTATACATTAGATGCCACCACCTATCTCATCTACTTTTGGGAAATGAGAAAAAAACATCTACAAGGGAAGGATTGAACTTGAGGGATGATGATCCTTGCTTATGTTTAGCATCTGAAAAAATAGCATATGAAATGGGACAAATGGATTTTTAGAAAGGAGTATTTGGAATAAAATAATTAAGGAAAGGCATGGAAAAGTAATAAGAACAAAAAAGAGTTATCAAATTTAAGGTAGGGCAAAAAGGTAGCCATGACTGCTTAGTAAAAACATACCTAAACTCTATGTCATACAAAAATCTTTTATCACTCCGCTACTCAAATGCTGGTTCATGGATCAGCACTAGTTACCATCGAACTCACTAGGGGAACTTTTTAAAACTATAGATTCTGGGATCTTACAAATTATCTCATTTATCAGGTTGCTTTGTTTTATGGGGGGGTCGTGGGGGAAGGGAAGACAAGCAACAAGAAAGTATGTTTTAAAAGTTTGCAGATCATTCTACAGTACAGCTATGTTTGGAAACCACCAGCCCATCAAATGAGACCTTTGGGTAGAGGTCTCTCTACCCAAAACAGAATCAGAAAATTTCCAGATAACAAGCAGTCTAGTGACTTGGCCCTTTGAACCTAGAGGATACAGCCCTCCATTATGCCTACCCTCCTCACCAGTTTGCTCCTGCTCTTGACTCCCAGCTGCTCCCAGCTGCAAATGATGCTTTCTCATGTGCACATTCCTGCTCCCACTCTGAGAGAAAGTCTTCCCACAGACTTGGCACTGATGGGGCTTCTCTCCTAAAACACGGACCAAAGTTAAGTCAGGGGAACCAGAAAGACAGGGTACATTCTGACGGCAAGAAAATGGACATTAAGACCTAGATAGAGAAGCCCAGAGAATGTTAAACTAAACATAAGAAGCTGCTGCTTCTCCCATTCCCCACTTTTCCCAGCCTTTCAACCTTCTGTACATGGGGAAGGCAGTAAGTACACCACAAGGGCTTTAGCACACTCATTGCTCCCAGGCCCCAGTTCTTTCCAAACCCACTGTACTGCTGCTTCCTTTATAAAACCACCTCTTTGGTATGAGACCATGGCAGCCACATACACAATCTAAAATAGGAGGCTTTTAGATCATAGTCTTCCATGAACCTCTAAGACATGCACTGTCCTCAAGAATTCCAATCCTAGGTTCATAATATCCCCTTGTCACATTCCCTGGCACCACTCTAAGGGTCTTCAACATTCTCAATTGGCAGTTCTTCTAACACAATGATCTGCTGTCCTCTACGTCAGGCATAATGGCTCCTGCCTGTAATCCCACCACTTTGGGAAACCAATGCAAGAGGATCACTTGAGGCCGGGGGTTCGAGACAACCCTGGGTAACATAGTGAGACCCTGTCTCTACAAAAAAATTAAAAATTAGCCAGGCATGGTAGCACACACCTACAGACTTAGCAACTCAGAGGCTGAGGTGGGAGGATAACCTGAGCCCAGGAGTTCAAGGTTACAGTGAGCTATGATCGCACCACTGCACTCTAGCCTGGGCAACAGAGAGAGATCCTGTCTATAATAAAACAAACAAACAAGCCCACAATCAATGAATAATCCACCTTAAGAAACTAATAAAATACCCACCTCAAGAAAGTAGAAATACAAACAAATTAAACTAAAGCAAAGAAGAAAGAAAAGAAATAATAAAATTTAAAATGGAAATCAATAAAATGAAAAACAGAAAAGCAATGGAGAGACTGGGCGTGGTGGCTCATGCCTATAATCCTAATCCTAACACTTTGGGAAGTTGAAGCAGGTGGATCAGAAGAGCTGAGAAGCAGGTAGACCAGAAGAGCTGAGACCCTATCTCTACTAATAATAGAAAAATTAGCCAGGCATCCTGGTACACACCTGTAGTCCTAGCTACTTGAGAGGCTGAGGCAGGAACCCAGGAATGTGAGGTTATAGTGAGCTATCTATCTATTTATTTATTTTATTTATTTTTTCCTCAGCATGAATTTCCAAGTCAAGTTACAGTGAGCTATGATGACGCCACTGCATTCTAGCTGGTCTCTGTCTCAAAATGAAAGAAAGAAAGAAAAGCAATAGAGAAAGTCAATGAAATCAAAAGCTGATTCTTTTGTTGTTGTTTGGGTTTTTCACTTTTTTTTGGAGACAGGGTCTTTCTCTGTTCAGGCTAGAGTGTTGCAGCATCATCATAGCTCATTGCAACCTAAAACTTCTGAGCTCAAGTGATCCTCCTGCCTCAGCCTCCAGAGTAGCTGGGACTACAGGTGTATACCAACACAACCAGCTAATTTTTTATTGTGTATAGAGATGGGTCTTGCTATACTGCTCAGGCTGGTCTTGGACTGCTGGCCTCAAGCGACCCTCCCACCTCGGCCTCCCAAAGTACACGGATTACAGGTGTGAGCACTGCACTCAGCCAAAAGCTGATTCTTTCAAAAGATCAAAAAATGAATAAACCTTTAGTTAGTATAAACTAAAGAAAAATAAAGATATAGACATCAAGAATGAAAGATGAGACACCACTACAGTCCCTAAGGAAATTAAAATTATTTTAAAGAAATATTATAAACATGGCCGGGCATGGGCTCACGCCTGTAATCCTAGCACTCTGGGAGGCCGAGGCGGGTGGATTGCTCAAGGTCAAGAGTTCAAAACCAGCCTGAGCAAGAGCAAGACCCCGTCACTACTATAAATAGAAAGAAATTAATTGGCCAACTAATTAATTAGCTGGGCATGGTGGTGCATGCCTGTAGTCCCAGCTACTCGGGAGGCTGAGGCAGTAGAATTGCTTGAGCCCAGGAGTTTGAGGTTGCTGTGAGCTAGGCTGACGCCACGGCACTCACTCTAGCCTGGGCAACAAAGCGAGACGAAAAGAAAGAAAGAAAGAAAGGAAAGAAAGGAAAGAAAGGAAAGAAAGGAAAGAAAGAAGGAAAGAAAGGAAAGAAAGGAAAGAAAGGAAAGAAAGGAAAGAAAGGAAGAAAGGAAGAAAGGAAGAAAGGAAGAAAGAAAGAAAGAAAGTAAGAAAGAAAGAAAGACAAGAAAGAAAGAAAGACAAGAAAGACAAGAAAGACAAGAAAGACAGAAAGAAAGACAGAAAGACAGAAAGAAAGAAAGAAAGAAAGAAAGAAAGACAGACAGACAGACAGACAGACAGACAGACAGACAGACAGAAAGAAAGAAAGAAAGAAAGAAAGAAAGAAAGAAAGAAAGAAAGAAAGAAAGAAAGAAAGAAAGACGGCCGGGCGCTGTGGCTCACGCCTGTAATCCTAGCTCTTGGGAGGCTGAGGCGGGCGGATTGCTCAAGGTCAGGAGTTCAAAACCAGCCTGAGCAAGAGCGAGACCCCGTCTCTACTATAAATAGAAAGAAATTAATTGGCCAACTGATATATATATAAAAAATTAGCTGGGCATGGTGGCGCATGCCTGTAGTCCCAGCTACTCGGGAGGCTGAGGCAGGAGGATCGCTTGAGCCCAGGAGTTTGAGGTTGCTGTGAGCTAGGCTGACGCCACGGCACTCACTCTAGCCTGGACAACAAAGTGAGACTCTTCAAAAAAAAAAAAAAAAGAAAGAAAGAAAAGAAAAGAAAGGAAAGGAAAAAGGAAAGGAAAAAGGAAAGGAAAAAGGAAAGGAAAGAGAAAAGAGAAAAGAGAAAAGAGAAAAGAGAAAAGAGAAAAGAGAAGAGAAGAGAAGAGAAGAGAAGAGAAGAGAAGAGAAGAGAAGAGAAGAGAAGAGAAGAGAAGAGAAGAGAAGAGAAGAGAAGGAAGGAAGGAAGGAAGGAAGGAAGGAAGGAAGGAAGGAAGGAAGGAAGGAAGGAAGGAAGAAATAGCATAAACAATTTAATTCCAATAAATTAGACAAATTAGATGAAATAGACAAATTCCTAGACAGATAAGAATTACCAAAACAGAACCATGAAGTAGAAAGTCTGAATAGCTCTAGCACATGAAACTGAATTTGTGATTAAAAATCTTACCACAAAGAAAAGTCCAGGCATAGATAGCTTAATTAATGAAAGTTATCAGAATTGATAGAAATAGTACTAATCCTATGCAAGTTCTTCCAGAAAATAAAGGAGATGAGAACACATTCCTATTCATTTTTAGGCCAATATACCCTGATACAAAGCTAAACAAAGATATCACAAGGAAGAACACTATAGACCACAATATTCTTTATGAACATAAATGTAAAAATTCTTAACAAACTATGAGAAAATCGAGTCCAGCACCATATAAATAGAATTATACACTAAGCAAGTGGGATTAATCCTAGAAATGCAAGGTTGGTTTCACATCAAAAAATCAACTAATATGACACAGAATGCATAGAATGAGTAAATTTGACAGAATTACAGAGAATTAATTTCAGAAAGTGGGCCACTAAGTCTCTGTCTCCCCTACAGACTCCTCTGTCCCCTAATACATATCTGGCAACAATAAGGTGTGTGGTTCTATTTGCCAAAGGCATAGTTTCTGCCAAAATGGTGACTAAAGCAGGATCAACAATGGCTCCTCAGAAGGTAGTACTGCTGCCACTGACATCATGAGAAATGATTTGAAATCTTCCCACAGAGGAATAAAAATGTCAATTCCTAAAGTAGAGGATCCGTGTTTGATATAACTTATAAAGTACTCAGCACAGTGCCAAACAAATCTGCTGAACTCAGAAAAAGGTCTAGATTCAAAAGCAGTGACTCCACTGAAAATAATTACATTTCACCCCTTCGATTATAAGACCCTTTGAATTATAAGATCCACTCATTAAGGGCTTTGATTTCTGATTCTGTCATGATGATGATAAGCATTTAACCATTATTTTGAAAAGTTTGTTTCTTTTTAAATTTCTTTATACTACTCCCTCAACCTTTCATCCTTTTGTCTCTCTACTTTTCCTAAAATCTACAAATGGCACAGGTTCTATTACCTGAGTGAACCACCAGATGTTTTCGGAGGCTGGAATACTCAGCAAAGGAACGGCCACATCCTTGGGCTTCACAAAGGAAAGGCTTCTCTCCTAGAGACAAAAAAAATGAGATAAAGATTCAGTCATCTGATGAATTATTGCCCTCTTTTCCTACCAACTTTATTCTGTTTTTAATGACTGACTTACCCTGATTTCTTTAACTCACGCTATATAACTGGGCTACCTAGCAAGTGTTGCCTCTCAATGATCTTTAGTATACTGCCCAGCAGACAACCCTGCCCTTTACCTTAGAATGGTTGCCTCTGAGCCTCATACACTTCCCTCTACCTTCTGCCTCAAGGGCTGGGGAGCTGCACTGACCTACGTTCTTCAGTTATCCCATCCCCTCTGAGGAAATCCAGATTAACAGTGGATACACTGTCAGGGTTTTTACCTTACATCAATTCTTTTTAAGACTCCGTTTCTAGATCTATCTCAAGTACAGATTTTTTTTTTTTTTCCTGAGACAAGAGTCTTACTTTGTTGTCCGGGCTAGAGTGCCGTGTCATCAGCCTAGCTCACAGCAACCTCAAACTCCCAGGCTCAAGTGATCCTCCTGCCTCAACCTCCCAAGTGGCTGCAACTACAGGCATGTGCCACCATACCCGGCTAATTTTTTCTATATTTTTTTAGCTGTCCAATTAATTTCTATTTTTTTAGTAGAGACGGTGTCTCGCTCTTGCTCAGGCTGGTTTTGAACTCCTGACCTTGAGCGATGAGCAATCTGCCCGCCTCAGCCTCCCAGAGTGCTAGGATTACAGGCATGAGCCACGGCACCCGGCCTAAAGATTTTTAAAGGTTATAAAATAGGTATTATATATTATGCCATTTTACACAGCAAACACATGAAAACAGATATTCAGTCACAGAGTTACACATACGAGTCTGTAATATTATAAAAGTGGTTCTATTTATATAGTGGTATTATGATTTATTTTTGTCTTTGTGCTTTTCTGTAATTTTCACTTGCAACAACACTACTTTGTTACTTTAAAAATCAAAGCTGCATAGTGCAAACTGAATGCGGTCTGTAGACTAGTTGACAATGGTAATTTTTTGATTTTAATATTGCTATGGCTACCTAAGAGGTCACATTTTAGGGAAGTGAGGTGAAGAATACACAGAACTTTGTACTATTTTTGCAATTTATGATGAGTCTATATATATATATATATTTTTTTTTTTTTTTGAGACAGAGTCTTGCTTTGTTGCCCAGGCTAGAGTGAGTGCCGTGGCGTCAGCCTAGCTCACAGCAACCTCAACTCCTGGGCTCAAGCAATCCTGCTACTTCAGCCTCCGTAGCTGGGACTACAGGCATGCACCACCATGCCCGGCTAATTTTTTCTGTATATATTAGTTGGCCAATTAATTTCTTTCTATTTATAGTAGAGACGGGGTCTTGCTCTTGCTCAGGCTGGTTTTGAACTCCTGACCTCGAGCAATCCACCCGCCTCAGCCTCCCATAGTGCTAGGATTACAGGCCTGAGCCACCATACCCGGCCAAGTCTATAATTATTTCAAAATAAAAAGTAAAAAAAAAAAAAATTAAAAAAAAAAAACCAAAGATGCAGTCTCTATCCTCCAAGGATCACAGAATAGTATCAGAGACAAATGTATACATAAATAACTTTAATATAAGTTCCTGTACAAAAAAGTGCTATAAGCATTTAGAAGGGGAGGAATTCTAATTGCAGTAATTTTTGAAAAAAGCTGAATTCGAACTGGTCTTAAAAGATGACAAGGATGGAAGGGAATTTCAGGCACAATGAATAGTGGGAGCAGAGCCTTAAAACCAAGAGTGCTCAGGGCAAGTTCAAAAAATGGCAAGTGATACCAGCATGGTGACAACATTGAAGATGGACTTTGTAGGAGGGAGCAGCACTATTCTAGATTATGTTGTTCTTTTTTTTTTCCATGCATTTTTTTCCTTTTTGGGGGTGCAATGAGAAAGGGTCTCACTCTTTCTCATCTAGGCTGGAGTACAGTGGAACAATCATAGCTCACTGCATCCTTGAATTCCTAGGCTCAAATGATCCTCCTGCTTCAGCCTCCCAATTAGCTGAGACTACAGGCACGTGCCACCGTAACTGGCTAATTTTTTAAGATTTTTGGAGAGATGGGGTCTCACTATGTTGCCCAGGCTGGTCTCAAACTCCTAGCCTCAAGCAATCCCTCCATCTTGGCCTCCCAGAGTGCAGGAATTAGAGGCATAAGCCACCATGCCCAACTGTTCACACTGTTCTTTTAAACTGTACCACACAGTTTAATGTTTATGATTTTCCAATGGTCTGTAACCTTTTTGAATGCCTCATCTCCACTCCAGAATGCTACATACTCAAAAAGTTGCTGAAAGAATGAACAATATACTAATACATATGAGGCCTGGTATGGTGGCTCATGCCTATAATCCTAGCACTTTGGGACGCCACGAGCTCCAGACTAGCCTGAGTAACATTTGAGACCCCCAACTCTACCAAAAAACCAGAAAACTTAGTCAGGTATGGTGGCATGCACCTGTGGTCCCAGCTACTCAGGAGGCTGAGGCAGTAGGATCCCTGGAGCCCAGAAGTTTGAGGCTGCAGTGAGCTATGATGACACCACTACACTCTATCCAAGGCAATAGAGTGAGACTCTGTCTCAAAAGAAAAGATTAACCAAGATGGAGGCTAGTGAGAGTTAGAATAAAGAAAAGAAAAACAGAAGAAAAATCAGGTCATAGTTTGATGTAAAAGAAAGCATTTTAAGACATTTGGTGTTATCAAATGCTACAAAAACGATGAACAGCACAATGATGAAAGGTTACCAAATTTAACAATAAAGCATAGCAAACTCTACTTCTTTCCTTATCTATTCAGCTAGATGGTTTTCCTATTCTTTCATTCAAATTGCTTTCTTGGAACAAATATACTCTTTTAAAAACCATCTAAGAACAGAGCTGTTCTGCCCCAAATCATATGCAGAGGTTATGTCAATCTAGAGAAAATCACAGGTTCATGCCTAGAATACTTGAGACTTCAGGTCAAGCTTCACTTTTTGAATGTCCTTTAATTGTACCTGCTGTCACTTTACCAATACAAGAATGAACAAAAAAGAAATAAAGTAGCACAAAAGTGGGGAAGAATAGTACACATTCTAAAATAGTGGTCTGGGTTCAGTAATTAATCTTTGGCAAGACATTAGCATATGTCAGACCAAGTGGCTTGGAATTTCATACATAGACTAAGAGTCAAGGAATCTTTATTTTGCTCCTTTGATAGTAACATGCTGTGTGACCAGAACAAGTCACATCCCCATTCTGTTTTTCATGTTGTAATGCTCTAACAAGAAAGCATACTTCTCTAAGCCAGGGATATCTTATCTTTTGTATTTTTGCCCACCTTATCCTACTTAGTGTCTAGAACAGGCTCTGTATGGTTTTTGTGACTCAATAAATGTTACTGCTCAAAATTATAACTGTGGTGGCTCACACCTATAATCCTGGCACTCTGGGAGGCAGAGGTGGGAGGATTGCTTGAGCTCAGGAATTTGAGCCCAGCCTAAGCAAGAGTGAGATCTGTCTTTATTTAAAAAAAAAAAAAAAAAAAAATTGTAACTGTGCAATGTTCAGAGATATTTGAAAACAGACTGACTTTGTCCATATCTCCTCATATCATAAGTATTTGAGAAGCTCTGACATTTCTTCCTACACATTAAATTCCTGGAGGCAGAAACACTGTCCATTCTTCACACACAGGTAAAAGTTAAATAAATGTTATTGTAAGTGCCATGAGGCATTTAAGGAAAAAAAATCCCATCTTCAGAGTTCTAGCAACAACCCTAGAACTTCATATGTATTCACACCTGAGCCTTTCCTAATGATAGGCCAATAAGCACTGAGCCAAGTAGGCTGCCTAAAGGAACGTTGGTCTGGCACACACCTGTGTGAATTCGTAAGTGGTTCTTCAGGTTTCCAGCTGTAGTGAACTGCTTACCACAGCTAGACTCAGGGCACATAAAGGGCTTCTCCCCATTGTGGGTTCTCATGTGCACCTTCAGCCTCTGTAGCACATAGAAGCTTTTCCCACAACCTTCTGCAGGGCAGATGAAGGAGCGGTCATTTCTGCAAAAATAATCATATAAGCAACAATACCTGAAAATACTCTTTGCTACAGATGACAAATCAAAGCTCCTACTGACTCTCAAAGCAAGGAGTAAATCTCAAACCTGGATATATCAGAATCACCTGAAGAGTGTGTTAGAATTACAGATGCCTTATACCTTCAAACAACCAAACTGATTTCATAAGTTTAGGATACAGGCCCAGGCTTATGTATTATTTTTTAAGTTCTCAAAGAAAACTATGTTTTAATAATGAGATTTGAGAACTCTTGCTTTAAGACATTTAGATGCCAATGTCTTATTAAATATTTATCAAGAATGAGATAAATGAGACAACGCAAATCCTTCTATTAAAGAACAAAAGACATCTTGAACAGAAGCTAGCCAAACAGAAGCTAACTAAAAAGAAGCTTGCTCTCCTTTGCCAACTGGGGGACCAGGCTCCTCTAGAAGCATCAATGTATGCATCAATATATCCAAGTATGAGATCCCAGGTTTGCTCACCGATGAGTTTTGAGGTGGTACTTAAAGTGAGCTGGCCATACAAATGTCCGGTCACAGCCTTCAACTGTACATTTGAGCTTCTTTTCCACTTGAGGAAGGGGCCCAGAATCTTTGGGTTGCCCATCACCAGAACCAAGGTGGACATTTTCTCCTGTAACAGAGTCACATATTTATAACACAGGAAGGACCCTGTTCAGACACTTAGGTTCAAACAATAAAGCTCCAATATTTCACTCCTAGTGATCATTAATCAGAAATCCATCTTCATCTTCTCCAGCTCTCTTTGTATCCATTTAACAGAAATGAGAGGATTCTATATCCCCATCCCATTACTGCAGACTACCAAAAGCCATCATGCTTTGCTTCACAAGACTAAGCCTCTTTGACAAATTTAAATCCAAAATGGTTTTCTATCAGAAATCCCAGAAAGCAAAATTAAACCTATTTTGCATTGTACAGATTGGCAAGGAATCAGGTATATTAACACTCAGAGTGGGATGCTTAGAGAAATGACAAATTTCTTGGTAGTAAAAAACTATTTTAAGGAGAAATGGTCATTCTTGCTTAGTGTGGGAATATAGATTTCTTCCACAGATGGCCATTCTCATATGTTCATCTTTTGAAATCACTCTGGCTGTTTCCTATCATTCTGGAGAATAAGAACCGCCTTCCAATTTCCTGTACTAACCCTTTTAGTTATAAAATATTTAAGAATGCAAAACCTCAGATGACTTTAAAAATTTTTAACCACATTAGAAAAAAAGTTAGAGAAAATATCTACTGGAGTTTTGTTCAACAGATTAAAGGGAGGTGAGGAGTGGAGTACACGGTGCCTCCCATAATTTAAATAAAATCAGGTAATTAAAATTTTATATGAATTCCAGATTAGCAGGTGATGATCCTTTTCTGTCATTTTCTTCAAGACAGACTTGAAGATCAATAGAGAAAAAAAATCATAGTCAATTCTGCTATGAGGATATGGGTTTATCTTTCCACTATACATACCTTTGGAATAAAATTTGTATTTCCAAATTTCCCTCTCAAAAGGCAGGAGTACAATATATATGTTGTACTTACCACATTCCCTGGAAACTGACAGCTGATCAAAGGCAGTTTCTGATTCACCTATTAATCTCTTACTGCCCTACATTCTCCTTGCTATACTTTACCAAATACTAGTCATAAAACTAATTGCCCTAAAGTCAGAGCAGAACCTAGGATGCCTTCTGCTACTTATTAACTTTTTAATATTGTCCCTGGTTTTTAAATTTGTGTTAATGAAAAATATTTACACATAGGTAAAATTTAAACAGCACAAAAGTATATGTACCATAAAGGAAACTTCCCACCAACCCGAGTTCCAGCTAATTAATTTCTAATGAAAGGTCTGTAGAAACATCACACTAATCCAAAGATTTAAATCAGCGTGACTATTGGGACTTTGTATATTCAATTTTGTAGATACAATAATACTGATAAACATAAAACAGAAAAAAAAATGAATATATGATGTAAGAATCACTGGAATCTCTCCTTCTCAACACTGAAGATTAGCAATATATGCTCAAATATATGGCAAATTATTCCCTAAAAAAAGTCTTCAGGCCGGGCGCTGTGGCTCACGCCTGTAATCCTAGCTCTTGGGAGGCCGAGGCGGGCGGATTGCTCAAGGTCAGGAGTTCAAAACCAGCCTGAGCAAGAGTGAGACCCCGTCTCTACTATAAATAGAAAGAAATTAATTGGCCAACTGATATATATATAAAAAATTAGCCGGGCATGGTGGCGCATGCCTGTAATCCCAGCTACCCGGGAGGCTGAGGCAGAAGGATCACTCAAGCCCAGGAGTTTGAGGTTGCTGTGAGCTAGGCTGACGCCACGGCACTCACTCTAGCCTGGACAACAAAGTGAGACTCTGTCTCAAAAAAAAAAAAAAAAAAAAAGTCTTCAGAAAAGAGTTGACTTTTATTTGAGTTCTTACATAAGCACTCACTTAAAGGAGTGTTCCCTCAGTTACTGTTTTTGAAAACAACTGTTTGGGGAAGATAGATTAACTTAAAATAATCTCAACAAATGATAGTTTTGGATATTTAGAAGTTACCTGATGGAACTGATTAAATTTTTAGAGAGATACAAAGAAATTCAACAACTTATAATTGCCAAGTGTTGGATAATACTGTAAGTGCTTTAAAAATCCTATGTTATATGAGTCTTTGCATTTGAGATAAAATTCCAGTGAGGGTGTTATATATAGCAGGGGTCAGCAAACTTTTTCTGTAAGAGGCCCAGCAGGAAATACTTTCAGCTTTGCAAGCCATGTGGGCTCTGTCATGACTACTCAACTTTCCCATAGTAGCAGCCATATACAATTTCTAACTAATGGAAATGCCTGTGTTCCAATAAAACTTTATTTATTAAAAAAGGTAGGGATTTGGTCCAAATGTCTTTGCTGACAGGACATACAGCATTATATACAAAATTAAAATATTTTGACCAGGCATGGTGGCTCACAACCATAATCCCAGCATTTTGGGAGGCCAAAGTGGGAGGATCACTTGAAGCCAGGAGTTCGAGACCAGCCCGCGCAACATAGTGAGACCTTGTCTCAAAAAAATGAAAGAAAAAAAAAAAAAGTTAGCCAGGCATGGTGGTGCGTGCGTATAGTCTCAGCTAATAAGGAGGCTGAGGGAGGAGGATCACTTGGGCCCAGCAGTTCAAGGCTGCAATGAGAGCTATGATATGACTGCACTACTGCAGTCCAGCATGGGTGCCAGAGCAAGACACTGTCTCTTAAAAAGTAAAATAAAATAAAATATTTCTGTATTTGAAGCAATTTAGAGGGAAGTGAAGATGATGTGCTCTGAAAAACGGTGATAGAGGAGTCACAAAGTGGTTTCAGTAATGACAATGACAAAGATATTTATGTTAAAAATGTATTAAAATATTAAATAAAATCATTTATTTTAATACATGTTAGTGGATGAAAAGCAACATTAACTATATTTTATACAATTTAAAATGTGTATGTATAACCAAAATCATAAAATTTCTCAAATAGCAACTTACAATGTTAATTTTATCTACATGCCTAAAGGTTTATAATATCTAAGAAAAAAGTTTTTAGGGTATCATCTTGTTGAGAAAATAAAAAATTGTCTTATATTTTGGGTAAGTTTATATTCAGGCATACATGGTAGTTGTTAAGGTAGTAAAGCAACATATTTTGAAAGAAAAACATCCACACAATGCTTTGCTGATTATAAAGCATTTCCCAGAAAGTATTTTATTTAATCTTCATAACAACCCAATCAGGTAGGCTGCCTGATCTATATTTCTGAACATGAGAAAACTAAAGGTAAGGGAGTTAAACTGCCTGAGGCAGGGAACTAGTAAATGATGGAGCCTGGTCTGGATTCCAGGTCCTCAGATTCTAAATCCCAAGCTCCCTCCATATACTGCTTCTCACTGGCAAATATGGCACTACTTCCTCAATGTAAGTGGAAATGCTGAAGGTTTCAGGATCCAGAGATTGGCAAACACATCTCAGGAAGAATCTGAACTTTAGAGTCCCCCCCCAAGATGGTAAAATTATCTATTCTAAGCAGCATTATGGTAGTCACAAACAGAACTAATTATTTTGAAAACTAATAGAAGTCTGGAGTTCTCTGTGCAGGAAAAGATTTAGGTTAATGTTTCTAAAACTGGAATATTCTAAAATATTAGTAGGATCCTTGAGTTCTCTATGAGAAATTATTTTAACTTTTTGTTTTCATTTGAATAGTAATCAAAAAATCATAAGCATATTCTAGATCATCTATCTGCATTAACTCCAAACACCTGTATACTGACATGAGATTTCAGTGCTTAAGTTTAGTCTGTGATAATGATAATGTTGAACCATGTAGTACTAATTTGTCAAATATTAATTAGAAAATACAGAGGCAGATCTAAAACAAAAAGTATTAATGGCATACTACATAAGCAAATGTTTTGCAGTGGTCTGAATATAGCCATGGTTCTATTAAACTTTAACAAGTATCAGACCAAGTTTCTGATACAGTAGGTCTGGGATGGGAGTCTGAGAGTTACATTTCTAAGTTTCCAGATGATGCTGATGATCCAGGGACAATACTTTGAAAATTACTAGAACAGAGAAAAGTGGCACAGAGTAAATAGCATAGGTATGCTGAACTGGAAAAAAATAACATTAAAGCCATCATAGCTAATTATTAAATTTCCATAAGCAACAATTCTTTCAAAAAAAAGATAATCATCTGCCATATTTACTTAGTATTAATTTTATTTTCATTAGTTGTATAGTTTTATTTCTATTAATTGATAAAACTATTATGATTTCATGATAGTATAAAAGTTCTAAGTATAAGAAATTTACACAGAATTTATGATTTTATGTATTTAAGGGACATTACCATTCAAAGAATTCAAGATAACCCCAGGTCCTGGGAGTACTTTTTTTTCCTTTAAAAGAGGCTCTGTACCTTATTTAAAGTTGAGAATACAGAATACTAGTTTAGTTGATTTTGGACACAAATCTGACATGGCCAAGTTATTTTATGGAAAATAAGACCTAAGCAATTTACACATTTCTAACACTCTGCTCTCACCAATAAAATAATTTGAATTATACGCAATTGAAAACACAGCCATTGCATTATCAAAGTCTCTTTGCAGAGAACACTGGAAAGGAAAATGCCACGTGAGTCTCACCATTGTTGCTGGTTTTTGCACTCTTTGCCAATTGTGCACGAGTAGCAGCAATCAGACTGTCATGGGCCAACTCCTGAACCCGGAGGAACCATGGAATGCTACTGTCTGTACTTTCATTGGAGAGGAAATCATTCCCTGAATCTTCTGCCTCATCCTGTACAAAAACTAAGTGCTCAGCTGAAGAGCCCAGACCTGGAAAAAACAAGAAGATATATGAAAGTTAGCCATCAAAGTAATCCTTTCATTTGCCCTGGCTCAAAATCTTTCCATGTCATGAACCACCTATTCTAGATCTTCAACCCTCACCTCAAACTTCTGTGCTTATAGATGATTAGGCTATTACTTTTCAACTCCCATCCTGAAAGCTTGTTATTACATTGCTTCCTCTTGTTTCAGAGGGAAAGCTGTCCTTCCTGGCAATCAGACTAATACCCAACTCTAGTATCCCAATCTCATTCTTCCATTATTCCCTCCTTTCTCTTTCAGTTTTCTCCTCTCTCCCATCTGCAACCTATTCCTATTGGACAGCTTTTGTTTACAGCCTTTAAATGTGTAGGAGCTCAAGTTTCTTCCACCTTTATTTTTTTTTTTTTTTTTTTTTTTTTTTGAGACAGAGTCTCACTTTGTTGCCCGGGCTAGAGTGAGTGCCGTGGCGTCAGCCTAGCTCACAGCAACCTCAATCTCCTGGGCTCGAGTGATCCTTCTGCCTCAGCCTCCCGGGTAGCTGGGACTACAGGCATGCGCCACCATGCCCGGCTAATTTTTTATATATATCAGTTGGCCAATTAATTCCTTTCTATTTATAGTAGAGACGGGGTCTCGCTCAGGCTGGTTTTGAACTCCTGACCTTGAGCAATCCGCCCGCCTCGGCCTCCCAAGAGCTAGGATTACAGGCGTGAGCCACAGCGCCCGGCCTTCCACCTTTATTTTTTAAAAGAATAGAAAACCCCAAGTACTTCTCTAGCTATTACCTTCTTACCTATTCTTTCAAAGTCAAATTTCTTGAACAAGTGGAAAGTGTACCTTTTAGTTTGCTTATCTACTTTCTCACCTTCCACATCCACTCACTCCCCATCTCCTTAACCCCGGCCTCCACCTCTACTACCCAAATAAATAATTGTTCTTGCTAAGGTCACCAGACACACCCTTTATCTCACTAGACCATCTTGTAGGATTTATCATGATTTAGTACCTTTTCTTCCTTAAAACTGTTTTCATTCCTTGGCTTCTTCCCCACCATTCTTTCCCAGTTCTCTTCATGTACTTCCAGCTGCTCCTTCCCATTTTTCTGTTGCCCTCTCACATGTTTTTTCCGCCAAGGTCTCAGACTTGCCTTCTTTTCTGTTTATGCTTCAGACTTCTTTTGCACCAAAACTACTTACTTCACACCAGACCTCTCTAGAACTCTGGAATCCTATTTCTAACTCTCTAAAGGACACCTCCTCCTGAATGTCCCTCTGAGATATCAACATCAACAAGCACAAGCTGGAATCAATCATCCTCCCCCAAGCCCTGTTCCTGTGCTATCTCAGATGGCACCATCAAATTTCCCAAATGAGAAATGGGAGTCATCCTAGAGTCCTCCTTCTCCTTCTCCACATTCAAATGGTCACCAGACTACATTAATTCTCAAAATAATAAAGCTTCTTTCCACTTTAAGTATGACTGAGTTAAATATGTCCCACCCCCTATTTTTTTCTTAAGCATGAGTTCAGAAAAAGAAAAAAAATACCTGCTCTTGTTAAGTTAAGAAGAATAAATGAAGTGCTATCACTTGGCTGTAGATCTTGCAACAAGCTAGGAGACTCAGGAGTGGACAAAAACTCTGTGGACTTCGGTACAGCCTGAGCCCTCGTCTCTTCTCCGTCTGGGCCCACATTCACCTGAAGGCTTCTCAAAACAGCCGAGGAAGGGACCTCCTTGGAGGAGTTAGTATGATTTGGAGTATCATCTAGCAAAGGGAAAATACCACAGCTTTATGTGTCATCTATCTCCAAGGGGCTCACCATTTCAATACATAGCACCTAATGCCCTTGTAACTTCCCTCAGTATCTAACATGCTTACAGAAGCAGCCAGCATTCTCATTTTACAAACATAAAATCTGCCTCAGAGAAGAACAAAGATGCCATTAAGTTCTAAAGATTGTCAGCCAAAATGTGAGGAACAGACTCTTCTGACACTTAGCAGTAACTAGTAACCAAACATTCACATTGGACATTACAGAATTTAGTCCTTTCTGAGACCAGAAATCAGTACTTTTTTCTTGACAAATATAGCTATCCAATGAATACTAAACTCAAGATCAGGATTTAAAATTTTTCTTGGAGAGTGTTCCCTGTCCTTAACTTTTACAACACATCCATGATGGTTGTGGTGAATAATTAGCAGGGGGAAAAAACACAGCCTGGGAAGCAAATACAATTTTACAGAATCATCAATATGTTTCATTGCAGTTCTAGGTTTTATACTGGATGTAAAGAAATAATTCAGAAGACTTCAAGAAATCTGTTCTAAAGGAAGGAAAGACTTTCCAAAGATTTGGGTTGTAATATAGTGAGGAACTGCACTACAATGCTGAAACGTTCGATGTTTTCAGGACTTTTCATTCATTTTTATAAAAGGCAGGGAACATATTTTCCTCATTTTAAGCAGATAATAGCTAAGATTATAGGAATAAAAGGGGATGGTACTGCCAATTTCATTCAGCATTGTGAATGTACTTAATGCTACAGAACTGTAAACTCAGAAATGGTTAAAAGGGTAATTTTATGTTATATATATTCTATCACCAAAGAAAGGATAAAGTTCATAGCAGCACTGTCTGTCATAGTACAACACTGAAAATAACTAAATATTCATCAATAGTGGCATGGATAAAGAAGTTGTGGTAAACTCATATAATACTATAAAGCAATGAAACCAAACAAACCAGCTACAAACTATAAGAATGAACCACACAAATATAGAGTAAAAGAAGAAAGGTAGGCTGGGTGCAGTGGCTCACACCTGTAGTCCCAGTACTTTGGGAGGCAAAAGGAGGGAGAATCACTTGAGGCCAGCAGTTCGAGGCCAGCCTGGGCAACATAGCAAGACCCCATTTCTACAAAAAACAAAAACCTAGCAGGCCATGACGGCATGTGCCTGTAGTCCCAGCTACTCGGGATGCTGAGGTGGGAAAATGGCTTAAGCCCAGTTCAAGACTGCAGTGAGCTATGACCTAGCCACTGCACTATAGCCTGGGCAACAGAAAAAGACCGTGTCTCAAAAATAATAAATAAGGCCGGGCGCGGTGGCTCATGCCTGTAATCCTAGCACTCTGGGAGGCCGAGGCGGGCGGATTGCTCAAGGTCAGGAGTTCAAAACCAGCCTGAGCGAGACCCCGTCTCTACCATAAAAATAGAAAGAAATTAATTGGCCAACTAATATAATATAAAAATCAGCCGGGCATGGTGGCTCGTGCCTGTAGTCCCAGCTACTCGGGAGGCTGAGGCAGGAGGATCACTTGAGCCCAGGAGTTTGAGGTTGCTGTGAGCTAGACTGACGCCATGGCACTCACTCTGGCCTCGGCAAGAAAGCGAGACTCTGTCTCAAAAAAAAAAAAAAATAATAATAATAATAAAGTAAATATAAATTAAAACTGGGAGAGAAAATTCAGGGGGAAAAAAGCCTAACAAAAATCAAAATCTATTAGCACCTGGAAATTTCCACATGTTGAAAATCCATAGGGGATTTGGAAAATATGACTCCCAACATACCAACAGAAAAATAGGAGTTGAGAGAAGGAAGGTGTGTAAGAGCTTTGATCTAGATAGGGAAACCTTAAATTAACATTGATTGGTTGAATATACCTGTCCTTTACTCTTTAAAAATGAAAAAAGTTGTTAAAGTCACTTCAAAATCAAACATGGTCAGGCATGGTGGCTTACGCCTGTAATCCTAGTGCTCTGGGAGGCCAAGGCAGGAGGACTGCTTGAGCTCAAGAGTTTGAGATCAGCCTGAGCAAGAACGTGATCCCAACTCCACTAAAAACAGAAAAATTAGCTTGACATGCCTATAGTCCCAGCTACTCAGGAGGCTGAGATAAGAGGATGGCTTGAGCCCAGGAGTATGAGGCTGCAGTGAGCTATGATGATGCCACAGCACTCTACCCATGGTAACCGAGCGAGACTCTGTCTCAAAAAAAAAAAAAAAAAAAAAAAATTCAAAGAATACCATTAAAGGACAGTAACCAGAAGATTTTATTTATTTTCTATTTTTTTTATTTAGAGACAAGGTCTTATTCTGTCACCCAGGCTGGAGTACAGTGGCTAGAGCACAGCTCACTACAGCCTCAAACTCCTGGGTGTGAACCACCCTCCTGTTTCAGCCTCCTGAGTAGCTAGGACTACAGGCATGCACCACCAAGCCCAGCTAATTATTTTTATTTTTTTGTAGAGATGGTATCTCACTATGCTACCCAGGCTGGTCTTAAACTACTGGGCTCAAGTGATCCTCCAGCTTTGGCCTCCCAAAGTGTTAAGATTATAGGCGTGAGCCATCACACCCACCAGAAGACTTTATAACAAATAAGTTGTCACCAACAGGTTAATACTGACCCTCCTATGATTTAATATTAATATTCTAAATTTTAAAACAAGGATAAGAATATAAAGAATTCACTACACCCCAAAATAATGTTCTCTTTGCTAACAGTTAAGTGATAGGATCTCCCTCTTTCCATCCAAAGCTAATCTCAGTACCTGTACTCAAAATTCTACTTCGTACTTTTTTGGGAGCCTCTTCACCAATTATCTACTACCTCTATCTTCAGCTTCTCTAAATGGCTCTTTCCTCTTAGCATAAACCAACCCTCAAATATCTATCTCAAACAAAAATCTTTCCTCTACCTTACCTCCTTCTCTTTTTTCCTTCTCATAGCAGGAGAGCCTTTAGAAAGTATGTATAGTTACTTACTCAACTATACTTACTATGCATAGATATCTCAACTCTCTGCAGCCTGTCTTTCTATTCCCTTTGCTCCATGGAACAGGTCCTGCTGAGGTCAATGATTGTCTCTTTTTGGTCCCTATTTCACTGGGCCTCTCAGGAGCACCTGACACACTGACTTCCCTTGGGTTCCATGCCTCCATTCTATGCTGATATTCATCCTACTACAGTAGTCTTTCCTTTCCCTTCCTTGCAGGCTCTCCTGCCTCATCCTGTACCTTAAATAGAGTTTCACAAGATTTCTACCTTAGCCTTTTTTCCCTCACTCTCACACTTCTTGAGTAATCATATCCATTCCTATGGCTTAAACTATTGATGCACTTAAGACTCCTGTGGTTGCTTTTTTTCCATGACTCATACTTTTTACAGTTTCCATCAATCAGTTATTAAATCAGTTATTTCACCAGTACCATAGAGTAGGCTAAGCTCTTACAGACTTCTTTAGCCTATCTCTGGTGATCATAACTTTTACCTGGTAACATTAGCCGACTGCATTCTGAGGCTTCAGTCACCGGAAGGAGGGACAAACAAGTAATGTCTTTAGCTTCTGATTCTACTAGCCCCTGTCCCAATGGGATGGATGTATTCTGAACAAATTGTACCAGGAGCTGGGTTGGGGGGGAAAAAGACAACACTGAGAAAAGCAGGTTGTTAGGAATGGGACCTAAACCTCTCAATTTACCAAAAGGTGAGTGTAATTAAGTCTTGACTGTTCACTAGCCTCAACCATATTCAAAGAAAAACTAGATTAGCTACAATAATATTTAAAGTTATCTTATCATGTCCTCTGTTCTAAAGAAACATAGATACCTCAACTCTCTGCAGCCTGTCTGATTTACATAAAGTCAGGCACTGCATGATGTTTCAGTCAATAACCACAAAATTATAATTTAACTTATAATTATAAATTATAATATTTTTACTGTACTTTTTCTAAGGTTAGATATGTTTACATACACAAATTCCATTGTGTTCCAATTGCTCACAGTATTCAGTACAGTAACATGCTGTACAACTTTGTAGTCTAGGAGTAATGTAGCCTAGGTGTGTAGTAAGCTATACCACCTAGGTTGGTGTAAGTACACTCCATGATGCTTACACCATGGCAAAATTGCTAATGACACATTTCTCAGAATATATCCCTGTCATTAAGTGACATCTCACTGTAATTAGGTTAACCTCTGTCATCTTCTGTCAAACAGAGAAATGATAAAAATATTTTAAAATGATAGCTACCTTAAAAAAAAAAAATCAACTGCATTGTATTGAATACATTTTACAAAGCACTATTCTGTGTACTGGCTCATTTAATCCTCACATTAACCCAGTAAGATTGAATGAGTATTTGACAGATGAGGAATCAAGTTGAAGACATTAAGTGAATTGTCTAAGGTCACATGAACAGTTAAGGAGCACTGCCAGTCTTCAAACTTAAGTAACCTGATTCCAAATTCAGTCTCTTTTCCATTATGCAACACAGATACACTAAAATTCAAGTGATAAAATGAACAAAAATAAAAAAATGTTTAAATCCCCTAATAATGTTCAGAAAGAAAATATTTTCAGATATATATAAAATTAATAAAAGAACAGTTTGTGGTAGTAAATATTTATATACATATGTGATGTGTATGTATGTATACATAGATTTTGTCATTATATAATTACCTAAATGCATAATTTTATACTTACTTAAAAACAGATATAAAAAAATCACAAAAGATAAAAATAGAATTTTTAAATCTTTGAGAAAATACTTAGTAATAGAAAATAACTAGAAGTTACACTCAAAACCACTTGGCTCACAACACCTAAAATATTTACTACCTTGCCCATTAAAGTTTGCTGACCCCTGAACTAAGGATAAACCTTGAAATATAGTCCACCAAAAGAAAAGGAAACAAGCTGATTGGGCTCACCTCTGGTTTGGATTCTAACTCATCTGATAACATTGATTCAGTTTCCAAATCCTGTAGCTGTTCAGGGGACAGGTTTAAATATAATTCAGAGTCAATGACACCTTCCTTTTATGCTCATATTCCTTTAGGAAATACTATGCTCTTCCTGTAAGATGCTGTACTGGGTGGGTAATCAATTTAACCTAAAATGGAGGTAAAAAAAAAAGAGAGAGAGAGAGACAGAGCATTAAGAGCAGTGGGAAAATGTGGCTAAACAAAGGCACTTCTTTACATATCCCAAAATCACAGCAAGCAAGCAAATGAAGAATTCAGCCCTAACTAAACACTTGTTTTAAAATAGAACAAGCACAGTAGTTATCAACATTCACAAAAATGTTATGCTTTGATGCAGAATTTCTATTTCTAATAATCTATTCTAAGAAAAGTTCTTAAATATGGATAGAGGTATGCCCAAAGATGTTCACCTTATCCTATGTGATAATAAACAGCTAGAAGCAACAAGTAAACATATATACATCTCTCTCCAACAATTAGGAAATAGTTGACTAAATATGTCATTGTCATTTCAAAATATGATTACAAAGACAATGCAACAAAGAAAAATCATTATGACATGTTAAATTATAAAAATAAAATAGAAAATTATATACTTGCTATTAATATTATTAAAACTAGTTATGCTTTGCATAGGAAAAAATAAAAGGAAATTCACATAGCCATGATAGTAGCTATATCATCATAAACTGGTGTGACTTTTTTTCTCAAATTTCTAATTTTTCTAAAAACTATATTGCTTTGATAATGATAAAAAATTACATTAAAATAAAGAGTCAAAATTTGAACAGTGTTTCCCAGAAGTAGTACTCCCAGGAACTTGATGCAGATGCCCTCCAGACCAAACCACAACAACTGTTGCTAAAATTCAGAGTACTATTACATAGAAAGTAATCATATATTGTAAAATGTATCCAAGATGAGTACACTTACAATTAATGGGTACATTAAGTTTTCAATAAATACAAGGGTAGAATGGAAAATTAGAATAAGACTTTATAAAAAGGGCATTTATAAGTACCTAAATGTTTACTGTCTTGTTGGTTCCTTCCTCTCCCTCTTTCTAGCTCCCTGAAATCATTTTTCATCGCAAAGAAATAACAATATACAAGCTATAAATAAAAATGCTCCCTTTAAGTTTCCCAGATAAAAGTATGAAACCCTCATTTCTAACTGCTTGCTGGGTATCTTCACATGTATATCCAACAGCATCTCAAGCCCAACAATGTCCAAGATCCAGATTAAGATCTCCACTAAACCTGTTCTTCTTCCTGTGTTATCTATTTCAATTATTGCCTAATCCTCCTCCCACTCAGGTGCAAATACTAGGTTTTTAACAATCTCTCTCATTCTCCATATTTAAGTAATCCCAGTGATTCTAAGTACCCCAAATATACTCCTATTGTAATGTCCTCTTTAGGTCTCTCAGTAACTTCCAACAACACTGTTAAAATAGGCTTCTAACTGGTCCTTTTAACCCTCCCTTCCCAACCCACCTTTTATTCAGCCACTCTGGTTATCTTCCCAAATCACATAAATGCTTATGTCACTCTCCCTACTCAAACTTCAGTGCTTCAGAATAATCAAATCTCTAAAGTTAAACCTCTTCATTTACAGAGGAAAAAACTCTAAACACAGAGATTAAATAATTTGCCAAAAATTACATATCTACTTAAATGCAAAACTTAAAAAAACTAGAATCTAAATCTGACTGCTACTTTAGTTGTCCTTTACTCTGCCCCACACTAAGATAAACACAAATAGGAATTTCTCACTCCCTAACAACAAAATGACACTGTATTTCAAAATGTTACTGTTATTTTCTTTGAAAATATACTGCGTTGGCCCTTGTGCCAAATGAGGTATAAGTATGAATTTTTAAATCCCAAGTTAATAATATTTAACTTCCAATGGTGCCTAAATGCTTTCTGAGCCTCATTAGCAAGTGGAATAAACTAATAAACTAACTGGATTATCTTCTCTTGAGAAACGTCGGAGCATAATTTCAACACGAAAGGCATAAGGGTTGTAAACACTCACAGCCTACACCCCCGCAGGAAATGACAAGCAAAGGAGATAAAAACGGACCATCTCCGCCGAGTAGGCAGCCGACCCTCTTCTAGACCCAGAAACGAAGTGGACGTATGATATGAGAGTAGCTCTGGGCTGAAACATTCAAGGCAGGACGCCCTCGGCATCTCCTTTCTCCCTTCACAAAAGCCTTAGTATGAGGCCCCAAGGTCCGCGGACAGGCCCTGGCTACGGGTGCAATCAGAGAGCCCCCGCCCAGGGGACGACTCACTGACTCCGGCTTTCTCAGGACGGTCTTGATACCATATTCCTGCTCCCAAAACCAAGCAAAGGAGCCGAAACAACGCCCCGAAAAACCCGCGAGGGGGAGGATCGAAGCCCTGAGGCTTCAGAACTGCCGCTCCCGGGCTCGCCAGAGCCGGGGACGGTGCCCAAGGGGGGCGGTTTCCCTGCCCTCTCTGAGGGAGAACTCGGCCCCAGCCTCCCCCACCCAAACAAGAAGCCAGTATTGGCTTCCTCCCTCTCTGAGACCACCCAGCCGAGCAGGTGCGGCCAGGCCCACCTCGCAGCTCACCTTCCCGTTCCGGGCAGCCGGCAGTCGGTCAATCGGTCCCGAATTCAGTCCACACACAGCTCTTCCGGCTCCCGCCGGAAGCAGCTCGAGCGCGGGACAGGAAGTTTGGCCGTCCCCCCACGCACACACCCACTCTCCCGCCTCAGAGCTTTGCGGGAGCTACGCGCCTCGCGGTCCCAGCTGGAGGCAGCTGGCAGGGCCTGCTCTGCCTCGCAGCGCAGGACTCAGCCCTGGACGATAGGAGCCGCGCCTCCCACTCATTCTCTCTCGGCTGTCGGGGCTCCCAGGTCCGCGAAGCCCGAAAAAAACGGGTCAGTTAATTCTAGCTGTGACGTCACTGCCTCCTGGCAGCTGCCGATGGGGCAGTTTTTCTTGTCAGCTGAGGAGTTACAATGGAAGCAAATGAGAAAGAAAAGATAACAACTTAAACATTAATCAGCGGTCTTCGTGGAGAAGACCTCGAAGCTTAAATACCCCAAAGGGAACTTGCAAAATCAAGTTAGCATTTCATACGGGACGAGGTACGAATTGAGTCTGGTTCCCCCTTGGATTCCCTGAATGGGAGGTGGGGGGGAGCGCTAAACGCTTGAGTTCCGGGCTGGATGCTACCACTTGTTAGAGCGTTAAGAGTTTGACAGACTTCTTGAAATTATTGATTTTTTAATACTTGCTGCCTGTGGAAGAATGAGGGACTCAAATGAGATAGCGGCAGCGGGAATTAGAGGAGTTCTCTATTAATAAAAAAGTCCATTTTTCAAGGTTAAAGATAAGCTTTGATGACAAGGTTTGGTTACACAAATAACTAATGGTAATTTAAAACAGAGGAGAAACACGTTTCAGAAGAAGAAAATTCTTCTGTAGAAAAGCAGAGTTAGAGGTGCCAATCCAGAGTTGAGAATATTCACTTGGAGGTGAAGGTCCAGGCTCAATTAAGAGGTCAGAAATAGAAATGTAGATTTGGGAGTTATCAACATACAAAGAAGAGATTAAGCCCCTCAGGAGGTGAAATGGTCCAAGAAAAGTATTATTATATAAAACAAGAAAGAAGAGACAGCCACTGAAGTAAACTGGAGTGACTGATTATCAACACAATCTGAATCTACTTATTACAAATGTTGCATACAAAAGTACATTGGCAGTGTGTAAACAGGTGACCATAAACCACAAAACTCAGAAAAATATCTTCAATTTTACTGTTCTACAGGGTTGATTACAACTGATAAAACTTTTATTTAGAGGTATATCAGTAGTGCCTGAACATTCATGTTTACAACCATTTGTTAATTTGCCCACTCAGTCCTGTCATTTTCATTGTTTCCCCTGCGATGCTTTGTTTTAATTAAGTCCTGTCATTTTCTGAAGCTGTCTTTGTTGTCTAAATCTTTCTAAATCTGTTCATCACCTAAAAATCCACGTGATGTTTGTATCTGTTTGCCCCCTAAATCTTTACAACCATTTAACAGTATGTGCCTGCTAACCTAAAATAAACATGCTTTTGTCAACATATGTTGAGTTTTTAGGCTTTACAGTAAATTATTTGGCAAAACACAAATTGATCATCCATTCCCTGGAGTATATCTAGTGGTCTATCAACTTAACCAACTTCAGTTTTTTATCTTCTCATACTATTCCCCAACCCAAAGCCTCTGTTCTATCCCAAAAACTGTTCCACAGCTCTGATACCCTCAACCCTCTCCCCAGTTCCTATATACACATTATACCAGTAAGTCTCTTTTCTATCTACAATATCGAGAGGCCATCCCAATTCTATTCTTTTTTTTTTTTTTTGAGACAGAGTCTCACTTTGTTGTCCAGGCTAGAGTGAGTGCCGGTGGCGTCAGCCTAGCTCACAGCAACCTCAAACTCCTGGGCTCAAGCGATCCTACTGCCTCAGCCTCCCGAGTAGCTGGGACTACAGGCATGTGCCACTATGCCCAGCTAATTTTTTTATATATATATATATCAGTTGGCCAATTAATTTCTTTCTATTTATAGTAGAGACGGGGTCTCGCTCTTGCTCAGGCTGGTTTTGAACTCCTGACCTTGAGCAATCCACCTGCCTCTGCCTCCCAGAAAGCTAGATTACAGGCGTAAGCCACCACGCCCGCCCGGCCCCAATTCTATTCTTACATCAAGAATCATGTAAAACATTTCCAGGTAAACAAATGTTTACTAAGTACCTCTCAAGAATTCTATTTTAATTATTTATTTTAATTTATTCTATTTAATTTATTATTTTAATTATTTAATTAATAAAGGTTATTAATTTTAAAAATCTATTGTGTACAATCTATTAACAGTTACATCTCCAGTAGTTTCAGAATATCTGATACAAATAGCATATATATTAGTTTTAGCAAAAAAAGAAAAAACAATCATGTTAACATCAATCTATTTTGTAAATAATTGGTTTACAGAGCATATATGATATTGAAGTTATAGGAAAGAATTATGCAACTAAGAAAATAACACCTATGATCACATTTAAATCAAGAGCTGTCTGTATTCTAAGGTGTTTTTTTAAATGTATCTTAAAAATCTGCAAAATGGAAATCTGTGATTTCCTTGACACAGGCATTTACAGAAACTACAGAGAGGTTTCTTCTGAAATGCAAACTATCTGCTTTCCGATGTTACCTCCTGTCATCATGGACTGGAATGCAGCTGGAAGGAAAAATAAACTAAGTTATCTGAAAAGATAAATGTCATTATCATATTGTTTTCAGAAGATCAGACACAAAATTAGTTTGAATAATTTCTTCAATGATTTTAATATAAATCACAGAAGAAAACTGTCCTGAAAACTGTCCTCAAGTAAAACACAGGCAAAGTTACAGCAAAAACTAACCCAATTAACATATTAAAAAATTGTTTTAGGCCGGGTGCAGTAGCTCACGTCTGTAATCCTAGCACTCTGGGAGGCCAAGGCCGATGGATTGCTCGAGGTCAGGAGTTCGAAACCAGCCTGAGCAAGAGCGAGACCCCGTCTCTACTATAAATAGAAAGAAATTGATTGGCTAACTAAAATATATATATATATATATATAAATTAGCTGGGCATGGTGGTGCATGCCTGTAGTCCCAGCTACTCGGGAGGCTGAGGCAGGAGGATCACTTGAGCCCAGGAGATTGAGGTTGCTGTGAGCTAGGATGACGCCACAGCACTCACTCTAGCCTAGGCAACAAAGCGAGACTCTGTCTCAAAAAAAAAAAAAAAGAAAAGAAAAGTAATTGTTTTAACCCAACCTGGAAATGTCTAATGGATGTCTACATCAATGTTCACTGTTTATAGTGTTTGGAGACTAGAGGCAAATAAATATGGGAATAAAATGTCAATGAAAACAATTTTTAAATATCACAAATTAGAAATATAATCATAAAGTTATATTAAATGAATAAGTGTTATAATAGACTCATTATACCAGACAAATGAAATTTATCTTTAGTAAACATATTAACCAAATAAATTCTTTTTCTGGAAAGGAAAAAGATCAGTTTGATTTAAGCTTTTTCATTTGAAATGAGTGAAAGAGAATGTCTAAATCTCTGTAAGGCGAAAAAAAAAATTAAAAATTGAAAATTTGGTTAATATAATCTTTTGATGCCTCAGAACCATTTAACCTGCAAAAGTTACCTAGAGGCTAAATAACTTTCACAATTCTTACATTCTTTATAAGCTGTTTGAAAAAACAAAGAAACACTTATTTTACGATTTGAAATGTGAAAAGAATACCTCTTAAAATACCACTAAATTCAACTTTTATGGAGTTTGATTAAGATATTTAAGGAAACCCCTATCTAGGACAGTTTTACAGGGAAGAAATAAATTATTAAAAAATAAATCTGGGAGGCCGAGGCAGGCAGATTGCTCAAGGTCAGGAGTTCAAAACCAGCCTGAGCGAGACCCCGTCTCTACCATAAAAATAGAAAGAAATTAATTGGCCAACTAATATATATATGTATAAAAATCAGCCGGGCATGGTGGCTCAGGCCTGTAGTCCCAGCTACTTGGGAGGCTGAGGCAGGAGGATCACTTGAGCCCAGGAGTTTGAGGTTGCTGTGAGCTAGGCTGACGCCATGGCACTCACTCTATCCTAGGCAAGAAAGCAAGACTCTGTCTCAAAAAAAATAAAAAAATAAAATAAAAAACACCAGAGAGATACCATTAAAAGAAAAAAAAGGAATATTTGTGCTGAACACATGTATATACTGTCATAAGTAAATCTAAATTCATCTTACCTCCCATATTTTCCAATCCATTTATCACAGTCTCTTTGATCTGTAAATCAAAATAGCTAGATTTAGTATTCTTTAAACTCCAATGTTTCTATAATAGTTTCCATTTTGGCACAAGGCAGCAAAACTACTTAGCACTTTCTGTCTAAACGTAGATATCTTTATTCCATGTAGGTAGCCCAGAAAAATTTCCTGTCCATTGATTTTTAAAAATAAAATCCTATTTTCTCATTGTCAAATCTTCAATCAGTAACAGATCACAAACTATATACCCTCTTTTAAAAAAAAAGGTATATAAGCACATAGCACATACAATTTTGCACATTTCAAGAACAACCTAGGTCAGGCCAGGTGCAGTGGTTCACGCCCATAATCTTAGCACTTTGGGAAGCTGATGCAGGAGGATCACTTGAGGCCAGAAATTCAAGACCAGACTGAGCAACATAGAGAGATATCATCTCTACAAAAAATAGAAAAATTAGCTGGGTGTGGTGATGTGTGCCTATAGTCCCAGGTTGAGAGGCTGAGGCAAGAGGATCACTTGAGCCCAGGAGTTTGAGGTTGCAGTGAGCTCTGATGATGTCAATACACTCTAGCCTAGGTAATGGAGTGAGACCCTGTCTTCAAAAAAATAAATAAATAAATCCTAGGTCCAGGTATCTGGACCCCAGATTAATATTAATAACTCCTGGTTTTCAAAACCAACAACTAAGAGATATATCAGAAAGTCCAGGGAGAAGAGGAAAGAAGTACGGTGGAGAAGAGGTAGGGGTCCTGGGATATGCTTACATGAGTCTTGAGAAAATACAGCTTCTTAACACACAGTAGCATTCCATAAATAATTGTTAAATTAATGAATATTATAATTTAATGTTTTGGGGAAAAAAACCTATTGATTTTATAATATAATCTGTAGAACGTGAACGTAAAGCACAAAAAATTTTAGATAAAGGGAATAATATGCAAGGGTTTCTCAATCAGGAGGTTACACTCATATGGGAAGCAAAATCTGTAATATTCAGTACACTTCTTTGTGGGAATTTTAATACTGAAACTAATATGTTTGCTATAATAAATTAAAATAATACAAAATTATATCAAGTAGCAGGAAGAATTATACTGATAAAGAATAGACGCAAGTTCTACCTTTAGTTTTCCTTCTTTAAACCACTGACTCAGCTGCAGAATGCCAGGCCCAAATTTGTCCTTATAATTTAACACCATAAATCTTTCCCTGCAGTGGGGAAGAAAAGGATAATGATCAGAGAATATAACAGGACTGACAGTCAAAGATCACATCATTCCAGAACTCTAATATCTGTTAATCCTTAAAATATTAGGACTTAATCACACTGAATCTGGTCAGATATAGTTTTAGATGCAGTTACAGGTATAAATATAGAAGACTTCCATTGTGTTTGCCTGCCCAGCACCTACAACTCCATTTGGTAATAGCACTGTGATTTTTCCTTTGTGGGGTAACATCCTTTCCCTACCCTCATGTGACCTAAGCCAGGCCAGTCAGTCAAAGCCATTCAGTATCAGTTTTTAGGTAGGTAGTTAACCAAAACCTAAATATTGAACCAGCTTAAAAATGTATGTTTTCTAGCTTTATTTAATCAGGAAAAAGTATATATGAAGAACAATACATTTTATATATCTATGCTATTTAAACCCCATCGAACCTGGTAGTAAGGGCAAAGGGGAAGAACATACCTTGTGATGTTTCTTTCTTTCTGGATTGCCTCTATCGCAGGGGGCAGTGGTGGAGGATAAGGGACATCTTTGTTGTACTGAGAAATTTGACCACACAAGATGATGTGGCTATTCTGATTCATCTGTACAGAGAAAATTGATGATTATACCCTAGGATGTATGTCTTCCCTATGTTTACTGATTTTATGGCTGCCTCAATGAAAGCCTCCTTGACTATTATATTATATTTAATCCTTTATTGTCAATTGAGTTCGTTTTGAAGATTTACCCATCATACATATTTAAGAGTTTTAATTAACCAGAAATAAGTCTACTCCAAAGGAACACAGAGGCAAATCAAGTTTGGTAATCAGCAAAAGAATTACATTATTAGTTGTTGCTACTTTTAGTATTAGTAGTAGTGTGTTTCTTTGGATTTAAGTAATTTAACCTCAACTGCAAATAATTTTACACAGAGTAAAGGACTATGCAATGTTAATAGTTCATGCTGACATTTTATAACATTGTTAATAAAAATATGTAAATACCTACAATCTATAAAAACCCATTCCCTACCCAAAGTCTGGAGCCATGGCTATGAGTTGGTCAATGATGAGTTAGGGGTCAGAACTTCACCATTTCAATAATGAAACTGTAATTTTTCACAAAAATAGACTGAAGGTGAAAAATACAATATTGCTAACAAATAACTAAAATTGAAGTTCATGGTGCAAATCTGCCAGCAAATGGAAGCAGACATCAGCAGGTGTTTTTGTATAACAAATACCAGCTGTCACACTGTCACAATAAACCCTACAATTTTATGGAGTTTTTTCCCCTCATTATTAGGTAAAAAGATAACACAGCAAATAAAAAGCAGTATTCAATTTGTAAGTGAAATAGTAAACAACCTGACTTATCACTGTATCACTGATGTCACCGCCAACATTGTCAAAGTAAACATCTACTCCAGTTGGGCATAATTCACGGAGTTGTTCTGCCACATTCCCTTTTTTATAATTAATTGCAGCATCAAAGCCCAGTTCTGAGGTCAAAAGGAGGCATTTCTCATGTGTTCCACAAATTCCTAGTACTCTGGAACAACCAAGCAAGTGGCCAATCTAGGGTGAAAATTTTTGAAAATTAAATGGTTTTATATCATCACATTTAAATGTAATAATGTGAACTTATACAAGATGTTACCAGTATGTGAGAGCGTTCATCACAATTTAGGTTAGATTATGCTGTTTTTAACTAAAAGTAATTTGAAAACAAAAGAACTGAAGGTAGATACAATGTTATCCTTTAATTGAATAAAATCAGTCTTATTAATGCTCCCCAACTTAAGATGAGGTTATGTTCCAATAAACACATCATTAGCTGTAAATATCATAAGTAAAAAATGCATTTAAGGCTGGGCGAGGTGGCTCACGCCTGTTAATCCTAGCACTCTGGGAGGCCAAGGCAGGAGGATGGCTAAAGTCAGGAGTTCGAAAACAGCCTGAGCAAGAGGGAGATGGAGGTCTTTACTAAAAACAGAAAGAAATTAATTGGACAACTAAAAATATATACAAAAAATTGGCCAGGCATAGTGGCGCATGCCTGTAGTCCCAGCTACTCAGGAAGCTGAGGCAGTAGGATTGCTTGAGCTCAGGAATTTGAGGTTGCTGTGAGCTAGGCTGATGCCACAGCACTCTAGCCTGGGTAACAGAGTGAGACTCTGTCTCAAAAAAAAAAAAAAAAAAAAAAAGCATTTAATACACCTAACCTACTGAGTATCATAGCTTAGCCCAGCCCATCTCAAAAGTGCTCAGAACATTTACATCACCCTACAGTTGCGCAAAATCATCTGGCAACACAATACACTGTAGGGCTACGATCCCCCCTCTCCCCGGGCCGAGTACTGGTCCATGGCCTGTCAGGAACAGGGCCTCACATCACCGTCTGACCAGATCTCTGTGCCCACCAAGCTCTGCATTCCCCTAACCCCACCCGTCCATAGAAAAATGGTCTTCCATGAAACATAGGAACCTGCCACACAGCAGGCAGTGAGCAGCCAGGTGAGCTAGAGAAGCTTCACCTGTATTTGCAGCTGCTCCCCAACGCTTGCATCACTGCCTGAGCTCCACCTCTGCCCTCTTGCCTCCCCCACTGCCCTGCCACCCCTGTCTGTGGAAAAACTGTCTTCCATGAACCCAGTCCCTGTGCCGAAAAGGTTGGAGACCCACTGTGGTAGAGTATGGGTTGTTTACCCTAATGATCACGTGGCTGACAAGGAACCATGGCTTGCTGCTGCAAAATACAGCATCACATATCCTAGTCCAGGCAAAGATGAAAATACAAACTTCGACATACCATTTCTACTGAGTGTGTACCACTTTTGCATCATTGTAAAATCAAAAAACCCTAAACCAAACCATCGTAAGTCAAGGACCGTCTACAATTTGAATGCTAAAATTTCACAATTTAAATCTGACTTCATAAAAAGGAACAGGCAGACCCAAAATATCACTATCTTACAATTCAATATTTTTCCAGGTCTATGAGGAACTAAAATCACAGCTAAAAATTTTGTTTCAATAGTTTCACACTAGAAAGGCTATTATTTATGAAAGAATGAACTTTATAAAATTCTATCAAAATGTTTACTACATTTCTAGAACTCAATATGTGCTGTCTTATTTGAGAACATTTTTTAAAAATATGAGTTTGTTTTGTTTTATTTTTTGAGACAGGTCTCACTCTGTTGCTCAGGCTAGAATGCAGCAGTGGTCTCATCATAGCTCCCTGCAGCCTTGAACTCCTGGGCTCCAGCAATCCTCCTGCCTCAACCTCCCAAGGAGCTGGGACTACAGGCATGTGCCACCATGTTTGGCTCGTTTGTTTGTTTAATTTATGGAATTCCAGACAAGTTCTCCAATGATTCTTTTCCTTATACTGATAAAAGCAATGTTCCAGCATTCACCATATCTATTTTTGGTTAATAGACAACAAAAAAATCTACATTTTTTCATATTGTTATTAAGAGAATATAAGTAGGTAATAATAACACCATTTCTACCAGAAATGTATGAAATAATCATATTATAAATGTGTTCAATTTTAAATTTTAAATTAAATACATGTATCCAGAGATTCAATTATGAATTCCAATAATAATCAAATAATTCTCAGAAAGTTTACCTGCCCAGCTAAGGATCCACAGGCACCTGCAGCCCCACTGACAACCATTGTCTGATTAGATCCAGCAGTTATATGACCTTTTTCCTGTATCCCAATCAAGGATGTCAAACCAGGCATACCTATAGCTCCAAGAAAATATGAAAGGTGTCCATCCACAAGTTGTGGATCTACCTAAAATAAAATGTTTTAAAAAACAATATTAGAAATTCCTGTTTTAAGACAACGAGGTAGAGATAACCTGTTAAGGACTGAATTGTGTCCCCTGCAAAATTCATGTTAAAGCCTTAACCCCCAATATGACTTTATTTGGAGACTGGGCCTTTAAGGAAATATTTAAGGTTAAATGAGCTCATAAGAATGGAGTCCTAATCCAGTAAGACTTGTGTCCTTATAAGAAGAAGAAATACAAGTGATCTTTTTCTCTCTGCACACACACACAAAGGAAAGACCACATGAGGACACAGCTAGAAGGTGGCAATCTGCAAGCCAGGAAGCGAGGGCTAACCAGAAATCAAATTTTCCAGCACCTTGATCTTGGACTTGTAGCATTCAGAACTGTGAGATGATAAATTTCCATTGCTTAAGCCACCTAAACCTGTGGTATTTTGTTATGGCAGCCCAAGAGGACTAATAAACAACCCAATATGGTTCCTAGAAGAGTAAACCATTCTTCAATCTTATTGAAATTCTATAATTTTATTTGTAAATACTAAAAAACAATATTACTTCTCTTTATATTAAAAACCTTTAAAAAAGAATTCCCACATAAAAGAGACTAAATATTGTTTCTTGTTAATGCTCCAAGTATATCAAAAGGAGGAAATACTTAACAGGAAAACACTAGGCAAAGTTCGAAAGTTTTTAAATCTCTGAGCAATTCTGAAAGTAAACACCTATAAAAATTAACTTAAACTCTAACAGTTCTCATTACTGATACTTCAAATGTACAATAAAAATGTAAGGAAGGTATAATACAATTTCTTACAGTTTAATTACAGAATAAAATGAAGTGTCTTTCAATTGACAATTTATGTCTACATGCGTACTAGGCCCCATCAATAATTAATTATATTGCTCTTAT